>NC_140995.1:122384115-122942447 GCF_052327205.1 Somniosus microcephalus
CTATGGGGGAGAAATTCAGTTGGTAGCACCAGCCGCTAGCGCCTTAAGAGAGCGATAAATGGGGCGCAAAGCGGTTAGCGCCCGGGCGCGGCGCGACTTGCGCCTCTCGCGAAATTGAGCAGACATTTAGCAGCGGCGCAAAACCGCAACCCCCGCTCAGCTGCGCCTGCAGATCCTGACGTCATTTCATGGTGCAACGCCCTTGGTGCGCCCTGAACCGGAGCTTCAGTGGCGCCCCCCTTCTTTCCGCCTGGCGCTCCCAGCGACTGGTTGAGTGGAACGGTTCCCAGTCGCTGTGGGGCTGGGGGGGGGCGCTATTTAAAGGGGGCTCTTCCTGGCTTCTTAGTGGTAGCCATTTTTGGACCACTCCTGTGTGAGAGAGAGAGAGATTTGCAGAGAGACAAAGGGAGAGAGCTTTCTGCATTGACTCAGCGCTCGCACAGCTACTTCTGGCTTCAGGTGGATTGATTTTTCAGTGCCATAGCCTTGAGTGGCCACATATTATGGGGGCTGCAATTGGTGGAAACGTTGGGTTTCTCCATTGCATTGAGAGGGCTCAGAGACGCCGAGAGAGAGTGCCAATCATGGCCAGACGGAGGAGTACTAACAGGCGTCGGCACAGGAGGCCTTACCCTCCCAGGGTATACCGCCAGCAGTTCTCATACTTCAACATGTCTGAGCAGCAGTGCATTCGGAGGCTTCGATTCAGAAGGGAGGTGGTCACTGAGATCTGCCACCTGCTTCAGACAGATCTGCAGCCTCAGCTGAGGAGCAGGACGTCTCTGTCGTTGGCAGTGAAGGTGACAGTGGCTCTCAACTTCTATGCCACCGTCTCCTTCCAAGCCGCTACTGGGGACATTGCCAATGTCTCCCAGTTCACGGTGCATTGCTGCATCCGCCAAGTCACGAATGCCCTCTTCAAAAGGAGACGTCAGTACATTTCCTTCCCCATGACCCTGGACAAACAGCAAGAGAGCGCAATGGGAATTGCAAGAATAGCGGGCTTCCCCATAGTCCAGGGTGCCATTGACTGCATGCATGTGGCTTTGCGGGTGCCTCTAGAGAATGCCGAGGATTACCGCAACTGGAAGGGGTTCCATTCGTTGAACGTGCAGTTGGTGTGTGACCACAGACAACTGATACTAGCTGTCAATGCCCGCTTTCCAGGCAGCAGCCACGACGCCTTCATCCTGTGCCAGACTTCTGTGGCAGACCTTTTCAAAGCCCCAGCTCACCCAGGAGGTTGGCTTCTCGGGGACAAGGGCTAGCCTTTGTGCACCTGGCTGATGACCCCGCTCCGTGCGTCCAGCACCCCTGCTGAAGAACGATACAATGACAGCCATCAAGCGACCAGGAATATCATTGAGCACAAAATCGGCGTGCTAAAGCAACGGTTCCGCTGTCTGGATCATTCCAGGGGAGCCCTTCAGTACTCACCTGAGCGAGTCTCCCATTTCGTTGTAGTGTGCTGCATGCTGCACAACCTGGCTATCCTCAGGACTCAGCCACTGCCAGCAGACATTGGAGGACCACCAGAGGAGGAAGAGGAGGAGGAGGAGCACCAAGACGGGAGGGAGGCACAAAGTGCAAGGGCCGTCTGTCAGCGGCTTATTGCAAGTCGATTCTAGGCCCCCTCTGAGTGAATGGCTTGTGCCATTGAAAGAACAAGAATGGAACCGGGCCACAAACCCTGAGCCAGTCAAGGCAACAAATAGTTCAAAGAGCAAACATGCACAATCTGAATAAAGACAATTATTTATTTAACAAACTCTGTGCCCTTCCCGCATGACAAACAAATACAGAGAAACCCCCCAAAAAACACTCAGACACAACTGGCTCTCACAACCTGGAGACAATGAACAAAAGACTTAACCAAAAATGACCATGATCCTCGGCCTTCACTAAAAAAAATCACAGCATTTTGCCACACCTCCTACTTTTTGGCCTGCGAGGGTGGTCTGCCTCGCTTGCGAGATTGGCCCCTTCCCACCCTGCAGCTCCTCTGCAATGGGACCCCAGTGGCTGCAGCAAAGCTGGGGGAAGGCTGCTGAGTGTCAGATAGTGAGTCGGCAGATGCCCTTGGGGGACGGCCTGGACCAGCTCTGGGCCTGGAGGGCTCGGCTGCTGACTGCTCCAACTCTGCATGGGCGGCAGCAGTCTGTCCTACGGGTGGTGGCAGCTGCAGTAGAGGAGTGATAGTGTTGGCAGCAGGAATGCTGCCAACCTGACAGAGCACAGGCACTCCCTGGTCAGACGAGACATTGGCACTCGCACGGGACAGCACTGAAGCATGCGCAGCAATCTGCTGAAGCACAGACTGCTGGCCTGCTGCGGCGCGGCGAGGGCCCCGGCGAATCCTGCCCGATCCAGCGAGGGTGGCAGCAGTTAGTGCTCGTGTGGCCCTGATCTGTGTCTGCATCAGACCAGCCAGTGACTACATGGCACGACTAAGCACTTGCGTGGAAGCCGCCTGTGCTGCACCGAAGTCCTGCAGACTCCTTGCCTGTGCTGCACTGAAGCCCTGCAGACTCCTTGCCTGTGCTGCCCTGAATTCCTGTACACTCCTTGCCAGTGACTCTATGGAGTCAGGCATCCTTGCCACTGCAGCCATGAGCTCAGTGTGCCTGTGCTCTGCCTGGGTGCCAATTTCAGCGAGGAGCCGCACCTCCTCTGCGCTCACTGTAGCAGGACTGGAGGCCACACTCTCCCTCCAGGGAGAAGGCCGCCACGCTTCCCTACCACCCCCGCGTTGCTGCAGCCCGCTGGGCCCCGGAGCTTGACCCTCCTCAGACCCTTCCCCCCTGCTCCCCTCCAGGGAAGACGTGTCCCCATTATGGCCATGGGCTGCCTCGGCTGAGGGTGGCACTGATGGTCCGGCTTCCTCTTCCTCCTCCTCGCCTTTTGAATCACTCACAGTGGCAGCTTGAGGGCCCGCCTCCTCAGCTGGCGAATCAGCATCTGAAAGCAGGGAGGTACAAGAGTTGCTTTAGCGTGAGGACAGGGCGGCAGTGAGGAAGGCATGAGTGCTGCAATGCACTGCATTGGTTCGATAGTGGCAAAGGATGCTGGTGTGAGGCACAAGTGGAAGGAGAGAGGTCAAAAAGGTGATGACCTTTCCATTGCTGTCCAGAACGGGGTCAGCATCTCCAGTGGTGATGGGGCCAATCATCCGGCCTGCCATAATCCGTTCCACTCGCTGCTCCAGATCGCTGAGGTCTTTAAGTTCAGGACAGCCTCCCCCGGTCCATTGCTGCTGCCTCCTATTGTGCGCCAGCTTGCCCTGCAAGAGAAAGGACGGGCTCTCAGTACAGTGTGAAGCCCTGATCTTGGCTGCACTGCCTCCCATGGTCGAGTAGCCCTTACAGTGTGAAGCCCTGATCTTAGCTGCACTGCCTCCCATGGTGGAATAGCCCTTACAGTGTGAAGCCTTGATCTTGGCTGCACTGCCTCCCATGGTCGAATAGCCCTTACAGTGTGAAGCCCTGATCTTGCCTGCACTGCCTCCCATGGTCGAATAGCCCTTACAGTGTGAAGCCCTGATCTTGGCTGCACTGCCTCCCATGGTCGAATAGCCCTTACAGTGTGTAAAGTGTTGAATGTGCATGTGAGTTTCATGAGAGGCCCATAGGTGTTGGATGAGGGCTGGGCATTGGGGCTTTCAGGACCCTTTGGCCATAAAGTGAGGTGCACATGCAGGGATGAAGAGGATACTGGAAAGGGTACTCACCCTGACAACCCGAGTGAGGTCGTTGAACTTCTTCCTGCATTGCGTCGGAGTCCTAGGTACCATACTGCTGGAGGTCACTCTGTGTTCCACCTCCCTCCAAGCTTTTCGATATTCGTTGGGCAGCGGCCTCCTGCCACTGTCCGGAAAGAGGATAGGTCACCTGCGCTCCACTGCGCCAACCAGAACCTTCAGGGCCCCCTCACTGAACCACTGCGCTCACTCCCTGGCCCTCTGATGCACTATCAATTGCTACAAAAGACTGGAGATTGAGAAAGTAATAAACAGGCTTTTATTACCAAAGAACAGAGCATGCCTCTTGTGGTTGCCTGGTATCCAAAAGGGCTGGAGGCTTCTGAGCAGCGACCTTTATACCCAGCCATGAGGGTGGAGCCAGGGGCGGAGTCAGCTGAGGCATGCACAGACAAGTACAACAATATGCAAGAGTGAACAACAGTACTAACAGTGAACAACAATACTAACAACAGTGGTTTACCACATTCACCCCTTGTTTAGAATTGAGTCCGGCGGGGTGAAGTGCACTAAAAATTCGTGTACTGAAGTCTATCAGGAGGCCTTGTAAGCCGTCCTGAGCGTCGCAGCAGCGGCGGTGATGGTGCAGCATCCAATGGTGAACCCGGTGTCTCGTTCAGAGGAGGTGTAGCAGGTGGCGGACCCTGGGGCTGCTGCATGCCGTCTACAGGGGTCAGAGCATGGGTAATGGGAGGTAGCAATGGTGGTCTCTCAGAGGCACCCGAAGGTGCGAGGTCCCGTGCGGGGACTGTGTCCTGGGGGTAGGCAGGAGTAGCGGTGGGTGGCGAAGAGGGTGTTTCAGGAGCACCTGCAGGTGCGAGGTCTCGAATGGAGACTGTGTCCTCCCGCCCGTCCGGGTACACCACGTAAGCATACTGCGGGTTGGCGTGGAGGAGGCTCACCCTCTCGACCAGGGGGTCCGCCTTATGGGTCCTCACGTGCTTCCGCAGTAGGACGGGACCTGGAGAAGTCAGCCATGTTGGTAGCGAAATCCCCGACGTGGACTTCCTGGGGAAGGAGAACATTCTCTCGTGAGGAGTGGCATTGGTGGGTGTACAGAGCAGCGACCGAATGGAATGGAGCGCCGCAGGGAGGACCTCCTGCCAGCGGGAGGTCGGAAGGCCCTTAGATTTTAAGTTTAAAAGGACTGCCTTCCAGACTGTCGCATTCTCCCTTTCCACCTGGCCGTTACCCCGGGGGTTGTAGCTGGTGGTCCTGCTTGTAGCAATGCCTCTCGCGAGCAGGTACTGCCGAAGTTCGTCGCTCATAAAAGATGAGCCCCTGTCGCTATGGATATAGCTAGGGAAACCGAACAAGGCGAAGAGGTCATTCAGACATTTAATGACCGTGGTACTGGTCATGTCCGAGCAAGGGATGGCAAACGGGAAACGGGAGTACTCATCAATTATATTGAGGAAGTACACATTGCGGTCAGAGGAGGGGAGGGGCCCTTTAAAATCGATGCTCAGCCGCTCGAAGGGGCGCGTGGCTTTGATCAGGCTCGCTCTGTCTGGCCTATAAAAATGCGGCTTGCACTCGGCACAGATCTGGCAGTTCCTGGTCATGGTCCTGACCTCCTCGATGGAGTAGGGCAGGTTACGGGATTTGATAAAATGGAAGAACCTGGTGACCCCCGGGTGGCAGAGGTCATTGTGGAGGGTCTGTAGCCTATCAACCTGCGCGTTGGCGCACGTACCACGTGATAGGGCATCTGGGGGCTCATTGAGTTTCCCGGGCCGGTACAAGATATCGTAATTGTAGGTGGAGAGTTCGATTCTCCACCTTAAGATCTTGTCATTCTTGATTTTGCCCCGCTGCTTATTATGAAACATAAAAGCCACTGAACGCTGGTCAGTGAGCAGGGTAAATCGTTTTCCGGCCAGGTAATGCCGCCAATGTCGCACGGCTTCCACAATGGCCTGGGCCTCCTTTTCGACAGAGGAGTGTCGAATCTCGGGGCCCTGGAGGGTCCTTGAGAAAAAGGCCACGGGTCTCCCCGCCTGGTTAAGGGTTGCAGCTAGGGCAAAGTCGGATGCGTCGCTCTCCACTTGAAAAGGAAGGGACTCATCCACAGCGTGCATTGTGGCCTTCGCAATGTCTCCTTTTATGAGAGTGAAGGCTGCACAGGCCTCTGCTGTCAGGGGGAAGGAGGCGGACTTGATGAGGGGTCGGGCTTTATCCGCATAGTTGGGCACCCACTGAGCATAGTAAGAGAAAAACCCCAGGCATCTCTTCAGTGCTTTCTGGCAGTGGGGGAGGGGGAGCTCCATAAGGGGGCGCATTCTATCGGGGTCTGGGCCGATGACTCCGTTCTCCACTACGCAGCCAAGAATAGCGAGGCGCGTAGTACGAAACATACATTTGTCTTTGTTGTATGTGAGATTCAGCCGCTGGGCCGTCCGGAGGAATTTCTCTAGATTAACGTCGTGGTCCTGCTGGTCGTGGCCGCAGATGGTGACGTTGTCTAGATATGGGAAAGTGGCCTGGAGCGCGTTCTGGTCAACCATCCGGTCCATCTCCCGTTGGAAGACAGAAACTCCGTTGGTGACGCCGAAGGGAACTCTGAGAAAGTGATAGAGCCGACCGTCAGCTTCAAAAGCTGTGTACTGGCGGTCCTCAGCCCTGATGGGGAGCTGGTGGTATGCCGACTTCAGATCAATCGTCGAGAACACCCGGTATTGTGCTATCTGATTGACCATGTCAGATATGCGGGGGAGTGGGTATGCATCTAGTTGGGTGTAGCGATTGATCGTCTGGCTGTAGTCAATAACTAGGCGCTGTTTTTCGCCAGTCTTCACTACCACCACTTGTGCTCGCCATGGGCTGGTGCTACTTTCAATAATCCCTTCCTTCAGGAGTCTCGCTACCTCGGATTTAATGAAGCTCCTATCCCCAACACTGTAACGCCTGCTTTTGGTAGCGATGGGCTTACAGTCGCGGGTGAGGTTAGCGAACAAGGAGGGGGGGGGAACTTTAAGGGTGGAGAGGCTGCAAATGGTGCACGGCGGGCAATTTAAAAGCTGCTGGCTGCAGACTGTGAGTGGGGGGAGGGGTCCGTCATACGCTAATGTGACACTCTTAAGGTGGCACTGAAAATCCAACCCCAGTAGAACGGCAGCGCAGAGATGGGGCAGGACCAGAAGTTTAAAATTTTTGTATTCTGTGCCCCTTACTGAAAGGGTCACTACACAGTAGCCACCGACGTCCGCTGACTGGGCTTTGGAAGCCAAAGAGATCCGATGGCGCGTCGGCAGGACCGGGAGAGAGTAACTGCGCACCGTGTCGGGGTGGATAAAGCTCTCCGTGCTCCCGCTGTCAAAAAGGCAGGTAGTGGCGCGGCCGTTTACCGTAATATCCATCATGGACCTGGACAGTTGATGAGGGAGAGATTGGTCCAGCGTCACGGAGGCCAGCGTATGGTCGAGCGAGTCGATGTGGTCGTCAGATGAGGCGGTGGTTGAGTCCGGCTCCCCCGTGGTTGAAGTCGGAGGCGTCCAAGATGGCGGACAAAATGGCGGCGCCCACGGTCCCGATCCCCACGCGGCTGGGGGAGCCCAAGATGGCGGACAAGATGGCTGCGCCCACGGTTCGCACGCAGCGCTGCTGGCGTTAGCGGTCTTCCCTTTGCAGGCGCTAACGTAGTGACCTTTCTTCCCGCAGCCGGAGCAGGTAGCATTCTTCGCGGGGCAGCGTGCTCTAGGGTGTTTAGCTTGGCCACAAAAATAGCATTTTTGTGCCTTGGACATCGCTGCAGCAGTCGGAGG
Organism: Somniosus microcephalus; assembly: GCF_052327205.1. Taxonomy (NCBI): domain Eukaryota; kingdom Metazoa; phylum Chordata; class Chondrichthyes; order Squaliformes; family Somniosidae; genus Somniosus; species Somniosus microcephalus. Next base: position 122,391,637 of record NC_140995.1, read on the forward strand.
TGGCGGTCCCATGGCCCAAGATTGCGGCGTCCACGGCGCGGGGCGATGAGGGGAGAAAGCGTCCATATTTCTGTGGGCCGCGTCGAGCGAGAGCGCGAGGGACACTGCCTTTGTCAGGTCTATTTCACCCTTCTCCAGCAGCCTCTGCCGGGAGTAGTCGGACCTTAGACCCGCAACGAAAGCGTCTCGTATCAATCCCTCCGCATGTGCCGCGGCCGATACTTCCTTGCAGTCGCAGCCGCGTCCGAGTACCCGCAGTGCCCGTAGGAAGGCTTCCACCGATTCCCCGGGCTGCTGTCTGCGAGATCTTAAAAGGTGCCTGGCATAGACCGTGTTAACCGGGCGTGCATACTGCCCTTTCAGTAGGTCGATAGCCGCCGCGTAGGTCGTCGCATCTTGGATTAAAGTATAGACTTGGTGGCTCACCTTCGAGGCCAGGATTTTCAGTTTATTTTCATCAAGAGTCACGGTCGAGGCTTCCAGATACGCCTCAAAGCAACGCAGCCATTGTGCGAATTTAGTCGACAAACCCGCTTCTTGGGGGTCTAGGTCCAGGCATGTTGGTCTGAGGGCTCGCAGCAGCGCCTGCTGCTCAGCGTTTTGCGCCATCGGTTGATCAGCATCCGCAGCCAACATTTAACTTTGGTAATAAAATTGATGCACTATCAATTGCTACAAAAGACTGGAGATTGAGAAAGTAATAAACAGGCTTTTATTACCAAAGAACAGAGCATGCCTCTTGTGGTTGCCTGGTATCCAAAAGGGCTGGAGGCTTCTGAGCAGCGACCTTTATACCCAGCCATGAGGGTGGAGCCAGGGGCGGAGTCAGCTGAGGCATGCACAGACAAGTACAACAATATGCAAGAGTGAACAACAGTACTAACAGTGAACAACAATACTAACAACAGTGGTTTACCACACCCTCTCCATGGTCGTAGGCGTTACAATGTCGCAGCAGGTCTGTCCAGGCCGAGAATCAGGGCTCCAATGTGCAGGGCGTGGCTGCAAGCCAAATCGACGCTCCCCCTTTAAGAGGTGACCGGTGCCAGCGTGTCTGCCTGCAATCGCTAACTGGCCGCACCTGCGCTGCACCCGCCCTCGGTGGTAGCGCCTCGCCTCTCCAGCTTAGCGCCTTAGGATAGTCGTGCAGTGCCTGATTTAGCGCAACAACAACCTCTTGGGGCGAAGCAACTCAATTTCGCTGAAGGTGGCGATAATTTGTGTCGGGCGCTAAATTTAGCGCACGCTCGACTATAGCGCCCCAAATGTGGCGATACTGAATATCTAGGCCTATGACTCTCCAGCCAGGAGAAACAACCTCTCAGCATCTATCCTGTCAATCCCCCTTAGAATCTTATATGTTTCAACGAGATCACCTCTCATTCTTCTAAACTTCAGAGAGTCTAGTCTAGTCTACTCAATCTCTCCTCATAGGAAAATCCCCCATCCCAGGAATCAGCCTGGCGAACCTTTGCTGCACTGCTTCTAAGGCAAGTATATCCTTCCTTAGATAAGGAGACCAAAACTGTGCACAGTACTCCAGGTGTGGTCTCACCAAAGCCCTGTACAATTGTAGTAAGACTTCCTTACTCTTGTACTCCACCTGCCTTGCAATAAAGGCCAACATGCCATTTGCCTTCCTAATTGCTTGCTGTACCTGCATGCTAACTCTCTGTGATTTTTGTACTAGGACATCTAAATCTCTCTGAACACCAACATTTAATAGATTCTCACCAATTAAAAAATTTTCACCTAGAAATTTGTGAATGCCACAAAAGCTGTGCTTATTAATGGCCGCCGAAAATGGTGGCGCTGGCAGGACCGAAAAATTGGCGCTGGGGACAAATTATTAATAGCCCAGTGCTAAACTCACTGTGTAACGCTGTTCTGGTGGTGCTAATCCCGGCAGGAGGACCCAATGTAGTGTGGCTGAAGTGTCATTGCAGCTAGAACAGCCTGCTCTGAAAGCGAGGCTGTCATTTCAAAAAGTACTGTTGGTCTCTTAAAGGGACAATGCCTTCTGAAACAAAAAAATAAAAATCATGTAAAAATAGACAGTTTTTAGCCCTTACAGCTCAACTCCCATTCTGAAAAAAATTAACAATAAAAAGAATTCCCAAATAGGTGTCTTCAGCTCTTAAAGTTGAATTCCCTTCCATGCCTAAAAAAATGGGAGAAGTGTTTCTACACTAATACAACTGGCTCAGCAAACCAGGGAAGGGACACCTAAAGTCTTGCACGCAACACTCCAGCTTTGTGCAGGGGGTCAACACTGCAAGAGATGTCCTCTATCCACAGGGGCCAAGAGGCCCTCCAGAAAGAAAGACGTAGGACACATCACTGAGGCCGTCACTGCCAGCAGTATTGTCCCCACCAGCTAGCTCCAGTGCCCAAAGAAGCTTCATTTTCAGGTTGGCAGGCTGTAACTAATGGGGTACCGCAAGGATCAGTGCTTGGGCCTCAGCTATTCACAATCTACATCAATGATTTGGATGAGGGGACCAAATGTAATATATCCAAATTTGCTGATGACACAAAGCTGGGTGGGAATGTAGGTTGTGAGGAGGATGCAAGGAGACTTCAAGGGGATATAGACAGACTAAGTGAATGGGCAAGAACATGGCAAATGGAATATAATGTGGAGAATGTAGGAAAAATACAAAAGCAGAGTATTTTTTAAATGGTGAGAAATTGAGAAATGTTGGTGTTCAGAGAGACTTGGGTGTCCTTGTACACGAATCACTGAAAGTTAACATGCAGGTACAGCAAGCAATTAGGAAAGCAAATGGTATGTTGGCCTTTACTCGAAGAGGATTTGAGTATAAGAGTAAAGACATCTTACTGCAATTATATAGGGCCCTGGTGAGATCACACCTGGAGTATTATGTACAGTTTTGATCTCCCTACCTAAGGAAGGATATACTTGCCATAGAGGGAGTGCAACAAAGGTTCGCCAGACTGGTTCCTGGGATGGGGGGATTGTCCTATGAGGAAAGATTGAGTAGACTAGGCCTATATTCTCTGGAGTTTAGAAGAATGAGAGGTGATCTCATTGAAACATACAAAATTCTTACAGGACTTGACAGGGTAGATGCAGGGAGGATTTTTTCCCTGGCTGGGGAGTCTAGAACCAGGGGTCACAGTCTCAGAATAAGGGGTCAGCCATTTAGGACCGAGATGAGGAGAAATTTCTTCACTCAGAGCATGGTGAATCTTTGGAATTCTCTACCCCAGAGGGCTGTGGAGGCTCAGTCATTGAGTATATTCAAGACAGAGATCGATAGATTTTTGAATATTAAGGGAATCAAGAGATATGGGGATAGTGCAGGAAAGTGGAGATGAGGTAGAAGATCAGCCATGATCTTATTGAATGGTGGAGCAGGCTCGAATGGCCAAATGGCCAACTCCTGCTCCTATGTCTTATGTTCTTAAGCTTCATGACCTCAGACCAGTGGTGAAGGCCAGTGAATGCATTTTCAAAAGCCGTCTCCTACCAACTGCACTACGAGCTTCACACAGTTCTCATTGCATGACTACCCCTCCCCCAATCACTCACCTACCAACAATCTGCACTAAACACGAGGCACACCTTCCATTCCTAGCTTCACCTCAACCCCTTGGAGGAGACGATGCTGGCCTTTCTTTGCAGGGCATGGCTGAGCCCTTGGCCAGCAGCGGGGCTGAACAGATAAAAGATGCTGGTGTCCTCATATGTTATCCTCTTTCTCGTATGCACCCCTTGCTTTCCCGCCCTCCCCTCACCACAACTCCACTCTTGTGCCTTCCTCATTTCACGCACCTAAGTAATACACCCTGCCCAACTAGTGGTTGACCAAGAAGAAGAAGAACAAGAAGAAGATTGATTTGATACTCACAGCCACCAGCTCCTCAAGGTTGACCAGCAAGGCCATTTGCAGTGTCCCCCACTGAAAATCAGCAGCCTTCCACCAGCCATGCTGCAGCCACTGGGGTAGCACTTTATGACATCAGTAGGATAGGCAAAGGCACACACAAGACAGTCACTAAGGGAATGCACAAGTGTGATTAGTTGATTTTTTTATGTCATATTGGATGGATAGATGTATAAACTTGAATTGGAAAGTTTACTTTGTGGTGGCTTTTATTTCAACATTGTGGCCAAGAGGATGCTGTGATGGTCAATAACAGAGGGAAAGTAAGGTGTGGGACAAATGTTGAAAGGGGAATTGGGGTTGTAGTCACTGGTATCGCAGGTGAATGATTCCATCCTGGATATCCCGGCCAGAAAGGGGCTGTTTGGATTGCATCCTTCCTTCTGCTTCCTCCTTTTCTGCTTCCTCCTCTTCTGCATCTTCCTCCTTTGCATTTTCCTCTACTGCATCTTCCTCTTCTGTGTATTCTTCCCTCTGCGAGCAGATGCTGTAAATTTGAAATAAAAGCAGGAAATGCTGGAAATACTCAGCAGGTCAGGCAGTATCTCGACCTGAGACATGAACGCTGTTTCTCTCTCCACAGATGCTGCCTGACCTGCTGAGTATTTCCAGCATTTTCTGTCTTCTCAGAGGCCTTCCTTTACCATCTGAGGCCTTGCAAGCATCCAGCAGCACTCCCTGCACACTTACAAACTTTTAACATGTATTGCACCAAGCCAGTACTCTAATAAAATTTTAAAAATCCAGGCCAAAAGCTGAAATACAAACTTACCTGAAAGATGTGTGTGTCCCTTTACGAGGTGCTTACAGCATCTCTGTCAGTCTGGTGAACATTTGGTTTTCAGAGCAAGCTAAGGACCCAGCGCTGAACTCAGCTCTCATGTCGAATTTCGCTGAGGTGACGTTACGTCGGCGTGCGTCACCCTCTCTTAATTTACATCTCCAGGGCCAGCGCTGCTACTGGCAGCACTAATGTCCTCACCAAAATGACGGCCGCCAAGTCCCATGCCAGAATAGGGTGCTAGAGTCGCGGCTGCCATTTTTTGCCACGATTCCAGCGCTAATGGGTGGCGCTCAGGTAAGGAATTTCTAGGCCATTCTGTTTTCCTATTCTTCCGACCAAAGTGAATAACCTCACATTTCCTCACATTATACTCCATCTGCCACCTTATTGTCCATTCACTTAATCTGTCTATATCCCTTTGCAGGCTCTGCTCCTCACAGCTTACTTTCCCACCTAGCTTTGTATCATCAGCAAACTTGGATACATTGCACTCAGTCCCTTCATCTAAGTCATTAATATAGATTGTAAATAGCTGAGGCCCAAGCCCTGATCCTTGCGGCACCACACTACTTACAGCTTGCCAACCCGAAAATGATCCGTTTATCCCTACTCTCTGTTTTCTGTCCATTAACCAATCCTCTATCCATGCTAATACATATCTCCAACCCCATGAGTCCTTACCTTGCATAACAACCTCTTATTAACAACCTCCCACATTACAACAGTGACTCTACTTCAAAAGTACTTCGTTGGCTGTAAAGCACTTTGAGACGTCCGGCGGTCATGAAAGGCGCTATATAAATGCAAGTCTTTCTTTCTTTTACGTGGTGTTTTATGGCATGCCTTTTGGAAATCCAAATATATTACATCCACTGGTTTCCCTTTATCTACCCTGCTAGTTACATCCTCAAAAAACTCTAATAAATTGTCAAACACAATTTCCCTTACAAAATACCATGTTGACTCTGCCTAATCATATTATGATTTTCTAAGTGTCCTGTTACCCAGGTACTGGAGTTTCCAGCAGCATGGGCAGGCAGGCATCCCAGGTGCACCAGTAATGGTTCAGTTTACTGCTGGCCCCTTGGAAGTGAACTGCTTTCTCACTGACCTCATAAGCTCTGGCGAGAGCAGCAGTGGAAGGCACTAGTAGGTGCGATCACAGTGTAACTGCTGAGTTTGTGACGTTTAGATTTTAAGGGCAATTGTCTTTAGCGTCTGAGGACATGCAAAAATACAATTTAATTGCATGCTTGGTGTTGTCACAAAGGCGCGAAAACAATTGATACACAAAAACAATTGTCTCTTCCTATAATGGACTGTGATGCAATTGCACCAAAAAATGCCCAATACCATTCTTTTATAATTAGTCACACTGTCATCCAAGGCAAGTGAGTGACAAATATGTAACCATAATTCTGTACAATTTTTTTACCATGCCCAAAGATCAAGTACTGACAGAAGATGCCATGTGACAGCCATAGAATCACCAAGCAACCAGTTGAACCAGAGCTAGTACACGACCACCTGGGCCTTCTCATTGTGACCCTCTCCCTGAACCTGAACATGGGTTGCTCCGGAGTTTCTTCTGACACTTTTGGGATTCCTCCTAATTGGAACACATTTGTGTATCAAACTGAGGAACACCCCGCCCCCTCCCCCTCAAACCTGGTCACCGTGGACCAAGGCATGATAGATGATAGCCCAGTTTTAGAGAAACATATATTCCCTGAACAAGAAAAATTCTTCAAAATCTGATCCCTTTACCTGGCCCAATGCTAGCTGCTGGCATACATGACCTAAGCCAAACACCATGGGCTTGATTTTCATTGGGCCGTTGAGGCTGGTTTGGAGGCGTGTGGGGGGTTAAAATCATGAAATCGGGGGGCACGAACCCATCCCGCCCCCAACCCGCCTCCGTGCCAGTTTCAAAGGAGGCGGATACCCAACCTGTGCTGGGAGTCGCCTCCCCGAGGTGGGAAGGGGATTAGTGCCAATTAACTGCCTGTTAACAGGTAGTTAACAGGCAGTTTTTAGCCTAATCCCTATTTTTATTCCTGAAGTGTGGGATTCCCGATGGCTCCAAACCACGCCAAGTTAGCGAGGCGGACCGTCGGGCTGAAGGACTTGGAGGGTTCGAGATGTCAGTGTTCAGGTGAGTCATGAATGCAGAGGTAAGTGTGTTTGGTGTGTGTAAAGTGTTTAAATAAGTTTTACTTACCTTTACAGCCTTCCTTCCTTCAGGTCTCGGAAGTCCCTCATCTCGCCGGCACAGAAAGCAGAATGGCCGCAAGCTGTCAAAAGTTGCAGCATTCAGCTTTCTGTTCTGGAGAGATCTCTAAATCAGCCTGAGAGGAAGGAATTAACTTAGTGTACAGATTGTCAGTGTTTGACAGCTTCAAAGAGCTGTCAAATGCTGATATTTCATCTGTCAAAAGCTCTTGACAGATGAAATGTCAATCTGTGACGTCACCTGTTGCCGGGTAGCCCTTAATTGGTCTGCTGAGCCCACTGGGCGGACTCAACAAGGTCAATCAAGTGAAAATCGCGTGGGTTGGCCACAACTCGATGGAGGCGGGACTACAACCCCATAAGTTGTAGTCCCGCCTCCAACACACCTCCAGTATCAAAATCCAGCCCCATGCATCTGGAGCACCTCCATCCCACACAAACAAGCTAACTATCAAATCATTAGTGGTATATGCTATCATCATTGCCAGTATCTGGAATCTGTCCTCTCAATCATACACAACTCCAGCCCCTCAGTAGAGCTCACTAACTGCCACAATCTACCATGTTTACTATGCTAGTTACATTGAAATGAAATTACATTCCCAGTGATGAGCCAAGAGTTCATCTGCCAAGTCTGCATATCAGGAGATTGTGGTTGCAGTTCCACGATTTTCTGTCCATTAAAATTAATGGATGGCAAACTTTGGGAAGTGTGTCGCTGATTTCCTGATATGTTCCCCCCATGAATATGATTTTGTGAAATCAGCCTTTGTGTATTTTTATTATTCAATCAGGGAATGTGGACATTGCTGACAAGGCCAGCATTTATTGCCCATCCCTAATTGTCCTTGAGAAGGTGGTGGTGAGCCGCCTTCTTGAACTGCTGCAGTCCGTGTGGTAAAGGTATTCCCACAGTGCTGTTAGGTAGGGAGTTCCAGGAGTTTGAGCCAGCGACAATGAAGGAACGGCGATATACTTCTAAGTCAGGATGGTGTGTGACTTGGAGGGGAACTTGGAAGTGGTGTTGTTCCCATGCGCCGAGGTGGTTGAGGTTGCAGGTTTGTGAGGTACTGTTGAAGAAGCCTTGGCGAGTTGCTGCAGTACATCTTGTAGATAGTACACACTGCAGCCAAAGTGGTGGAGGGAGTGACTGTTTTAAGGTGGTGGATGGGATGCCAATCAAGCGGGCTGCTTTGTCCTGGATGGTGTCGAACTTCTTGAGTGTTGTTGGAGCTGCACTCATCCAGGCACGTATTCCATTGCACTCCTGACTTGTGCCTTGTAGATGGTGGAAAGGCTTTGGGGAGTTAGGAGGTAAGTCACTCTCTGAGCTGCCCTTGTAACCAAAGTATTTATGTGGCTGGTCCAGTTAAGTTTCTGTTCAATGGTGACCACCAGGATGTTGATGGTGGGGGATTCGACAATGGTAATGCCATTGAATGTCAATAATTTCTCTTGTTGGAGATGGTCATTGCCTGGCACTTCTGTGGCATTTGCCACTTATCAGCCCAAGCCTGAATGTGGTCCAGGTCTTGCTGCATGTGAACATGGACTGCTTCATTATCTGAGGAGTTGCGAATGGAACTGAACACTGTGCAATCATCAGTAAACATCCCCACCATTGGTCATCGCTGAAGCAGCTGAAGAAGGTTGGGCCTAGTACACTGTCTAGAAAGTAGGGCTCCTTTTGTAGTCACCATTTCTAGCATTTTATTTGAACTTAATATTCCCCAGCTGCCGTGGTGGGATTTGAACTTATCCAGGCCTCTAGATTACTAGTCCAGTAACATAACCACTATGCTACCATACCCCTACATTAAGAATTTATAGTTTTAATATACATCAATATAACCAAATATAATTGCAATAAAAAACATAATTTTGAAGTCATTATGGAAATAGGAGGAAATTTTCTGAGTATGTGTTAGCAGCAGGCAAAGTTGCTGGTAATACCTGGAAAATGTACCACATTGTTTGTGATAAACTTGTTTTGAAATCTCCAGTCATTCCAAAAAAGAAAGGCCAATGTCTGATGACAATAATTTCCATTTACATGGTGCCTTTAATGTAGAAAAACATACAAGGCGCTTCATAGACATGTAAAGAAAAATGGACTCCGAGCCAAGGCAAGAGAGGAGGGGTGACCAAAACTTGGTCAAAGAGCAGGTTTTAAGGAGGGTCTTAAAAGAGGAGACCAAAGTGGAAAGACTGAAGAGTTTAGGGAGGAAATTCCAGAGCATGGGACCTAGGTGGCTGAATATTAGTGGGGAGGGGAGGGGTTATAGCACCAATGCAGGTTGCAGCGATAGGGAGGGGCAAGGTCACGAAGGGATTTAAAATGAAGGCTGAGAATTTTAAATTTGAAGCACGGGGGGACTTGGAGCCAATGTAGGTCAGCTGGACAATGAAGATGAGGCATTAGGGGTGGATGGTGTGGACAACCATGTCAAAGGTTGCAGTGAGGAGGATGTGGATAATCCACATCCTGGGGGTTACCACTGATCAGAAACTGAACTGGACCAGCCATATAAATACTGTGGCTACAAGAGCAGGCCAGAGGCTGGGAATTCTGCAGCGAGTGTCTCACCTCCTGACTCCCCAAAGCCTTTCCACCATCTACAAGGCACAAGTCAGGAGTGTGATGGAATACTCTCCACTTGCCTGGATGAGTGCAGCTCCAACAACACTCAAGAAGCTCGACACCATTCAGGATAAAGCAGCCCGCTTGATTGGCACTCCATCCACCACCTTCAACATTCACTCCCTCCACCACTGGCGCACTGTGGCTGCAGTGTGTACCATCTGCAAGATGCACTGCAGCAACTCGCCAAAGCTCCTTCAACAGCACCTTCCAAACCCGCGACCTCTACCACTTAGAAGGACAAGGGCAGCAGACGCATGGGAACATCACCACCTACAAGTTCCCCTCCAAGCCACACACCATCCTGGCTTGGACCTGTATTGCCGTTCCTTCACTGTCGCTGGGCCAAAATCCTGGAACTCCCTTCCTAACAGCATTGTGGGTGTACCTACACCATATGGACTGCAGCGGTTCAAGAAGGCGGCTCACCACCATCTTCTCAAGGGCAATTAGGGATGGGCACTAAATGCAGGCCTAGCCAGCCAGTGACGCCCACATCCCATCAATGAATAAAAAATATATATATATATACCAAGGTCATAGTTGCAGAGAATGTCATTCATGATTTACAAAAAGAGGGATGCCGGTACTCAGGGTTTCAATTACACTTAGTGGATTGGCAATGTGAATTACGGTGTTCAGTAGTGAGTCATTGGCACAGTGGTTACATTACATTTAGATATACAATAGCAATAGCCTAATTTGCTCTCATGAGCTGAAGTACAGAATGTACATTATTTCCTTGAAAATGAAGGTGTTAGCTAAGCCGGTACCTGGCAAATAGAAATCATCACAAATAAAATAAGAGGAAAACAAAACATATCATGTAGTTGCAAGATGATTTGTATTTCTGTTCCAGAAATCAGAGCCTCAAACTTCTGATTTGTTAACCTTGGAACAGTGAAAGCCCAAATTAACATGCTTTTGTCTGATAGAGCTTGACAGCAGTTCAGAAAGGTAATTGACTTATTTCACAAAGTCTTTAAGGTTCCACTTGTAAAAAATCTATTTAAAGTCGTGACACTGAAAATGCATAAATTTCACTAAAAATCAGTAGATTCAAGCTCTGAAAAGCATATTGAAGACTATAATTTTATTGACTGTAAGATTCCTTAAAAGTATTTCAAGGAATGGGCAACATCTAATTTCTAAAGTGTTTTTTATTTATGCTATCATTTTGCAGCTCTAGCACTTGAGCTGTCGGAGTGGCGTGATACAAGCTTTGTTGGTTGGCCCTAATTAGAGATGTAGAGCAAGCTCCTCACTTGGATTGGCTTACCGCTGGAGATTTATCAAGCCAGGAAAGGGGGTGGAGAATAAAATATCTGACAATGCTGCAGCTCTTATAGAGTGATCCATCCTAAGTGGATAGGAAATTGCACCAGAGGCTATTAACATCCATTATCGTATTAGAGTCAAACTCTGGCACATTGTGGAATATATAACCCTTTAAGTAAAACGATAGGGCTGATTCCATGCTGCTATGGAGTGCAGGGTGGGAAATTGCAAGCACACAGCCTGTGATTTTCAATCAATTAATTTTACTGGGAAGAAAGTACCACTGGAAGTGTGGAATTGGCCCTTATAACAAGTGTATTTCTTAAACGCTGGGGCAGGGTCAAGCTTCTATTACAGAATAATAGGCCAGTTTTCCAAGTTCATGCTGCTGGCAGGGAGCCTTGCCTGATGGTCACACATATTGGGGCACCATGGGCAGTGCGTTTATCATTTCCCAATACATGCATGCAACCTGCTGGCAAGTCTCCCTGCCGACAGCACAAACTTCAAAGATGTTGTTGATGTCTCAATTTTTAATTAATATAGGAAATTACATGAGGGTATCATTAGGGCATGCAGTTTTTCCATATGCGGATGAATGAGTCTGTTTTGACTGAATTGTAAATGTAATGATTGCACCTAAATTTGTAAGATTGTTCTTTTGATTTTTCACAGATGTTTTTAAAAAATATATCTGTAATAGTTTGGCATTATTCTTGACTTGTTGCTCATCACTGTTTCTAAAATTTTAATTTTGCTTTTTTAAAACAAGTTAAACATATCTATTTTATTGATAACGATTTTATATAAAATTATGTATATGCTACAAAAATAAAAGGCTTAATTCCATGAAAAATAAGCTTTGATTTTGGGCTTGTTTTGTGTACCACAATAGCATTATTAATCTCATAATATTAACATGCTGGAAATATTGAGATCAACACTTGGAATTGTTGTGTTAGGTTTTGATTGATGCCCTGTTGAAATAAAAAGAATTCTAATGCAATTCACTTATGAATACAGACAACAACATCACTGCAGGGAAACAGCGTATCTATGAAAATGTGGATATTTCTAGATAGTTTCTGAAATTGTTTTCCTCCCATGATGCTTATCCTCATTCCTCTGCACATATACCAAGATAAATGGAAAAACAAGATTATGATGAAATAGCCCTAATCTATCTATCTATATAATTAAAAGTCTTAGGCTAAAAATTCTATTCTGGGGCGGGAGGAACTGTGTGCAAGCCTAGCAGAGGAGGGGGCGCAATTTTTATCACAACCTTGGTCTCCTGGCTTTTTTACCTATTACATCTTCCCCTCAGAGGGTTTGGGGCTTCTTAAGCCTTCCGCCCTTTAAATTGAAGGACAACTTTGGGGTGTATCTGATGCTCCTGGTCTGCCCAGTTTGGCTTCGGTCTTGTGTTTCTTTTTACAAGTTGTTTTATTGATAAATGTTTGATACTACTGATTCTTGATTGATCGTTTTCATACCTGCTTGGTTCTTGTTTATTGATTGGTTCACTATCCATTAAATTATGACTTGTGGCTTTTATATGACTGACTGATGAGTCATTAGGGTGCAAGTGTGATGTAACTTTCCATGTGTCACTCTTTCAAATGTGATGCTTTTAATGTGAACAATGCGCAATAGATACAAGAGCCTAACATTTCCACAGACCCCACTGAGGGGGCAGAGGTATGGTGGGCAGGACTTCCTGTAGGATCGCTAAGAAAGGTTCTGATAAAAATTGCTTGATGAGGTGGTGGAACTTGGACTGACACTTGGGCCTCGATTTTCATTGACCTGTGGAGTCGGGATTGGAGGCATGCGGGGGGTTAAAGTCCTGAATTCGGGGGTCCCGACACCATCCCACCCCCAACCCGCCTCCATGTAAGTTTCAAAGGAGGCGGGTACCCGCCCCGCACTGGGACCTGCCTACCCGAGGCGGGAAGGGATTAGTGCCAATTAACTGCCTGTTAACAGGAAGTTAACAGGCAGTTTTTAGCCTAATCCCTATTTTAAAGCTTGAAGTGTGGGATTCCCGATGGCTCCAAACCACGCCAGGTTAGAGGAGTCGGGCCGTCGGGTTTAAGGACTTGGAGGGGTCGAGATGTCGGTGTTCAGGTGAGTGATGGGTGCATGAGTGCAAAGGTAAGTGTGTTTGGTGTGTCTAAAGTGTGTAAAGATGTTTAAATTACCTGTACTTACCTTTTCAGCCTTCCTTCCTCTAGGTTTCGGGAGTCCATTAGCTAACTGGCACTGAAAGCAGAATGGCTGCGAACTGTCAAAAGTGACAGCCTGCAGCTTTCTGTGCTGGTGAGATTTCTAACTGAGTCTGTGTAGAAGGACTCAGGTTAGAAGTAAGACTGTCAGTGTTTGACAGCTTCAAACAGCTGTGAAACACTGATATTTCATCTGTCAAAACGTCTTAACAGATGAAATTTCAGTCTGTGACGTCACCTGTTGCCGGGTGGCCCTTAATTGGCCTGCTGAGCCTGCTGGGCAGGCTCAACAAGGTCAATCAAGTTAAAATCGCGTGGATTGGCCACATCTCGATGGAGGCGGGACTACAACCCTGAAAGTTGTAGTCCCGCCTCCTTCCCGACTTCTGAATGAAAATCACCCCCATGAAGCCTGACTGGAGACAAAGGAAGAGTAAAATAAAAAGTTCTAAATCTTCTTGACAAACCTTCTAGCCATCTCGTCAATGGTAATCAATCCCTTTGGGTTTTATTGTAGGCTGCAGGGTTTTCACTAATCCCAGAATGGGACCTACACGTGCTCTCAGCAGGCGAAAGTCCCACTGTGTCTATCAAGGTATAGGCCTTGGTCAGACCGCATCTGGAGTACTGTGCTCAATTTTAGGCACCACACCTCAGGAAAGATATGTTGGCCTTGGAAGGGGTACAGTGCAGATTCACCAGAATGATAATCGGGCTCAGTGGGTTAAATTAAGAGAACAGGTTGCAAAATCTTGGCTTGTACTCCCTTGAGTATAGAAGATTTGGGTGGTTTGATAGAGATGTTTAAAATGTTAAAGGGATTTGACAGGGTAGGAAACTATTTCCTCTGGTGGGAGAATCAAGAACGAGGAGACAAATCTTAAAATTTAGGTAGAACATTCAGGAGCAAAATCAGAAAACCTTTTTTCACACACTGGCCGAGATTTTCCTTACCTCGACGGGTCCAGGGTGGGCAATGTCAGTGGCGGGTCACGGGTCACGGGTCACGGCCCTGCTGCTGGCTCCATCCTGCTTTGGAAAATGAATTTACTTTGATGGGGCTTGTTAAGTCCGCCCAGCGCGTTTCCCGTCCCAATTAGAGGAAGTGGGTCTGGTGACGTCATACATGACGCATCATCAGCCGAGAAATTCCAGGATGATTTGGACAGGTTGGGTGATTGGGCAGAAGCATGGCAGATGCAATATAACGTGGATAAATGTGAGGTTATCCACTTTGGTGGCAAAAACAGGAAGGAAGATTATTATCTGAATTGCAATAGATTGGGAGAAGGGGAAGTGCAACAAGACCTGGGTGTCCTTGTGCACCAGTCGCTGAAGGTAAGCATGCAGGTGCAGCAGGCGGTTAAGAAGGCAAATGGTATGTTGGCCTTCGTAGCGAGAGGGTTTGATTACAGGAACAAGGATGTCTTGCTGCAGTTGTACAGGGCCTTGGTGAGACCACATCTTGAGTATTGTGTGCAGCTTTGGTCGCCTTATCTGAGGAAGGATGTTCTAGCCATGGAAGGAGTTCAGCGAAGATTCACCAGGCTGATACCTGGGATGGCAGGAATGACGTATGAGGAGCGATTGGGTCAATTGGGCTTGTACTCGCTGGAGTTTAGAAGAATGAGAGGGGATCTCATTGAAACTTATAAAATTCTGACAGGACTGGACAGACTAGATGCAGGAAGGATGTTCCCGATGGTCGGGGAGTCCAGAACCAGGGGTCACAGTCTAAGGATAAGGGGTAGGCCATTTAGGACAGAAATGAGGAAGAATTTCTTCACCCAGAGAGTGGTGAACCTGTGGAATTCTCTCCCACAGAAGGCAGTAGAGGCCAATTCGTTAAATATATTCAAGAAGGAGTTGGATATATTTCTTAAGGCTAAAGGGATCAAGAGGTATGGGGAGAAAGCAGGGACCGGGTACTGAATTTGGATGATCAGCCATGATCGCATTGAATGGCGGAGCAGGCTCGAGGGGCCAAATGGCCTACTCCTGCTCCTATCTTCTATGTTTCTATGTTTCCTTAAAGGGACCATGGCCAACTTTATTTTGACATTTGTGCTGTCAGTGTTCTACAGCATTGAAGAGCTGCAAACACTGACAATGACTGCACAGATGCACATGGCTGCACCCAGGTTCTCCCATGACTCCCTCCATATGCTTATGGAGGGAGTCAGAGCACGCAGGGAGGTTCTCTTCCCTTCCGATGGGCAGAAGAGACCTCCCCAGGAGATCAAAACTCCTGCACATCCTTACTCACACCCACTTGCCTTGCACCTCCACCCATCCCTCTCTATCTACATTATCACATCCCCATCTCACTAGCCACCCCTAACACTCACCCTCAACCTAGTGCAGCCATACCAACTAACAACACACAAGGGTAGGCACTTGGGTGGTTTAGCCAATTGTAGTGTATGTACCTTTAAGAGGAACTATGTTTTTGAAGCCCCTGTATACTGTAGTACCAGTAGTGACCACTCGGGTATATAAGCCTGTGTAGCGTCTTGTGTTGTTAGTTCACCTCCAGACTTTGTTCAATAAACACTTGTTAAATCAACTCCTGCATTCCGTGTCTCCATTAACACACGGATCTAACAGTGGCGATGAGTTAGAACCGAACTTACCAGCAATTCGGCAGCACCTCAAGGGGATCGATTCCTCAGACGAAGGTCGAAGCCAGAAGCAAGAAAAAAAAAATAACTCAAAGAAACTCGAAAATGAGGGCCAGGCTTGGTCTCCAGTCTGTGGTTTCCCCAGCTAAACGGGCTGGTGGCAGGTAGTGCACTGATCCTTCCTGGGCTGCGGCGGGCTACAGCTCGATTGGGTGGCTCTGCAACGGGGCCGGGCAGCGAGTCGGGAAGCAGAAGCAAAGAGAGAGAGAGGGTGGAGCACTCAGGGCACGGCCGGTGTTCGGACCAAGCAGAGGGAGGAGAAAGTCCCAGAGGGTCCGCTCCACGACGGGAATGGTTCTTCAATTACGGAGAGAATATTGAAGCGATATATAAAAAAAAATAGAAATACTGCGAAAAGCTGCAGGTCGCAACGGAAACCGCGGAGAACAGCATTGGCAGCAGCGGCAGCGGCGGGAAAGTGCGGGAGGTGCCATCTTAACTCGGCGGGGAAGAAAGAAAAGCGCGGAAGCGCCATTTTAGATTTTCAAGATGCCGAAGACTGGCAATATTACTGCTTTCGATAGTGATATAGAAGATTGGACCACATATGTGGAAAGAGTGGAGGTATTTTGCAAGGCGAATGAGGTAGCGGATGATAAAAAGGCATCGGTACTTCTAAATCTGATGGGCGCAAGGACATACGGGCTGTTACGAAACTTGATCACTCCAGCCAAACCGATGGACAAGAATTTTAATGAGATTGTTGATACCTTACAGGAGCACTTAAACCCAACACCGCTGCTGATAGCGGAACGATTCAAATTCTTCAGGAGGAATCAGCACAAGAATGAAAGTAACGCTGATTACCTCACCAAATTACGAAAGCTGTCAAAGCACTGCCAATTCGGGGCAGGACTGGCAGATTCTCTACGAGACAAATTCGTCTGCGGTCTCCTAAGTGAAGGAACACAGAAAAGACTACTTTCTGAGAAAGATTTGACACTGGACAAGGCTTTCAGTGTGGTTGTATCGTACGAAGCAGCAGCAAGAGGAGCTGCAGAGATACAGCAAAAGCCACAGGACTTCGGCACCCATGAAATGACACGGGGTTTCGAGAGATGTTATCGCTGCGGCAGATCCACCCATGACCAGAAGGACTGCTGGTTCAAGGATAAAGCATGCAGGCAATGCGGAAAGATGGGACACATTGCACGTGTATGCAGATCTGGAAAGAATTCCGCTGACAGTAAAAAGGCCAATAAGGAAAAGTACAGGAAGGTACAAATGATGACGGACAGTAGCTCCGAAGACCAGAAGAGCGATAGCGACTCCGGAAACAAGAGACTAAGCTGTCTCAAATTACATAATGTAATTGCCAAAGAAGATTACCAGACCATTTGGGTTACCCTCATGATAGCGGGGTCCCCAGTCAAAATGGAGCTAGATACAGGATCAGCTCTGACCGTCATGAGTCGACGGGATTACAAGCGGCTATTTCCGCATATACCTTTGAAAGACACATCCATTGTCTTGAAGACATATACGGGGCAGAAAGTATACCCCAGAGGGAAAATAAGGGTGCCTGTTGTATACAACGGCAAGGAAATACAGAAGTTGTATTTATATGTTCTGCAAGATGGTGGTCCACCGTTGTTGGGACATGAATGGATCAGAAAGATAAGTTTAGACTGGCACTCCATTCAGGCACTGACGGTGACCAGTAAGAAAAAAAACGATGATGACGTCATACCTGGACGATTAAAAGAAATCTTGGCTAATGCCAAAGAAGTGTTTCAACAGGAACTAGGAACCCTGAAAGGCGCCACCGCCTCAATAAAAGTGGAAGATGCGGCAATTCCCAAGTTTTTTAAGGCAAGGCCGGTGCCATACGCAATTCGTCCAGCCGTCGAGGCAGAGCTGGAGAATTTGGAAAAAGCAGGCATGTTATCCAAGGTAGATTGGAGCGAGTGGGCAACACCCATCGTCCCGGTCATGAAGAAAACATTGAATAATGATAAATATGAAGAACAGAGAAAAGTTCGCATCTGTGGGGACTTCAAGGTGACTGTAAACCCGGTTCTTCACACGGTACAGTATCCTCTTCCGAGGATAGAAGATATTTTCGCCTCACTATCCGGAGGGAAACGTTTCACCAAAATTGACTTAGCACAGGCATATCTACAGATGGAGGTTGAGGAGGCCTCTAAAAAGTATCTCACGATAAACACACACAAAGGCCTGTACCAGTACAATCGACTGGTTTTCGGAGTGGCATCAGCTCCGGCTATCTGGCAAAGAGCTATGGAGCAAGTCCTGCAAGGGATTCCGGGGACTCAATGCTACCTAGACGACATCCTTGTAACAGGAGAAAACGACAACGAGCACCTTGCCAACTTGGAGCAGGTGCTCACGAGGCTGAGAGAACGGGGCCTACGAGCAAATCGCCCCAAGTGCGAATTTTTCCAGAAACAAATATCATATTGTGGCCATGTCATTAACGAAGAAGGGTTGCATAAGTCACCTGAAAAAATTGAAGCGGTCGTAAACGTGCCTTCCATAAATGCAACGGCTTGATCACGTCCAGGGAAGTGTTGGCTCATTACAAACCATCACTGCCAATCAGACTGGCGTGCGATGCATCCCCTTACGGCGTGGGAGCGGTATTATCGCATAGATTCCCTGATGGCTCGGAGCAGCCGATAGCTTTTGCGTCACGCTCATTAAACTCAGCTGAGCGTAACTATGCCCAGATCGAAAGGGAGGCACTCAGCCTGGTGTGGGGGGTGAAGAAATTCAACCATTACCTACACGGACAAAAATTTACCTTGTTGACTGACCATCAACCCCTCGTCTCCATATTCAGCCCTAAAAAGGGCGTTCCCATTATGACAGCGCAAAGGCTACAGAGGTGGTCCCTTTTCCTAGGAGCACACCAATATGACATAGAGTACAAAGGAACAAAACAGCATGGGAATGCTGACGGGTTATCGCGCCTACCGTTGCCAATGGTGGAAGAGGTGCCTACAGTGGACCCAGTGGAGATATTCCACTCGACCATAGTGGAATGTCTACCAGTGACAAATTCTACCATTGAAAAGGAAACGCAAAATGACCCGACTCTCTCACGAGTCTACGATTTAACGGTGAAGGGATGGCCAGCACATGGCGAACCACTGTTGCCAGCATTCTTGCAAAGAAGAGAACAGCTGTCAGTGTGCTGAGGAACCTTGATGTGTGGATCCAGAGTGGTGATTCCACCCAAACTCAAGGATAGAGTGCTAAAGGAGCTTCACGAGGGGCATCTGGGTGGAGTGAAAATGAAGAGCTTAGCCAGAGCGTTTGTGTGGTGGCCAGGTATCGATGGAGACATCGAAGAAATGACCAAGAGCTGTCTAGGATGCCAGAAGGTCCAAAACGCCCCACCACAAGCCCCTCTACATCCATGGGAGTGGCCCTCATCTCCATGACAAAGGGTACATATCGACTTTGCTGGTCCATTTATGGACTCAATGTTCTTAATCGCGGTGGATGCACACTCCAAGTGGCCAGAGGTAATAAAGATGTCATCCACCACCATGGAAAAAACCATCACAGTATTAAGGACCATATTCGCCAGGAATGGGCTGCCTGAACAGATCTGTTCTGATAATGGACCGCAATTTGTGTCCGAAGAATTCAGGAAGTTCTTAAAAAACAATGGGGTTAAGCACTACACGTCCGCCCCATACCATCGCGCCACCAATGGATTGGCTGAAAGGTTTGTCCAGACCTTCAAGAAGGCCATAAAGGCCATGGGTAATGAAGACATAAATCTACAACATAAGGTCGATAACTTCTTGTTTGTGTACAGGAATGCAACACATGTGGTTACAAACCAAACCCCCGCCATGATGTTTTTCAATAGAAGACTAAGATGCCGGCTGGATTTGGTCAAGCCAAACGGCAGAAGGGACGTAGAGAACCGGCAATTTCAAAGCATGAATGAAAGGCCAACTAGAACCTTCCAGATAGGTCAACCAGTTTTGGCCCGGGACTACCGTACCGAGAAATGGCAGCCTGGAACTATTTGCACACGACTAGGACAGCTGATGTATACCGTGGACATTGGAGAAAGCATAATAAAGCGCCATGCTGACCAGATCATAGAGTCATCCGAAAAAGGACAACCTACACCACAACGCTATACGCCTAGTGATGAAGCAGAGATACCCATAGTATCTACCTCCGATCCGGTGATACTGGAACCAGATGAACCCGACACTGGCATTGAAGCCGAATCGACCTTGCCAAAAGAACCTACTACACCACCGAGGCGTTATCCGGACCGAGTCAGGAAGCCTCCAGAGAGACTGAATTTGTAATTGATTAACTTCAGCAAATGTGTATATTATTGTTCTTGTAAAAATGTTATTTAATGATTACTTAAAATGTTATGTACTATTTATCTAAAAGGGGAGGAATTGTAGTGTATGTACCCTTAAGAGGAACTATGTTTTTGAAGCCCCTGTATACTGTAGTACCAGTAGTGACCACTCGGGTATATAAGCTTGTGTAGCGTCTTGTGTTGTTAGTTCACCTCCAGACTTTGTTCAGTAAACACTTGTTAAATCAACTCCTGCATTCCGTGTCTCCATTAACACATGGATCTGACACCAATTTCCATGTGAAACATAGAAACATAGAAGATAGGAGCAGGAGTAGGCCATTCGGCCCCTCGAGCCTGTTCTGCCATTTAATGAGATCATGGCTGATCATCCAAATTCAGTACCCTGTCCCTGCTTTCTCCCCATATCCCTTGATCTCTTTAGCCTTAAGAAATATATCTAACTCCTTCTTGAATATATTTAATAAGTTGGCCTCAACTGCCTTCTGTGGTAGAGAATTCCACAGGTTCACCACTCTCTGGGTGAAGAAATTCCTCTTCATCTCAGTCCTAAATGGCTTACCCCTTATCCTTAGACTGTGACCCCTGGTTCTGGACTCCCCCGCCATCGGGAACATCCTTCCTGCATCTAGTCTGTCTGGTCCTGATAGAATTTTATAAGTTTCAATGAGATCCCCTCTCATTCTTTTAAACTCGAGCGAATATAAGCCTAATCGACTCAATCTCTCTTCATACGTCATTCCTGCCATCCCAGGTATCAGTCTGGTGAATCTTTGCTGCACTCCCTCCATGGCAAGAGCATCCTTCCTCAGATAAGGCGAACAAAATTGCACACAATACTCAAGATGTGGTCTCACCAAGGCCCTGTACAACTGCAGCAAGACACCCTTGCTCCTGTACTCGAATCCTCTCGCTATGAAAGCCAACATACCATTTGCCTTCTTAACTGCCTGCTGCACCTGCATGCTTACCTTTAGCGACTGGTGCACAAGGACACCCAGGTCTCGTTGCACTTCCCCTTTTCCCAATCTATTGCCGTTCAGATAATAACTGTCTTCCTGTTTTTGCCACCAAAGTGGATAACCTCGCATTTATCCACATTATACTGCATCTGCCATGCATCTGCCCAATCACCCAACCTGTCCAAATCATACTGGAGTTTCTGGTAATGTGCTGTCAAACATTGAAATCTTTATTTTCAACGCTTTGCATTCTTGGACAGATTTGTGTGCACCTTTGGAAGTGGCTTAGTGAGTTTCAGTGAATGGTGAGACATAACGGTACCCCCTGCAATACTGGTGATTGTGAAAGGAATGGCTTGGACAATGTCGGGATGCTGTATGGTGTTGGTGTGTGGTGGTGCCAACCTGGCGCATCTTGTGGCAGCCAGGGTGTACAGCATCAAATGAAGTAAATCTGGCCATGGTGAGGACATCCCTGGCCTCCCGGGCAACAATGTGCTCAGGTGCTGATACCGTCTGTCCTGTACAGCATCAGATGATTGTGGAGAAGGTTGGTGTTGTTGTTGGCACTGCTGGTGTTGGGGCTGCTCGTGGTCGGATTCTGAGGACTAAGGTGAGACAGTATAAAGGGCACCCATGTTGATGGAATAGATGGCAGGTAAAGTCGAGATGACAGAAGCATTCTGTCAATGGTGAGAGAGTTCTTCCAAAGAGGTAAGAGTGGATGGAGAGTGGAAAGTGGAAAGCCTGCAGAATCGGTGCTGGAAATAGACTGAGAAATAACTTGTGGCTGAAGAAACTGATGATCTATCAGGTGGGAGCTTTTAATGCACATTTGGAGCTGTCAAGTAATCAGCTGGAGCAATGGCTATTCAACTCCCGCCTCAGGTTCACAGACTTGGTCCCCGAGCAATGTGGACCCTGTGGGCGAGCAGTTAAAGTTAAAAGGTAAGGTTAAAAGCAATTATTAAGGGTCTGTCAACAACCCAATAATTGGTTCAATTGGGTCGCCCGCCTCTGTGGGTCGGATCGGAGATCACACATGCAACTGTGGGAAAGGTGCATTGTGGCGGGACCCGCTGTCAAAAAAATTTAATTTCCCACCCAACCCGCCACCGTCCACTGACCCCCTGGAAAATTCTGTCCAAAGTGTAGTAGAAATCTGGAAATATCCCCCTCAGACGGCTGTGGATTCTGGGCCAATTGGGGCTTTCAAGATTGGGATAGATTTTTGTTCGTTCAGGGTGGGTATCAAGGGATTTGGAGCAAAGGCGGGAAAATGGATTTGAGATATAGATTACCCATGATCTAATTGAATGATGGAATAGGTGTGGAATCTCTGTCCTGCCCCTGCCTTAAGGTTATACTCCTACTTTCAAAGTTGCAACCCCAAATTAAATTTCACTCCCATACGAACAGAGTAATACATTATGCAGTAGATTATAAAACTATCCCGTCCTAACTGAACAGGCTTTCAAATGTGAGCAACGCCACACGACATCGACGAGTGTAGAACAGAAACAATCTGAAATCGAATGAAACGGCACTTCCTTAGTTTCGTCTGCATATTTTAAAATCTTTCTCCTCCAGCCGGTACAAAACGGTTTCAATGTTACAGGGAAGTTCAGGCAGTGTCAGTTTGAAGCGGCTTGGGCCAGTTGTGAGCGCAGGCTGCAGCCTCTCATTGGGAGCCGAATGTTGCCCGGAAGGTTCCGAGGATGCGATGACGCGGCGCGCTCCGCCTCCTCCCCCTTCACTGCGACAGCGGAGCGCTTGTTGACTTCATCTCAGTATCAGCCGGACCCCGCCGTGCTAGTAACAAAGCAGTATCGCTGGAGCTATGGGAATAAATGCAGCCGACATTGACGACCAGTCGCTTCTTCCTTATTACTTGAAGCCTGTCGACTTGGTGAAAGTGGCCGCACGGTTTCTGCAGTGGTGGAACCGCTGGTGCCAGTAAAAAAAATCGGCGGCCGTCCGTATGGGGGGGTCGGTGCCAATTCTAGCGCAGTAGAAGTGCGTCGAGCGGGGCAGTGGCACAATGCAGAGTGGGGCGGCTCGCCACAATAACACGGTAAAATGAACCAGTGTGCGAGCAATGGACGCCTGGCAGCTCCAGCAGTGGCCACCAGCAAACTCTTTACCGCCTAGCCCTGCTAGTAATGGGAGCTTTTAGCTTGTTGTGGTGCTTTCTTCCCTCGCTGGTAGCTTGGTCCGCAGCGACGATGAATTGGAGCATTCTGACGGTAAGAGCACACGGGTGTTAGCGCTGGGTTGAAGAGAGACCGGTTGTTTACCAGAAGCCCTGTTATTGTCTGGCGATGAGAGAGACGAAGATAAATATTTCAGATTTTCAGCGTTGATTTTCTTAGATGGTAAATACAAATTGTAATAGCTTGAGGTGTTGAATGCTTCATGGTTTTCCTATTGAGTATCGGTGTTGGAATGCGTCTGGGCAGGGCATTAGGTGCATGTTAATTTTTCTTTACAAAGGATGGAACAGACATCCGTGTTGTATCTATGCACTGATACCAGTGTACTGCATAAGGTAATATTTTATATTGACAGACTTGTATTTTTGTTAATATTGGTAACTGATATTTTTGGCACCATTTTTTCTTTATTGGGGAAAAAAAACACAAATGAATGCCGATTTGAAATGTAAACCAGTATTGTAAACTTGCTGAGGGGGTAAGTCTGTAGATTAAACAAACTGTAAAAATACTCTCTTTCATATAAAGTAATATCATTAAAAATTGACCCATAAATCTATCTAGTAAGGATGCAAGTTGTTGCATCAGGTTACTGATGTTGCAAGTAACAGTATGCCCTTGTTGGTCACAATCAATATTATGTGGAATTTTGCTACTGTACATTGGACAGAATTTTGAATAATTTTATTTAAGATAATTTGAAATCTTTTTAACTCTGCTTCTGGTAGCTATTCTCTTTCAGTGTCATTTATTCAGAATGTAGAGATATATTTATTTTAAACTTCTTCAAAATACACAAACTTTGCTCTGCACAGGTTTTTCCATTCATGCTGACATGAACACTTTACAGCCAAATTTGTTAAGATTTAATGCTTTTTTTTGAACAAGACTAAACCTAGTTCATTGGGAAACCTCTAGTTTAAGCAGGAGCGCTGGGTGCACAGAATTGTGCTATATTTCAACAATGTTTTCCCCTGTTTCAACTTTTTAAAACAATATCTGGGGGCAGTAAACTAAGGCCAATTCTTTTGTTTCCTATTGTTTGGTTAAACCAACTGTTTTAAAATGGCATCACAGCAAAATTCAGGGAACCATCGGGTATCTAACAAGTTTTTATTTTTTTTGTGATTTAATTCCCTTTATTCATTTTATATTTCACACAAATTACAACACAGAAACAGGCCAATCAGTTTGTGTTGGTGTTTATTGTCCACAATCGGTCATCTTAAACGCATGTGCCTGCCCTGTTCCCGTATCACTTTATGCCCCTTTCTACCACCTATTATTTTTAACTGGTCTCTGCTTCTATCACTAACTCCAATAGTGAATTTCTCAACATCCACCTCCTGTGTAGACAATTTGTTTCCTGCTCTCTCTCCTAAGTTTCATTCTCTGTTCCTCAATCACTAGAAACAGTCTTTTTCAATCTGCCTTGTTCTATCCCTTCTTAATTTTAAACACCTCAATCAAATCATTCTGTCACCCGCTCAGTTCTAACAAAAACGCATCCAATTTTTCAAGTCTTTGTATTTGTTTTTCCTCATGCCAGGCAGCATCCTAATGATCCTGTATGCACTGCACCCTCTCTGTTGTCGTATTATCCTTCCTATAGTGGGAGGGGACAAAACTGCACACAGTGATCAAACTGGAGTCTTATTAAGGTTTTATGTAGATTCACCATTACATTTTGACTTTTATATCCTATGCCTCTTGCCATAATGCCCATTAGTGTTTTTTATGGCCTTATATACACTGGAGATGCTGCTTTTAATGCAATATGAACCTAAACCCCCAAATTTCACTTCTTTCTTATCACTCAACCGTCCCCTGTTCAAAGTAAAATTACTTTTTTTTAACCAATGGATGTACCACTTCACAATTACAGACATTGAATTCCATCTGCCATTTTCTTGCCTATTCCTCCATCTTCTCAATATCCCCCTGCAGTTTCCTTTAGCCCTCAGTAATTTACTATGTTTCCTGCTTTAGTATCATTGGCAAATTTGGACCCCACGTCCTCTAGCCCTACCGCTACCCAGTTCCAAACACTGCAAAACTGGCCTTAACTTTTTTTAGCAGGTTTTTGATCCAATTTGTTCTTTTAATTCCATGCCCCTTAATCATCATCAGTAGTCACCTGTGTGGTACCTTGTCAAAGGATTTCTGACAGTCCATGTACACTAAATCCACTGCATTTCTTCCTTTCACCATACCTGTTAAGTTTGCCAAATATGATCTTTGAATTTTCTCCTGTTCTAGATATTTAGTAACTTCATGCAGTCTAATTAACCACAATTTGAAATTAAAATATCTGTATTTTCAGTGAGTAACTTCAGGCATGGTTTATTGCAAGGGTGCCCTCGCAGTAACAATGTAAGGTATACTGAGCTTTCAACTTGTCTTCGATGGTGTCTGAGCTCCAGCTTTTCCTGGTGGGGGTGTTTATCATTTATTATTTGGGTCTTCTAGGTCAAATGATGACACATTTTTGGCCAAGGAAAAGCTCTTCCAGACACTGATCAAGTCCCTGTGCAGACACGATGGGCTGAATGGCGGCCTCCTGTGCTGTAAATTTCTATGATTCTATGAGCCACTTTGTTGGCCAGTTAGGGAAGAGACACTGATCCTGCCTGTGGATGTGTTGTGTGTTGTCTCCTGCCCCAATCCCAGACAATAGTGCTCATGAGCAAGGTAGAGTGAGAGGAAGAAAATGTACATGTGAAATTCATATTTATTTTCTCTGATCTTTAAAAAGAATCAACTGGAAATGAACAAATCACCTGTAAGATGTGAGCTTCAATATAATAACCAGTTATTCTTGGATCTGACTGTAGTTCAAAATTACAGTAATTATCTGGCTTGGTGTATATTTAAGATAAAATGCATTTACGGTTGCAGTGCCTTCAGTACTACAACAACTTGTGTATTTATATAGCGTCTTGAACATGGTAAAACGTCCCAAGGCGCTTCACAGGAGTATTTAAAGACAAAAAAAAATTTGACACCAAGCCACATACGGAGAAATTAGGGCAGGTGCCCAAAAGCTTGGTCAAAGAGGTAGGTTTTAAGGAGCGTCTTAAAGGAGAAAAGAGAGGTAGCGAGGCGGAGAGGTTTAGGCAGGAAATTCCAGAGCTACACCAAGAACATGATACAGTAAACCTTTTACAACAATGTTCAGGGGATAGCCAGATTTTGCATTATGGCTAAGATGTGTTCAATTATAGTTATTCTCTGACCAATGCTTGGTGTGTGAAACCACTAAACTCGCAGAAGTACCAATGCTATTGTCAATTATTGTGGTTTATGAGTACTGTTGATTGTTACTTTTGTTCATTAATCCTTGTGAAAGGACTCATTTGCTGTCTTTCCCACATCCACCCATATAAATTTCATAGGTTTACAAACTACTGAAATTCAATTTCTGAATTGTGTAGAAATTCTGCTGCTGTTCTCAAAAGGTTTCAGGTTCCATTTACTACATCTTGCTACTCTATCCTTGTTTCTTTATATTTGGCTAAAATCTAAACCACTGGAGTCTTTTTGTTAATTTAGGAAACTGAGATCACACCGAACAGGTGCTTTGTTTTTGTTTTAAAGTTTCACTTATTAACCAGTCCAACAAAAATTTTGAAGTATCGGTGTTGGGATTGTTCTCAGCTGAGGGCGTGTTTTTAAAGTTTGAAATTGATGGGTTTGATACTGAAATATTAGTATTAACTTTTCATCCAGTAAATATTCCAATTGTGCAGCCAAAATAGTTTCTAGCTTTTTTAACCAATATAGGTCAGAGCACCTATATTGTAATAAAGCAGTTGATATGATCCAATTTTATATCTTAATAGTAACAATAATTATGTAGTTTTCCATTTAATAAAATTTTTTTTTTAAAATCCCATTGCATTTATATAGCCTCTTTAATTTCCTCAGTATGTCCCAAAGTGCTTTGCAGCCAGTGAATTACTTTTGAAGTGTAGTCACTGCTATGTAGGCAAATGTGGCATGCAAATTTGTGCAGAGCAGGATAAGTAGATTCCACACCTCCAGTTATTAGGAGTTTACCCAAAGGGTCATAATCATGAAACCCCTTTTTATAAGAATTAGCAGGAGTAGGCCATACAGCCGTTCGTGGTTCCCCTAGAGTCCAAAAATCTATCTATCCCGGCCTTGAATGTACTCAATGACGCAGCAGCTACAGCCCTCTGGGGTAGAGAATTCCAAAGATTCACAACCCTCTGAGTGAAGAAATTCCTCCTCATCTCAGTCTTGAATGGCTGACCTCTTAGCCTGAGACCTAAATCTCTCTGAACAGCAACATTTAATAGTTTCTCACCATTTCAAAAATATTCTGTTATTCTATTCTTCCTACCAAAGTAAATAACCTCACATTTCCTCACATTATACTCCATCGCCACCTTACTGCCCACTTACTGAACCTGTCTATATCCCTTTGCAGGCTCTTTGTCCTCCTCACAGCTTACTTTCCCACCTGACCTTGTATTGTCAACAACTTTGGATGCATTGCACTCGATCCCTTTAATCCAAGTCACTATGACAACAACAACTTTTATTTATATAGCGGCTTTAACATAGTAAAACGCCCCAAGGCGCTGCATAGGAGTATTTTAAGACAAAAAATTTGACACCGAGCCACATAAGGATAAAGGGCTGGTGACCAAAAGCTAGGTCAAAGAGGTAGGTTTTAAGGAGCGTCTTAAAGGAGGAAAGCGAGGTAGCGAGGCGGAGAGGTTTAGGCCGGGAATTCCAGTGCTTGGGGCCGAGGCAACAGAAGGCATGGCCACCAAAGGTTGAGCGATTTATAATCCGGGATGCTCAAGAGGGTAGAATTAGAGGAGCTCGTATCTCGGGTGGGGGTTGCGGTGTGGGTTGTGGGGCTGAAGGAGATTAGAGATAGGAAGGGGCGAGGCCATGGAGGGATTTGAAAACAAGGATGAGAATTTTGAATGAGGCGTTGCTTAACCGGGAGCCAACGTAAGTCAGCGCGCACAGGGGAGATGGGCGAACGGGACCAATAGATTGTAAATAGCTGAGGCCTAAGCATTGATCCTTGCGGCATCCCACTAGTTACAACCTGCCAAATGGAAAATGACCCATTATCCCATCTCTGTTTTCTGTCTGTTAACCAATCCTCTCCATGCTAATATATTATCCCCAACCCTATGAACCCTTATCTTGCGTAGCAACCTTTTATGTGGCACCTTTATCGAATGCCTTTTGGAAATCCAAATATACTACATTCACTGGTTTCCCCCCCCTTTATCTACCCTGCTAGTTACATCCTCAAAAACCTCTAATAAATTTGTTAAACATGATTTCCCTTTCTTACAACCATATTGAATCTGCCTAATCATAGTTTGATTTTCTAAGTGACCTGTTACCACTTCCTTAATAAGGGATTCCAGCATTTTCCCGATGACTGATGCTAGGCTAACTGGCCTGTAGTTCCCTGTTTTCACTCTCCCTCCTTTTATGTGAACTAGAGACTGTAATCTTCCATATGCACTTTTTCCAATCTCCTGGAAGGCTGACTGATGAACTCTTCAGTGAGACAAAGCCAATAATAAAACATCCAGACTGATGCATTTTACATATACTTTAATAAACATAGTGCTCTTTGCAGTGAACTTGGCCTGTTGAACTTGATTCCTTGGATAAGCCAGAACTCCAGCTCAAAGTTACAACAGAAAATGCTGGAAAAACTCAGCAGGCCAGGCAACATCCGTGGAGAGAAATTAGAGTTGACGTTTCGGGTATAACCCTTTTTCAAAAAGAGTTATACCCGAAACGTCAACTCTAATTTCTCTCCACGGATGTTGCCTGGCCTGCTGAGTTTTTCCAGCATTTTCTGTTGTTATTTCGGATTTCCAGCATCTGCAGTATTTTGCTATCGTTCAAGCTCAAAGTTATCTTGTTGAGCATCTGTCAGGAGCTTTCTGCCTCGGGCATCCATTCCAGTGCTTGTCTGGCTGCTCTTTTGTGTTGAACCCAACAAATGTGTGATCACCATGCTCTGCTTTGAGCTTCAAACACCACATCTGCACATCACCAAAAATGCCACCATCTGCCATAATATCGCTTACCTCTACTCCAACCTCGCCCTCATCATTACAGAAACCTTTATTACTGCTAATGTCACCTCACTGCTTCATCTCTCAAATTTTTTCTTACTGACCTTTTGTCACAGTTCAGTTTGAACTTCTGAGTTTACCTCTTCTGTGCCATTTAATTGTATTGTATTGCCTCCCGCCCCTGTCACATTTCTAGGCTGAAAAATTCTCCAATCTTCAAAATTCAGCTTTCTGATGCTCGGGTACAATCTTGTGGTTCTTTGCACCTCCAGGAATTCTTTGTCTCAGTGGTCATGACTGGATATGGTGTTTTCTGATCTTTGCCTTTCAAGCATGACACCTTACAACTTGTACTCTACAGTTTTGAGTAGTTGTGTTTTTTTTTATGGCTGTTCTCAGTGATTAGATGCATTCAGCATTGAATGTATTAAAATCCACAGATCTCTCGATTTTACTCATAGCTATTTTGACACCACTCATGGAGTGCTTGTGTTGCCCATTTATTCTTTTCACAGGTGGTACTGCACTGTTTTACATTCTTAGTTGCCATTATTTCTGCCCACTTACATATTTTACCTAACTTGTTTTGTGGTCCCCAAGCTGCTTTTTTCAGATTCAACTGCCCCATGGTTATCGGTGGCCAATATCTCAACAGGTGGCCAGGACATCACTGCAGGAGTTGCTCAGAGCAGCATCCTAGGCCCAACTATCTTCAGCTGCTTCATCAATGATGTTCCCTTCAGCATAAGTGGGGACATTTGCTGATGATTGTAGTGTTCCTCTCCATTCACAATTCCTCAGATAATGAACCAGGCCATATGCAGTAAGACCTGGACAGCATCCAGGCTTGGGCTGTCAAGTGGCAGGTAACATTCGCACCACACGAGCTCGGCAATGACCAACTCCCATGACATTTTAGTGGCATTACCTTCATCGAATCCCCAGCATCAACATCCTGGGCTTGCCACTGAACAGAAACACAACTGGACCAGCCACATAAATGATGTGGCTATTAGGGCAGGTTGGAGGCTGGGTATTCTGTGGTGAGTGGCTCGCCTCATGACTCCCCAAAGCCTCTTCACCGCCTATAAGGCACAAGTCATGGGTGAGATGGAATACTCTCCACTTGGGTACATGACATTTAGGAAGGACAGGAAGGTGGGAAAAGTTGGAGGGGTGGCTCTGTTAATTAATGATGGTATTAGCACAATAGAGAAGGATGACCTAAGTTCAGGAAACCAGGATGTTGAAGCGGTTTGGGTAGAGAGGAGAAATAATAAAGGCAAGAAGTCACTTGTGGGAGTGGTGTACAGGCCCCCTAATAGTAACCACGTGGTAGGATGGAGTATAAAGGAAGAAATAATGGGAGCTTGTCAGAAGGGTATGGCAATAATCATGGGGAATTTTAATCTGCATATAGACTGGAAAAATCAGATGGGCAAAGGTAGCATAGATGAGGAGTTCATGGAATGTTTTTGAGATTGTTTCTTACAACAGCACGTTCTGGAGCCAACCAAAGAGCAGGTATTGTGCAACGAGATGGGATTAATTAATGAGCTCATAGTGAAGGCGCCCCTAGGTAGCAGCGATCATAATATGATTGAATTTTACATTCAGTTTGAGAGAGAGAAGAGTGGATCCAAGACTAGTATTTTAAACTTAAATAAGGGCAATTATGAGGGCATGAAAGCAGAGCTAGCTAAAGTAAACTGGCAAATTAGGTTAAGGGATAGGTCAATAGAGTTGTAGTGGCAGACATTTAAGGGATATTTCAAAATACACAATATATACATTCCAACAAGAAAGAAAAATTCCAAGGGGAGGACCCACCATCCGTGGTTAACTAAAAAAGTTAAAGATAGTATTAAACTTAAAGAAAAAGCATATAATTGCGCAAAGATGGGTGGCAGGTCAGAAGATTGGACAGAATATAAAAAACAGCAAAGAATTACCAAGATTAATAAGGAGAGAAAAATTAGAGTATGAGAGAAAGCTAGCTAGAAATATAAAAACAGATAGTAAGAGTTTCTATAGATATAAAAAAAAAGTTAACAAAGTGAGCGTTGGTCCTATAAAAAGTGAGTATGGGGAGTTAATAACGGAAAATAAGGAGATGGTAGTTGAATTGCACAGGTATTTTGCATCGGTCTTCACTATAGAGGATACAAATAACATCCCAGAAATAGCTGTAAATCAGGAAATGGAAGGGAGGGAGGAACTCAAAATTATAATCACCAGGGAAGTGGTACTGAGCAAGTTGTTGGAGCTGCGGGCTGACAAGTCCCCGGGTCCTGATGGACTTCACCCTAGGGTCTTAAAAGAAGTGGCTAGTGAGAAATTGATGCGAAGGTTCCACTAGATTGGAAAATAGTGAATGTAACTCCTTTATTCAAAAAGGGAGGGAGACAGAAAGCAGGAAACTACAGGCCAGTTAGCTTAACACCTGTCATAGGCAAGATGTTAGAAGCTATTATTAAAGACATTATAGCAGGGCATTTAGAAAAGTTCAAAGTTATCAGGCAGAGTCAACATGGTTTTGTGCAAGGGAAATCATGTTTAACCAATTTATTGGAATTCTTTGCGGAAGTAACGTACTGTGGATAAAGGGGAACCGGTGGATGTACTGTACTTAGATTTTCAGAAGGCATTTGATAAGGTGCTACATCAAAGGTTATTGCAGAAAATAAAAGCTCATGGTGTAGGGGGTAACATATCGGCATGGATAGAAGATTGGCTAGCTAACAGGAAACAGAGTAGGCATAAATGGGTCATTTTCTGGTTGGCAAGATGTAACGAGTGGTGTGCCACAGGGATCAGTGCTGGGGCCTCAACTTGTTACAATTTATATAAATGACTTGGATGAAGGGACCGAAGGTATGGTTGCTAAATTTTCTGGTGACACAAAGATAGGTAGGAAAGTAAGTTGTGAAGAGGACATAAGGAGGCTACAAAGGGCTATAGATAGGTTAAGTGAGTGGACAAAGATCTGGCAAATGGAGTATAATGTGGGAAAATGTGAAGTTGTCCATTTTGGCAGGAAAAATAAAAAAGAAGCATATTATCTAAATGGTGAGAGGATGCAGAGGGATCTGGGTGTCCTAGTGCATGAATTGCAAAAGGTTAGTATGCAAGTAATTAGGAAAGCTAATAGAATGTTACCGTTTATTGCGAGGGGAATTGAATACAAAAGTAGGGAGGTTATGCTTCAGTTATACAGGGCATTGGTGAGACCACATCTGGAGTACTGTGTACAATATTGGTCTCCTTATTAAAGGAAGGATGTAAATGCGTTGGAAGCAATTCAGAGAAGGTTTACTAGACTAATACCTGGAATGGGCGGGTTGTCTTATGAGGAAAGGTTGGACAGGCTAGGCTTGTATCTGCTGGAGTTTAGAAGAGTAAGAGGTGACTTGATTGAAACATATAAGATCCTGAGGGGTCTGGACAGGGTGGGTGTGGAGAGGAGGTTTCCTCTTGTGGGAGAATCTAGAACTAGGGGTCAC
Organism: Somniosus microcephalus; assembly: GCF_052327205.1. Lineage (NCBI taxonomy): Eukaryota > Metazoa > Chordata > Chondrichthyes > Squaliformes > Somniosidae > Somniosus > Somniosus microcephalus. The sequence continues at coordinate 122,424,480 of NC_140995.1, forward strand.
TGTTTAAAAATAAGGGGTCGCCCATTTAAGACAGACGAGGAGAAATTTTTTCTCAGAGGGTCGTGAGTCTTTGGAACTCTTCCTCAGAGGGCGGTGGAAGCAGAGTCTTTGAATATTTTTAAGGCAGAGGTAGATAGATTCTTGGTGAGCAAGGGGGTGAAAAGTTATCGGGGGTAGGCAGGAATGTGGAGTAATTGGATCAGCCATGATCTTATTGAATGGCAGAGCAAGCTCGAGTGGCCTACTCCTGCTTCTTATGTTTGTATGCTCCAATGGGTATAGCTGCAACAACGCTCAAGAAGCTTGACACTAGGACACCGCTTCCAGCACCTTAAGCATCCACTACTGATGCACATGGCTGCAGTGTACTATCTACAAGATGCACTACAGCAACTCGCCAAGGCTCCTTCAACAGCACCTCCCAAACACGCAACATCCATCTCTTTGAAGGACAAGGGCAGCAGGTGCATGGGAACGCCATTACCTCCAAGATCCCCTCTACCTTATCCAGGGCACGAGGGGATGATAAATAAATGCTGGCCTTGTTAGCGATGCCATATCCTGAGAACAAATTTTCAAAATTAGCAAATTTGACCATTTTGCATTCAGCTGTTAATGTAAATTAGTAGATCCCTCAGATTCTTTTGGCACTTGATTCCTCTTTCTTCACTCCTCCTCCAACCCCACAATTTTTATAACTACTACTTGCTGTTTTTTTTTACTCCTGTGATTTTATTTCCAAGTTTTATCTTGAATCCTGCCCCCCTCCTACTGCTTTAAGTTTAAATATTAGCCTATCCTGTGGAGCTTTGCTAAATGCATTTTAGAACCCAGTGTGCCCAAGGACAACTGAGGATTTTTCGTGGACTACTTGGGATGTCATTTACTCAATAAATAAATAAATAAATTACGGAGCTTAGTCAGACAGGGACTTCCTCTTCTGAACATACAACTTTTAATTGGTTATTGTAGAATTAATCCTCATTGTGTGTGAAAAGCATGATATAAGTTGTAAATGCAATCTCAAAAATTCAAAGCCGACCCAAATTTGTGGACGAGGAGTCATGTCATTGGAGTGATTTGAGGCTGTAACATAGCTGGCTTTTGATGCTGAGTCATTTGATCATTTTCCTCGCGATCTATGGCTTGAGGAAAGCTCTTGGGATAAGGAATCTATTTTTTCAACTGGTGTCTGGCTGCAACCACAAGAGAACTCCAGAATTCTCTGCTGTTCATAATATTAAAATGATTTTGGGAAGAGGAATTACCTGTCATGCTATGTTGGGTTACTCATGCTGTTTAATTTAATGTAAAGGACTTTGTCATGTCTTGACCTGTGAGGAGTGCTATATAAGTTTTTGTGCACAGTAACCCCATCTAACTTGATGTATTAAAACTGGTTCAGATTGATATTTTTCTGAGCCATATTTTAATTGACAGCCAACATGTTGGAAAAGATAACATTTGAAGGGGCTTAAATTTGGGTGGGCAAGTTGCCTGTTAAAAGAAGCTTAAAGTTGCCATCAACATTTGCCTACATAATAGCCACTGCATTTCAACTCTTCTGAAACATGATACAGTGCAATGTAAATTCAAGTCTTTATTTGTACTACCACTCCTTCCAGATCAGACACATGAGGATTGGGTGGCAGTTATCACCATTCTGCACTTTTCCCTAAATTTGTTTACTGTAGGCTGAGCCACTATTGTGGTGCCAGCTCCAGATAGTACAGCTGCCTTCACACTGCAAGTACACTTGCTGGGATTTGCTGTGCCTGGCAGCTGAGAAGATCCGGTGAAAGAGGACCTTTTTTGGGAGCCAACCACAGCAGCTCCTGGCGAGCATACTCTCTCTGAGGTGCAGCCAGCTGCAAATGATCTGCACATCGGGAGTTGGCACCAAGCAGGGTGTCTCACAGTTGAGCAACAGCTACTGTGAATGGTAAGTTGTGTTATCATACTTGAAAACAGCATACAGAGTTTAGACCCAACAGTTAAACTGCCCACTTGATAATTTCCTTCAAATACCTGCCAGATGAATTTCAGGTTGATTTTAATATTGAGCTGAGACATATATTAATACCAAGGATAAATTATTGGAAAATGAAGGGTATATAATGTGTTGGAAACAAGATCTTGTTATTACTGTTGACTAAACACAAGTGTTTTTGGTGTATAAACCAAATAATGGAAAGTGTTCAGAGAAGGCCCACAGATTATTCCAAGTTTTGAACTATTTTGGTTCTGAAAAGAATAGTGGACAAACAAATTCCTGTTTGGAGATTTTTTTGGGGAGGGGTGGGGTGGGGAACGAGAGGGGAGGCAGGCATGATTCAAGAATTTTCAATTTATGGGAAGCCGTGTATAGAATAGCATGTGTCTACTTGGAGGAGGTGGGGGTCTAAAGACCAGTGGTAGTATCACAACTGCTGTCCTGCCTGAGAATCAAAACTGCAACCTCGTCAGCCTGGCTTTGTGCTATGCTGGGCATTGCCTATAGCCATGAAGTAGGCTTGTTTGTTACTCTTGAGGATCATCAGACTTGCTTAATTATTGACTGGAGTACCATTGCATTTGTACTTATTACAACAATAAAATTTGGTACCATAAACTCCCCATCAAGTAAACTTAACAAACTACCACAAATCCATGTTTGCATGGAGCTGTTCAATTGTTCCTTGTGAGCATATCAAAATGTAGTTCTGGGCACCACTGGAGGGCTCAAGGTACAGTTTATAAAAAAAAAAAAAAAAATGCATGTCTTTTTGTCTGAGCATTATTTTGAGTCATAGTTTCAAGTGCATACAGAACTTCAGCAAAAGTGGTTCCAACAAGGCCAGGTTTACGTAGGAATTGGTATTTGAAACCATTCAATTTTTTAAAGTACAGGAAACTTTGTGTTATCCGGGACCGAGCTGCTGCCGCTCCCTCAAAACTGCCGTACACTCCAGAGCTAATGTTGAAACATATGGAGATTTTCATCTCCGTATGAATCAACAAACCCTGTTGCTTAGCAACAGCCTCAACAGTCAGCTAGCGTCTCTCGCTGAAGCTGTTGCTTAGCTACAGATGTTGCAGAGCTTGACTGTTCAAAAAAAGCAAAGAAAAGAAACGAAAAGAATAAAAAACGGCTCCTGATTTTTGCCGGTGGCTCGAGCTTGCCGGACGGTTCGCCTCCGGATAACACACAGTTTCCTGTACTCGGTTTAAAATAAATTGATCAACATTAGCGCCCTGTTAAAAGGGTGTCCATATGTTTTTACCTAGCAGACTGAAGCATATTGTAGTTCAATTTCATGGGTTTTAGCTACCCTTTGGTATGCTGTCCGAGTGACTATTATTCATGTTTGAGCCTAGACCGTGATTGCTAACAGATTGTTGAACTGGATTGGGGTAGTGACGCACAGTGTTACTCCAGTTGCATGTGCCCTTCCCAGCAGCCATCTAAGCGGTAATTTGAACTGATTTCCAACCCCCCACCACCCCCACCACCATTTGATCCTCGATTTTGGAATTCAGTTTTTGCACCTGTAATGTCACCCAACAGAAAACAGTTAAACTCGTACAGACATGAAATTGGATGTGGGGCATTTGGGACTCCTATGGCTCTCTCTGAAGCAAGTTTACCAGCTGAGCTATCACGAGTGAAACGGTACTTGTGCTTGAAGCAGTGTTTTGTCTGTTGACATTTGGGACCAGGTTTGGCAGTTTATTCAAGTTTGAGGAAGACTACTGATTAACTGAGGAAGTCTCTGCTTCAGCTCTGTTTTGGTTCCTTTGGGGTCCTATTCAGTGATATCTTAAGATGCATTAATGAGATCAATCCACTTTAAATATAGTTTAAAAGTCTTAAAGATCCAAACCACAATCTCAGTACAATCTCAGTACATTTACATTTTAAAAGGAATGTTGGTGCTGGCAGCCATTATTTGAATGATTGCTGAGACTGACCACTGTGAACCAAATTGGCATATTGGTTGGTATGGTGTATTCTGTTACAGAATCCATTGTATCGCCCATTCCTCCCTCATTAATGTTAAATTTAAACAGTAGAATATAGCAGCAACAGTGTAAGATCTTAACTGAGGTTAGCACCATGCAAGACACAAACTACCACCTTTAGATGATCGTAATGTGTTCTTTTTCCTACTGTAAGCAGTGAACAATTGGGTAAAAAGATATACTGTGGATTGTGTAGTGATTGGACATGCTTTTCAGATCTGTAGGGACAGTCTGCTCTTTATTAACATTAAAAACTTAATTGGTGTTGGAATGCCTATCAGCGAAGCTTTGCAGTTGTATTTAAATGTACTTGTACAAAGCTCTGCTTTGCCCACTTACTGCTGTATTCTCTAAATAGTCACCAGTCTGAAATATGAAACATGACTGCGCTAATGTTCTTATTTTGCAACACTCGTATCAATGGTATCATGAAGGCAACTTTAGAGCATTGTTGTATTGCTCCTAGTTAATCAGTCTTGGTTGTAACATTACTGATGTTTGATCTCTGCAGCGGCAACACTTTGTCAGTTACTGCAGGGTTAAAGTTAACTTCTTAACTTTCTCCCTTGGCTATCCCCCAGATCATTTTTTATGGTATTTGTTATTGTTTCACTTCAAAATCTTAACTCTTCATTTATCTTGTGTCTTTGTTTCCACATAGTTACAACATTTCATTTGGTTTGGACTTTCAAGTTTGCTTTTTGTCTGAAGTACTTACGTCCTGATTAATGGGATGTTTGTGCCATTTCATACAATTTGTTTTGGTAGGAATTGAGAAATTGGACGTGCAAAATACCCATTTTGTTAGTTGCATTTTCATTTCTTTGGGGGGTGTGTGTGCATTTTCTTTGCCCCAGTTTTTTTATCTGGTTAGAATTTGCGAGAGAAAAATCTGTTGTCGGTCACATTGCATAGTACACGGAAATCCTGAATTCTAGCATATGCTTCTTGTCATGCAATTTTGTTTTTTCCAGTTTACTAGCAAACCACCAAATGCAATCTGCAGACTTCAAATTTTGACACTAAGTGAAAGGCAAATAATGCAGTAAAAATGGGAGTTTTCATCTTCATGCTCTAGATCTACATAATTTGTATAAAATGGCAAACATCCATACTGTGGGTCAGCAAGCGTTTATGAAACTCTGCTAAATGGAATACTGAGATTAATTCTCATGACAATATAGACAAATTCTCTCCTGAGCTGGTTCCCCATCATATTTAAACTATGTGTGGGAAAGGAAATGTTTTCCGTAAATTCCAGATTTTACACATTTTGGTGTATAGTTGTGATGTTTCCAATGTTTTAGTATTAGACAAAAGCAGCTGCAAAAGGATGTCATCTGTTTAATGTTGGCAGAAGAAATATTTATAGTGTGAACTTTGATGCCTCTGTAAATAACTGGTTGCAGAGACCTATGATTTCTTGACTATATGCTTACAGACAACTTTACACTTCGTGAAAACACCTAGACCGCGATTTCGCCGGCCGGGGTTGGTAGCACGGTCCCAGACCGCTGCCTGCTCCAGCCTGTGCACTCTCCAAGTGATTTTGTTGATTGGGCTTGTTAAGCCTGCCCAGCGAGGTTCCCGGCCAATTAATAGGAAGCAGGTCTGATGATGTCATTTGATGACACGCCATCAGCCGGTTTCCTTAAAGGGACCGTGGCCCAATTGATTTAGACAGTTGTGTTGTCGGTGTGCTGCAAACACTGACGAGCACTGCACAAAGGTGCACGGCTGCACCCAGGCTCTCCCATGACTCAGTCGCAGCACGCAGGGAGGTTCTCTTCCCTTCCAATGGGTGGAAGAAACAAATGCAGTCTGGTTGCACATTGCACATGAGGGCACAAGCAGGGATGTCATCAGGAGGACCAGGCCGCAGTGGCACAAACCTTTCAATGATCTCGGTAGATCACAAATCGTTACTGCCAAGCCACATTCAACCTTATCCTGCTGTGCCACTCATCACATCCCCATCACTCTGCCTTCCCTATGCTACTCCTGCACATCTTTACTCACACTAACTTACCTTTCACCTCCACCCATCCCTCTCTATCTACATTATCACTTCCCCATCTCACTAGCCACCCCTCACACTCAACCTCCCCCTACTGCAAGCATATCAACTAACAGCACATAAGGGTAGGCACTTGGGTGGTTTAGCCAATGTTCATGTGAAGCTTCTGGTAATGTGCTGTCAAACATTGAAATCTTTATTTTCAACACTTTGCATTCTTGGACAGATTTGTGTGCACCCTTGGAAGTGGCTTAGTGCGTTGCAGTGAATGGTGAGACATCAGGGTACCCCCCCCCCCCCCCCCAAAACAATGGTGATGAGTGTGAAGGAATGGCTTTGGGCATTGTAGGGATGCTTTATGGTGCTGGTGTGGGGTGGTGCCAACCTGGCACATCATGTGGCAGCCAGGGTGTGCAACATTAAGTGAAGTAAATCTGGCCATGGTGAGGCCATCCCTGGCGTCCCGAGCAGCAATGTGCTCAGGTGCTGATGCCCTCTGTCCTGTGCAGCATCAGATGATTGTGGAGAAGGTTGGTGTTGCTGCTGGTGTGCCTAGTGCTGCTGGTGTTGGGGCTGCTTGTGGTCTGATTCTGAGGACCAAGATGAGATTTTTTCAAGTGCACCGATGCTGATGGAATAGATGGCAGGTGAGGTTGAGATGACAGAAGTGATCTGTCAGTGGTGAGTGAGGTTGTTGCAATGAGGTGACACTGTATAGAGAGTTTACTCCAAACACTTACTAGCTGCTTAAACTTTAATCTGTCTTCCAAATGCAGTGAGCAACAGCTTCTAACCTTAGAAAGTGAAGACTTATGGAATGGGAGCTTTTATAGACCATTTGTAGCTGTCAAATTAGTATATCCTCCCTTGCTGACACAACACCCGACCTCTCTTACCGGATGTGATCCCTGAGCAGCGAAGATGCCATTGGCGAATTCTAAAAATCTAAAAGTAAGCTTAAAATAAGACTTCATTGCCTCTTAACAATGCATTTAATGATCTAGATTGTCTTCCCCTGCCGCTTGGTGCTGATAGAACCGCCACCTGGGAGACTCGCGTGGAGGCAGCTTGACCACTGGTTCCCGACCCGCTCTCAATCTTTTCTGTTTTGCCAGGTGACCCGCCTCCGATCCCGCCTCCTCGACACTGGGTAATTATCAGCCATCGGGTCTAATTTTTGCTGGAGTGAGACATCTTGCGGCATGTCCAGTTAGTTAGAATTGCAAGAGCACGTTTAGGTTTCAAAATGTTATGTTCACAAAGTTGCTGGAAGTGCGAGCTGATAACGTGTAGCGAGGGCAACATGATATCTGGGCCCTTGGTGAACAATGGGACAAACAGTGTATCGCTTTAAGCAATGAGATTAAAGGATTGAGGGAAAAAAAGGAAGGACTGAGAAGGAGGGTGAATTCAATGTCAAATCTGGTATAAAAAGAGGGAAAGAAAAATTGTATATAGAGGGGGAAAAAAAAAAGAGACAGAAAGGTAAAGTGTGGAAAAAGAATTAAAAATTAAAAATTGACTCTCAAACAATTCACAACCTGAAGGAATGAGACTCTGCACTTGCAATGGTTAACTTTCTGGATAAGAGGTTGATTAGCAATCATTAACAATTATCATGCTATTAAAATGGTACTTATGCTGATCATTGCTAGACAACTTTCTATGGTGAGTTTAATGGGCAATAAATGTGCAAATGCAGCATCTTCATGAAAATCATGGATAGGTTAAGCACGTGATGCAGTTTTCACAAAAGTTATGTGTGGTGCAAAACGTACAGCAACTTGTGGCATTTTGCAATTCACGGGGTATCTCTTCCTCGCCACAAGTTGCTGGCTGATTTGCGCATTAATAATGGTGTGTGTTGTGCAGCCGCCATTTTTTTAGCAATATTTGGCCCATAGCGTCTATGTTGTCTTTGGTATTTAATTCTGATTTTAATGTATGTATGACCATTTCTCCAAGTTTTAAGGATAGAAGAATTTTGCTTTGTTTTGAGAGAAATTGTTTACCTTTTTTAATTTATATCCTGGAGAAAATAAAGGTAAATATTTCATATCCTGATTAAGGGAATATCTTTCACGGTGAGGCACAAGATTGTGTGCTAATCCAAGTGAGAAGTTTAATAACTTTTTTGAGGAATGGAATTTCTTTGCACCCAATATCTACATCCAGCATTCCCAGATTAGGTACAGTACAAGTTAAAATCAGGCTAACACTCCCCTCTACATTAACTGAACAATGGACCTTAATCTAAGAATAGAAGGTTCTGAGAGTTCAATAATTCACTTATTTTGCAGTTTACTTCAATCCAAATATGGGTTTGTGCAGTCAAACACCAAAAATCTTCAGTTAATGTTGGGGTGGCGGTTGGGTGGGGGGAGGAGAGTAGACCTAAAGAATGGTTAAAATATCTAGGAGCTAAAATTCTTCAGTTTCAGCATAAGCTCAGCTTTCAATAACAAACTTATAAATGTAATGGGCTATATTTCTAACAGCCTTAATTTTCACCATAGTTAAAAAGCTGATTCAAGCCAGTTACAGTGTCCCTTTTTGAAAGCAGATTGGCAAACTCACTACAATCTTGTCATGTTACTAATTTGGTCTGTTGGACAAGTCCCATTTTGTTCAGTTTCATAGTTTTGCTATCGCAATCTATCAAAGCAATGAGAGTCGGAATGTTTATGCATGTATTTGCATACTGCAATTTATAAATAGCATTGGGGACAGAACTCTTGCATGCAAACACTGCCCCATATAGTAACTGCGGGACTAATTGAATGCAGCTATTAATCAGGTTTTTTTTCTGTCCTGCAGTAGTTTTGAGTACAAAGTCTGTATCGGGCTGTTCAGTTCATAGAACCATCTACGTTTACAAGATGGAAGGAGACCATTCAGCCCACTACATCTGTGCTGGCTCTTTGCTAGAACAATCCAAAACTCTTCCCACTGCTCTGTTCTTCCTCATAGCATTTTCTTCTGCTACAAATGTTTATCTACTTTTCCTTAAAAGATGCAGTGGGCTTTGCCTCAATCACCCTATGGCAAAGCACTTTTTTCTCCCAACAACCCTTTGTTAAGGAATTTCTCCTAACCATTCTCTTTACTGTTGTGGTGGTAATTTTAAATTGATGACCCCTCATTACTGCCAACCTAAATGATGGTGGAAGTGAGAACATAGGTGGACCTAGCACTGACCTCTAAAATGACACCACTTCCAACCTTTCTCCAGTCCAAGCAGCACCCATTATCCCTGACACTTTTATTCTGTCCATCAACCAACTTTTTATCTGTTGCTATATTTCCTCTTCTATCATTTGGCTAATTTTTTTCTTTCATGCCTTTTTAATGAATCACCTCATGTAACATGTTCAGAAAGTGTTCAATCTATAGCATTCCTTGGTCAACTCTTCAAAAAAAAAAAAACAATTATTTTTTTCAAACCTGATTTGCTTTTAATAAATCTGTACTGACTGTCCTTAATTAATCCATACATTTCTAAATGCTTGTTGATTTTTGCCATGAATTATTGATTCTAAGTGTTTGGCCCCAACTGATGGGACTAACTGGTCTATAAGGGTGTTGCCTCGGTTATTCTCTGGCACCACTGTGTGACTTGTGTATTTAAGGAGAATTCAAAAATTGTGGCCAGAGCCTATACCACCTTTCTCTCTGACTTCGTTGAGCAGCCCAGGGTGCATGCCTTCAGGGCATGATGACTTATTCACCTTGCTAATTCTTTTCAGAACCAATTTCTTGCTACAGTTACCGCTCATCCTCCTCCAGTACACCCATGTTCTTGCTTCTGCTATCATTTGTAAACACTGATTAAAAAAATATTTATTTCATAAATGTTCTTCATATCTTCATCCTCCACAAGAGATACATTCTTCATCCCAGAGTGGTCAAGCCAATCTTTAATCTGTTAGCTTTTATATGCTTATAAAGCCTTCAGTACTTCCGTTCTACATTATCTGCTAATTTTTTTTCTATTCTCTTCTAGCCTTTCTAACCTTTTCACCTTCCCACTGTACCTTTTTTTTATCGTCCTCATAATTTTCTTATTGTTAGCCCTAACTTTATCATGTGCTATCCTTTAAAATGTGTTTAGTTTTAATCTCTCCCTATCCAAGAAAGGAGCTCTGCATTTTGCCTTGTAGGAATATTTATTTTGTACTATCTGCATCTCGTATTTGAAGCTTTCCCACAGCTAATCAATCTATTGACCTTTTTTGCTAACTTTTCTTTCCAGTTAATTTGGACCAGATCCTTTTTGCCTTTCCCGAGTCCAGCATCCTTGTTTTTCACTCTTCATTATCCTCTTCTGTAATTGCATTTGAACCTAACTATATTCCCAGTTGTTCTACCACATGCGCATCAGTTATTTGCCCTGCTTCATTTCCCAGAATTAAATCGAGCAATATTTCTATCCTCCTTGGATTACAAACATACAGATCTAGGAAGCAGTCCTGGATGCATTTTAAAAAATCATTCCCCACTTTGACCACACTCATTACAGAACTGATTTCTTCCTATCTTAACTTTTTTTTTCTCCTTGTTCAGTCTCTTCCCACCTACATCCGCAACTCTACCGACAACCTCCGCCACTTTAACAGTTTCCAGTTTCCTGGCCCTAACTATCCTCTTTTCACTGGACGTCCAATCCCTCGACACCTCCATCCCCTACCAGGACGGCCTGAGGGCGCTTCGCTTCTTCCTTGAACAGAGACCCAACCAGTCCCCATCCACCACCCTTGTCTGCCTGGCTGAATTTGTTCTTGCATTGAATAACTTCTCTCTTGACTCTACTCACTTCCTCCAAATAAAAGGTGTTGCTATGGAAACCTGCGTGGATCCAAGCTATGCCTGCCTTTTCATGGGATATGTGAAACATTCTTTTTTCCAGTCCTACTTGGGTCTCTTCTCTTTTTCCGGTACATTGATGACTGTATCGGTGTTGTTTCCTGCTTCCAATTTCCACACTGCCCTTCCCTCACCTTCACATGGTCCATCTGATTCTTCCCTTCCTTTCCTCGACTTCTTTGTCTCCATTTCTGGGGATAGGCTATTGACCAATATTCACTGTAAGCCCACCGACTCCTACAGCTACCTTGACTTCACTTCCTTCCACCCTGCTTCCAGTCTGTTCCATTCTCCCAGTTTCTCCGTCTCTCACATCTGTTCTGACGATGCCACCTTCCACACCAGTGCTTCCGATATGTCTTCCTTTTTCCTGAACTGAGGATTCCCCTCCGCCATGGTAGACCGGGCTCTCGACCATGTCTGTTCCATTTCCTACACTTCTGCTCTCCTCCCTTCCCCTCCCTCCCAGAATCACGATAGGTTCCCCTTGTCCTCACCTTCCACCCCATCAGTCTCCACGTTCAACGGACCAACCTCCGGCACTTCCAGCATGATCCCACCACCAAACACATTTTCCCCTCCCCTTTCAGCATTCCAAAGGAACTGTTCCTCTGCACGACACTGATCCATTCCTCAATCACTCCCAACACCCCCTCCCCTTCCCACGGCACCTTTTCCTTGCAAGCGCAGGAAATGCAACGCCTACCCTTTTACTTTCTCCTTTCCCACCGTCCAGGGCCCCAAACACTTCTTCCAGGTGAAACAGTGATTTACTTGTACTTCTTTCAAATTAGTATACTGTATTTGCTGCTCACGATATGGTCTCCACTACATTGGGGAGCCCAAATGCAGATTGGGTGACCACTTTGCGGAACACCTCTTCAGTCCGCATGCGTGACCCCGAGCTTCCGGTCGCCTGTCACTTTAATTCTCTGCTCCACTCCCACTCTGTCTTCGGCCTCCTAAACTGTTCCATTGAAGCTCCACGTAAGCTTGAGGAGCAGCACCTCGAAGATTATCATGGATTAGTTAGTTTTTAGAATACTTGTTTTCTATCTTTAGTGATATAATCATCAGTAATGGATTTATAATTGTGTTTAAGAATTAAATATAGAAGTCTGTAATCATCAATTGTATGCACTGATGACCTGAATTATATATGAAATGTAATCCTTTTGCTTATAATTAAAAGTCTGTGAGTAGACTGTAACCAGACAGCATGGGTGAGAAAGACTGTTGCCATAGTCGAATAGCGTGCAGCTCACCTGGGAAGCAAGGTCATATGTAGCTGCCACTGTGTTAGAATGCTATGATATCTGCAGTGAATTAAAAACATGGGCCTTTCGCAGCGAACAGCAAGGATCCATATCTCTACTCTGGGGATATGTTCTGTTTGTATTGCCATAACTACCCTAGATATGAGTCTTGATGGTCAAAAACAGATGATAGGGTGTCTTAGGACTAGAACCTGCGTAAACCAAGGTGCTACGGACGTGGCATCTTTATGATTGGGTTTTGGGTGTCAGCCAATGATTGGTTCAGGAGGACTTCATAGGTTTTGAATGAGAGTAAGGGTATAAGAAGGGGGCCTCAACAGCCACAAAGTGTAGAAACTTTCAGGAAGAATCCAGGAGACACCTGGGAGACCAAGAGACACGGTCCAGCTTACTCATGATTGCGGCTTCTACCCAGAGTATAAGGGGTAATATAAATCTCAATTATACTCTGTAAACTGCTGCTGGAATACTGTAATGTATTAAGTCTTGCTTGTGCTGAATAAAGTTAAATCACTGTCCCCAATATGAGTCAACCTTGAATCATTTGGAACCAGGATCCCTCTGGGATCTTGTAATTCATTTGGCACTTTACAGCCTTCTGGACTCAACATTGAGTTCAACAATTTCAGATCATAACTTCTGCCTCCATTTTTTAAAGATTGCAGCTATTGATGATTCTGCTATTCCCATTTGCACCTCTTCTAGACCCATCTTTTGTTCCTTTACTTGTCCCATTACCATCTCTTTTTGCCTCGTACCATCATCCCTTTTGTCTTTTAACCTCTCCTGCCTTTCACCCTATCACAGACATTTCCTTTAGTTCTTTCCTCCCTTCCCCAGCCTCCACCTGTTGCATCTCTAACTTTTTCCAGTTCTGACAAAAGGTCATTGACCTGAAACATTAACTCTGTTTCTCTCCCCATAGATGCTGCCTGACCGCCTGAATATTTCCAGCATTTTCTGTTTTTATTAAATTTATTCCACTCTATTGTGCGATAGTTAAAATCACCCTATATTGTTGCCTTGTTGTTCTTGAGCATGTTAAAAGATGAAGTGCATAATTTGGTGCTTTAGCTGCATGTTGGCTTTGGAGCAACTTCTCAAGGGTTCCTTTGTGAATTTAGCTTCATCAAAACCAGTACAGATGGTGTATGTCAGCTAAACTGTTTGTTTCTGTCAATGACGATGCTTCACTAAAGCTCATCTAAGTACAAAGCTGTAATGTTTTTTTCGCATTGACAGTCAACTCCTACTGCAACTTGGTGAATATTCTGTAATTTTCTATTTGAGTAGCTTTGTCAGTATTTCGAGAAGTAAAGCTGTTATTTTACTAATCCAGAACTCGAGTGTACTGGTTTATTTAAAAAAAAAAAAAAAAAATTGGAAATCTGAGATAACCAAAAATGTGTAATAGGTTCCTCAGTGTATGAATAGACCTTTAGTCAGGTATTTCTGAATACATGCAAATAATGTAACAGTTGCTTCTGTTCTCACCAAATTGTAAATTGGAGAGCTGTAGAACGTTCCATTAACTTGATCTGTGTGTCACCTGATGAAACCTGTATTGCATCAGAAAAGTGAGGAAATGCATGTGTGTCTATATATGCAGGAGACCACCTGTTTTATGAAATAACTTGGTGCTCAGAATTTTTTTTGATGCTCTCCATTGTCCCAGCCAACATTCTTTCCTCAAACACCACCACCAAATAACTGGTCATCAGTCTTGTTCTTAGGATTGTGCCCATATAAGTCAGTGTACTAAAATCAATTGTTCTGTGCAAAGCACTTTGGAACATTTGAGAGATGTGTTGTAATGCTATGGAAATCCACGTCTGTCATTGTTTGCTAATCTGGCCTATATTCGCACCCAGATTCCAGAGGTGGAAAGGGCGTTAGTCCTCTTAGGTTTTTTGAGTAATCATAAACTTCCTAAGTTCACCATCGAGACCTCCATTATCTGCCATAATGGAAAGAGTTCCCGCTCCAATTTGGTGAATAATGAAGAGTTCTATAAATTTACTCTTGCTGGTGTGGCACAATAATCCCCTGGGCACTAGAATGAAGGAAAGTACAGCGCAGATAACAGAAGTAATATCATGCAGTTTTTTTCATCAGCAAAAGATTAAGCATAAATAACCAAAGAAAGATGAGTGCCCTGTGCAATGGGATATCATCTCAAATTGTGGAGCATCATCAGGAAGGTGGATAGTTGATGTGTTCCCAATGATGTGATAGTTGAGTTTCTGTTCAGAATCACAGAAACCCCACAGTGCAGATAGAGGCCATTTCGGCCCATCGAGCCTGCACCGACACATATCCCACCCGATCCCTGTAACCCCTACACCAACACATATCCCACCCTATCCCCGTAACCCCACGTATTTAATCCCCCTAACACTAAGGGTCAATTTATCATAGCCAATCAACCTAACCCGCACATCTTTGGACTGTGGGAGGAAACCGGAGCACCCGGAGAAAACCCACGCAAACACGGGGAGAATGTGCAAACTCCACACAGTCACCTGAGGTCGGATTCGAACCCGGGTCCCTGGCGCTGTGAGGCAACAGTGCTAACCACTATGCCACCATGCTGTTGTATGAGTATTTGATGATTCAACCTTTATTTTCTTGTGCCTTAGAAATGATCTGAATGAAAATGGTAGGGCCGTCGGTGTTTATTTTTAGGGTGGAGATGAACTTAACACAGTTGGCAGCACAGCTGCTGGCAGTTGGCTGCCCGTTTCTACTTGGTGGCCACTGGAGTTAATGTTCCTGCAGTCATTATCTTTTCAGTTGAAATGGGTTGATAATGCTGCTAATTTTCCACTTTTCTACATTTCTTGTCAAGCAGGGTTAATGGCTTCAGTTTCTCAGATCAGCGCTGGTCATATTTCATGTACCCTAAACAATAGCTGTACAGGGTGGGGTAGGACTGTACCATGCAATTTTACTGTAAACTTTTCTTTCTGCTCATCAAGGTGAGGGGATGTTGGTGCTGGGGAAAGTAACACTTTAAAATTAAGACAGCAACTGTCAGCATTACATGTTCTCAGGACAGGCACAGCATAGCTAAATGTAGAATCAAGCAATGGGCTTCAGTCCCAAACTCGGAAGAACAGCCTTTTACAGGAAACTTGCGTTTAACTGGAGGTTAAATGTCCGGAAAGCTCTATCTACCGGCAAAATTCAGGAGCTGTTTCCTATAAGTTTTTTTACTTCTCGTTGCAGAGCCTGACTGGAAAAAAAAAAGCAAGGTCTAGCTGAAGCTGTTGCTTAGCTACAGAGACGCTTTTAAGCTGCGGCTGACTGTTTTGAAGCTGTTGCTAAGCAACAGGGTTTGTTGATTCACACGGAGCTCAAAAGCTCCGTATGTTTTAACATTCGCGCTGGTTTCTACAGCAGTTTTGATGGTACGGCACCAGCTCGGTCCAGTCAGTGCCGGATACCAGAAAGTTTCCTGTACTATGTTCGTGTAACACTTTTTCCCTTTCCCTCACACCAAACATCTTTAGGCCTATCTTGAGTGACGTTGCCAGTCACAACAAGTTAAGGACAGTTTTGTGCTGTATGCCTCTGCTCATGAGGGAAAAAATAGAGGCAAGCAATAAAAGATTTATGTTGCACCACCGTAACTTATCAAAACAATTCCAAGCACTTAAAATAATGAGTTACTTTGAGTACAGTGACTATTAACATAGGCAAACTCAGCATTTGTTTTACACATCCATTGAGATGTATAACCAGTTAGTTAATCTGTTCTCTTGGTGGTATTTGTTTTTGGATGAATGTTGGGCAGATCGCTTGGAAAATTTGCAATTATTTGATTTGTCTACTTAAGCAGATAGATGTCAGTAAATATGAGTGCTGCAAAATGTCTTACTGACTTTTTCTCTGCTTTGTTTCAGCTGCTGTTTGTGTTACTTGGTGACATTACAGCTCAAGTAGAACCAACTCCAAAGGCTGCTCTATCCTCTGGTAAATACCGCCACTATGATCGTGAAACAGGGAAAGAAATTGACTGTAATAAGTGCCCTGCAGGAACCCATGTGTCAAAACATTGCACATTATCATCACTGCGAGATTGCAGACCCTGTAAAAATGGCACTTTCACTAAACATGAGAATGGCATTGATCAATGTCACACCTGCAGGCCCTGTGTGGCTCCGATGATAGAGAAATTCCCCTGCACTGCCTTTTCTGACCGTGAGTGCACTTGCCCACCTGGTACTTTCCTGTCTAACAAATCATGTGTAGCGTATACAGTCTGTGCCATTGGTTGGCGTATTAGGAAGAAGGGAAGTGAGACACAAGATGTCAAGTGTAAACCATGCCCTCGTGGCACTTTCTCCAACGTGCCTTCTAGTTCGAGGTGCAAAACTCTCACCAATTGTTCAAAACAGGCTCTGGTGATCTTAGAACTAGGAAACCAAGAAAGGGATAACATCTGTGGCTCACCAAGCACAATTCGGAGTACAACTACCGACTCATCAAGCACAGAGTTCACTCACCACAACAATGGAGTTCTGCCTGATGCCTCCACTCCATCAGGTAATTATTAATGATTCAAATACACATAGGCTACTACATTGAAATTGAAGTACAGTCCTCATCACTTATAGTGGGCGAGTTGGTGCTAATGTGATTTGCCCTCTTGATGAATCGATTAATTTTGTGAGCATAGCTCTCCATTTTGATTTAAAGCAGCATAATTACTGAAATCTGACTCTCCAATCAAAGATGTATATAAATGATGGCATTGCAAACTGCATTTGAAGAAATGCAGTCAGTTCTTTCAAGACCCTTATTTGAATCTTACAACTTGCACTTTTTAAAGTTGTAGTGGATTAGAAATAAATATTTTGACTTTAGTATTGAAATGTTCGGACCAATTTATTGAAACTAAGGGGTAGATTTTCCTGGAGCCGTCAGGCGTGGTGGGGGAATCCTGATTTCGGGGGTCCCATAAGTTTCAGGGGAGGCGGGTAACCGCCCCGCACTGGGACTCGCCGACCCGAGGCGGGAAGGGATTAGTGCCAATTAACTGCTAGTTAACAGGCAGTTTTTAGCCTAATCCCTATTTTGAGGTTAGTCGTCGGGTTGAAGGACTTGGAGGGGTCGAGATGTCAGTGTCCAGGTGAGTGATGGGTGCATGAGTGCAAAGGTAAGTGTGTTTGGTGTGTAAAGAAGTTTAAATTACCGGTACCTACCTTAACAGCCTTTCCTCCTCTAGGTTTCGGGAGTCCATCACTCAGCCGGCACTGAAAGCAAAATGGCTGCGAGCTGTCAAAAGTGACAGCCTTCAGCTTTCATTGCCAGTGAGACTTCTAACTGAGTCTGTGTAGAAGGACTCGGGTTAGAAGTCAGACTGTCAGTGTTTGACAGCTTCAAACAGCTGTGGAACACTGATATTTCATCTGTCAAGAACTCTTGACAGATGAAATTTCAGCCTGTGATGTCACCTGTTGCCAGGTGGCCCTTAATTGGCCTGCTGAGCCCGCTGGGCGGGCTCAACAAGGTCAATCAAGGGAAAATCACGTGGATTGGCTGGACGTCGATGTAGGCGGGACTAAAACCCGAAAGTTGTCGTCCCGCCTCCTTCCCGACAGCTGAGGGAAAATCTACCCCTAAATGTCTGATCAGATAAATTTGATGCTAATGCTCTGCTGTGAAGTATTTGAACTCAAATTGGACACCACAGAGGTGACTAAGTACAATAGGTAATTGCACCTTTAACGAGGTGTGAATGACTTACTGAATACCTGTTTCTGCCCGAAATACCCAGGGTGCTTAACACTAAGTGGCAACTTTGTAATTGCCAATATTGGTAATGGCAAATTTTTGAACCTCTGCAATCAGTTTCCGCCTTGCCACAGATAGTACTGAAACAGTCCCTTATCAAAGTCATACAAATGGCATCCTATGTGACTGTGGTTTACGAACTCCGTACATGCCTCCAGCCTTCGACACAGTTGATCACACCATCCTACTCCAACACTTCTCCGTTGTCCAGCTGGGTGGGACTGTCCCAGCCTGGTTCCATTCTTATCTATACAATGGCTTCTCCTCCTGCTCATGTAAAGTTATCTCTGGAATACCCTAAGGATCTATCATCTGAAAACGCAACACCAGGTTCCACGTGTATGCTGCAAACACGCAGCTCTACCTCACCACCTCCTTTCGACCCTTGCACTGCCCCTGATTTGTCACAGTGCTTGTCTGACATCCAGTATTAGATGAGCAGAACTTCCCTCCATAAATATTGGGAAGATCAAAGCCATTGTCTTTGGCCCCCGCCACAAACTCCATTCCCTCGCCACCAATTTCATCCCCCTCCCTGGCAACTGTCTGAGGCTGAAGCTGACTGTTCACAGCCTTAGCATCCTATTTGACCCTGAGCTGAGCTTCTGACCCCAAATGCTCTCCATCACAAAGACTGCCTACTTCCACTTCAGTAACCTAATCGCCCATCTCTGCTCCTGCCTCTGCCCATCTGCTCTTGAAACCCTCAATCATTCTTTTGTTACCTCCAGACTTGACTCTTCAAATACTCTCCTGGCCAGCCTCCCATTCAGCTTATACAAAATTCTGTTGCCTGTATCCTAACAAGTCTCATTCGCCCATCACCCCTGTGCTCAGTGACCTACATTAGCTCCTTGACTAGCAACGCCTCAAATTTAAATTTCCCATCCTTGTGTTACAAATCCCTCCATAGCTTCGCCCCCTCCCTATCTCTGCAACCTCCACCAGCCCTACAACCCTCTCTGAACTCTGCATTCCTCCAATTCTGGCCTCTTGTGCACCCCCAATTTACTTTGCCCCATTGTTGGCAGCCATACTTTCAGCTGCCTGGGCCTTAGGCTCTGGAATTAATTCCCTAAACATCTCTGCCTCTCTACGCCTCTCTACACCTCTCCTGTTGAGATATTCCTTAAAACCTAACTCTTTGGCTAACCTGTCCTAATTTCTCTTTTTAATGGCTCAGTGTCAAATTTTGTCTGATAACGCTCCTGTGAAGTGCCTTGGGGATTCTTTACTACATTAAAGGCACTATATAAATGCAAGATGTTTGTGCTATTTGCTTTATTTAAACTATTACCTGATTTAAACATGGATGGTTTAAGTGTTGGGGACTGTATTTTAAAAGTAAGTGTTTAATTGTTTCTTGTATCTGTTTTTGTTTGGCAAAATAGCTCAGGTCATCCTGTTAAATTGCCTGGGGAAATCTAAAATAGGCTTCTGCATGTGATGGGTCCATTGATTCTAGTGTATGCAGTGATGTGTAACATGCCCTAATGCAAATGTAATTCAATACCAAGCTACTTATTCTGTAAAGTAGGCAGTGTCCAATCATCCTGGTGGATCCTGGAATATTTGTGCCAGGTCTATGGAAGTGTACATTCTGTGTGCAAGTCCTACTGCAACAAATTCATGAAGGTGTAGGAGATGTGGGTTTGCTTCACACTTTTTCCTGATTTCAGTTATCCCCTTCTTGCAAGAAAATATCAGCAACTCTTCCAGGTGAAATAGAGAGCTTGCTACTTGGAGAAATTGAATTTCTGAACCCTATTCTCAGTAATTTGGACACACTTAGTTATAGTCTACTGCAAATTACAGCCACTATAGCCCTGCTTATTTTACAGCTGCCTCAATCTGCCTAATATAGGGTTTTGAGTTTGCTCTCCAGGTTTGAACTAATTTTTTTTTTTTAAGTCAGTTTTTAGCTGTGTTGCTAAGATCATTTACTATATCTTGAAGCAGCCTTGTTAATCTATTCACAGAAGCAAGTTATGCAGAGACCAGGTTATGCCATTGGGTTTCAACATACCCACTTACTTTCAAGTTACTTGGTTTAGTATTTATAAAATGCTCATGAGTAGCTTTTAATGTTACTAATTTTAAATTGATCGGGAGGGCCATGAGCTAATTAAAAAAATTAAAATTTGCTTGATGTCAGTTAATTTTTGCTCTGGTTGACCAAGAGGAGAGATGTGGCATGAATGGGTTAGGGGTATTGTAGGCTAGCTAAACATACATTTTTGTTTTTCCTTTCCTTAATAATTTCCCTCTTCATTAGTCAAGGATGCTGAGGCCAATTGTAGCACTGCAGCAGCCATCCCGGCTGAAATCAGCTGATTCAGCCCTTTTATAAGAGCACATTCTTAAACATCCTTCAATGTTACTGGGGTGCAACATTCTGGGTATGCAGCGGAGATGCATTAAGCCTTGTGATTTAGTCCAGTTGCTGAGCTGTCACCTATGTGCTTATATAAAATATGAACCTTTTGGCATATTGTTGTTTCGTTTTTTTTGACTAATTAGGTTTTATCCTCTCTTTTTCTGAGAGGTAAAGGAAACAATTTTTTCAATATTTTGCAGGCATTCCTAATCAATTGATCACCACTGCTGCGTCTACAACCACAAATTTAATCAGTGGAGTGACCAAAGAAGCACAGCTTTGGCATTCTCCCCAGTTACACCCAAACCCTGCTCTCTTAGCTTCGATGAATTTTCAGCCAGTAATGGAAACCTCAGGAGCTGATGCTGAATCCAGACCTCCCAGGAAAGGCCCACCAAGACCAAGCGCACACAAGCACTTTGACATAAATGAACATTTACCGTGGATGATTGTTCTCTTTCTACTGTTGGTGCTGGTGGTGACAGTAGTCTGCAGTATCAAGAAAAGCTCCCATGTGCTGAAGAAAGGTCCCAAACAGGACCCCAGCAGCATTGTTGAAAAAGCTGGTCTGAAGAAGCCTATTTCTGCTACCCCAAATAAAGAAAAGTGGATTTACTATTCTAATGGACAAGGTAAGCAAACAAAGATTTAAAGCTCTAATGTAATAAACTTGTAAGATGCACTGCAGTTTAGAGATGCAATTGCAGTTATGTTCCAGTAGCCATCATTGTACCAGCATGGCAGCATTGAGATGGCACCTCCATTTGGGTCTCTGATTTTAATTTTGTTTTTAGCATCTATTCTGATGTTCGCTCTGTCACTGGTAAAGAATTGAACAGAGGCTATATGCTTGCATACCATAACCATCTGAGTCCAGCAGTTTCATGCCCATAGTCCCCCCAAGGTTTTGTCCTTGCGCCATCCTCTTCCTCACCTGCTCTTGACTGAGATGTTATAATCCATGCTGACTGTTTTCTGTTAATCATTTGATCAGTTTTTAATTACTACATTTGTCAGTTCTCTGGTTAGTATGTCATGAAAAGTGAATAGTATCAAGTGTCATAAGCATCTAAAATTGCTCTTGGAAGGGTGTCAAAAAAGTGGATGTGAAATACTGTTTCCGTAGTTCATGTAATTTAAAATTTAAAAATATTATCGCTAGAGAGTGATTTCAAGGCTGGGATTTTGAAGTTCACATAACTTAGAAATATATGAACAGGAGCAGGCCATTCAGCCCTTCAGGGGTTTCTGCCATTCAGTTAGGTCATGGATGATCTGTATCTTAACTCCCATCTACTCGCCTTGGTTCCGTAACACTTAATAGCCTTGTCTAACAAAAATCTATCGATCTCAGTTTTAACATTTTCTGTTGACCTAGCTGCAACAGTTTCTTGGGGCAGACCATTCCAGATTTCCACTACACATTGTGTGACGGTGCTTCCTGACATCACCCTTGAATGGCCTAGCTCTAATTTTAAGGTTATTTTCTTTTTGTTCAGGACTTTCCCATCAGAGCAAATAGTTTTTCTCTTGCGCTGTCCCTCTTTCTCAACTACTTTGATTATAAACACCTCAATTGGATCACTCCATAATCTTCTATATTCAAGGGATCGCAAGGGTAGTCGATGCAACCTGTCTTCATAATTTAACCCTTTTAGCCCCGTTATCGCTCTATTGAATCTGCCCTGCACCATCTCTAAGGCCAATGGCCCAGATTTTGCAGTATTAATGATGGCAAAACGGTCACCGTTTGCCGTCATAACCCTCCTGAAACTGACAACTTCAGGATTTAGCGCAGGCACAGATAAACATGGAAATCCTGAAGTTGCGGTCAGTCATTCCCTGCTCCGCCACAGGCTGCGCTGTGGAACTCTCCATAGCTGGCAATCGGTGAAATCAGTTGACCTGACACAAACTTAAGCTTCTCCGGTTTAATATTGCTGTTAAACACCCCATAAAAAGTTGAGTCTTGATGTAATTGGGGTTTAACAGTGTATTAACTGCTGAACAACCATCCTGGCCCTGAAAAACTAATTTTATATTTGTGGAATGTCAAATTTTTCTATTTAAAAATTACTAGATTTCTAAAATAAAAAATATTCAAAGTTTGTTTGACATTTCAGCTTCTACTTTAATCCTATGTATATGTCCCAACCTTTGCTGTCTGTAAAATTTATAATAAGTGAATTCATAATCAGTGTTTCTTATTTCCTGGTTTGCTGTATGTGAGAATGTTGAGCTGCTTGGACAGCTTGATGACATCACTGCTGCAGTACACTGCAGATCCCCTTTAGACAGTGCTACAATTAAAATTAAGGCCGAGAAAGCTCAAGTTTTCATAAGAGATCGCAAGATCTTTGTGGGCAGCTTTCTTCAAGGTCAGCAGCGATCGCTATCGCTTCAGCATGAACTGCAAATTCCAGACCAATGTATCCTTCCTGAGGTGTGGTGCCCAGAACGGAGTTCAATACTCCAGATGGGGTCTAACCAGAGTGCTGTACAGCTGTAGTATCACTTTTTTAAAAAATTTGTTCATGATATATGGGGGTCGCTAGCAAGGCCAGCATTTATTGCCCATCCCTAGTTGCCCTTCAGAAGGCGGTGGTGAGCCACCTTCTTTAACCGCTGCAGTCCATGTGGTGAAGGTACTCCCACAGTGCTGTTAGGGAGGGAGTTCCAGGATTTTGACCCAGCGACGATGAAGGAATGGCGATATACTTCCAAGTCAGGGTGGTGTGTGACTTGGAGGGGAACTTGGAGGTGGTGGTGTTCCCATGTGCCTGCTGCTCTTGTCCTTCTAGGTGGAAGTGGTCGCGGGTTTGGGAGGTGTTACCGAAGAAGCCTTGGCAAGTTGCTGCAGTGCATCTTGTGGATGGTACATGCTGCAGCCACGGTACGCCGGTGGTGGAGGGAGTGAATGTTTAAGGTGGTGGATCGGGTGCCAATCAAGCGGACTGCTTTGTCCTGGATGGTGTCGAGCTTCTTGTGTTGTTGGAGCTGCACTCATCCAGGCAAGTGGAGAGTATTCCATCACACGCCTGACTTGTGCCTTGTTGATGGTGGAAAGGCTTTGGGGAGTCAGGAGGTGAGACACTCGCCGCAGAATACCCAGCCTCTGACCTGCTCTTGTTGCCACAGTATTTGTGGCTGGTCCAGTTAAGTTTCTGGTCAATGGTGACCCCCCCCCCCCCCCCCCCCCCAGGATATTGATGGTGGGGGATTCGGTGATGGTAATGCTGTTGAATGTCAAGGGGCGGTGGTTAGAGACTCTCTTGTTGGAGATAGTCATTGCCTGGCACTTGTGTGGCAAGAATGTTACCTGCCACTTGTCAGCTCAAGCCTGAATGTCGTCCAGGTCTTGTTGCATGCGGGTATGGACTGCTTTATTAGCTGAGGAGTTGTGAATGGTACTGAACACTATGCAGTCATCAGCAAACATCCCCACTTCTAACCTTATGATGGAGGGAAGATCATTGATGAAGCAGCTGAAGATGGTTGGGCCTAGAACACTTCCCTGAGGAACTCCTGCAGCGATGTCCTGGGGCTGTGATGATTGAACTTCAATCACCACAACCATCTTCCTTTGTGCTAGGTATGACTCCAGCCAGTGGAGAGTTTTTCCCCTGATTCCCATTGACTTTAGTTTTACTAGGGCTCCTTGATGCCACACTCAGTCAAATGCTGCCTTGATGTCAAGGGCAGTCACTCTCGCCTCATCTCTGGTTCAGCTCTTTTGACCATGTTTGGACCAAGGCTGTAATGAGGTCAGGCGTCGAGTGGTCCTGGCCAAACCCAAACTGGACACCAGTGAGCAGGTTATTGGTGAGTAAGTGCTGTTTGATGGCACTATCGATGACACCTTCCATCACTTTGTATTCCAGCCCTCTTGAGATAAAGGCCAACATGCCATTAGTCCTTTTAATTGTATTTTTATACCTGCCCACTAGCTCTGTGATTTCTGTACTTGGACCCCAAACTTCCCTGTTCATCCACAGTTCCTAGCTTCTTGCTATTTAAGTCCAAAGTAGATGATCTCACACTTTCCTACATTGAACCCCGTCTGCAACAGTTTTGCCCACTCACTTAATCTATTAATGCCCCTTTGCAAATTTCTGCTTCCATCTACACTATTTACTGTGCCACTTAACTTAATGTTGTCAGCAGACTTTAGATGTACAGCTCTCTATTCCTTCATCCAAGCCATTTATAAATATAGTGGAAAGCTTAGGCCCAATTACAGATCCCAGGGGGACACCACAAGTCACATCCTGCCAATTTGAGTACAAACCCATTATCCCTACTCGCTGTCTCCAACCTCCTAACCGATACCCTATCCAAGCTAGTAGGTTGCCTCCAATTCCATGCGCTCTCATTTTTGTTAATGGTCTCTTATGTGGAACCTCATTTAAATGCCTTCTGGAAGCCCATATAAATAACATCCATAGACACTCCCTTCTCAACCACGCTTGTTGCCACCTCAAATAATTCAGCTAGGTTCATTTGACATGACTTGCCTTTAACAAATCCATGCTGGCTCTCTGGCCAGCTCATATTTGTCCAAGTGCTTAGCTAACTGTTGTAAATCACTTACATTTCACTCTGAATGTTAATTTCAGAAGTTTGAGATGAGGTGATTGCTTTTTGATCACCCAAGTGGGCATTCTTCAGCATTCATTATTCGACACATCGTTTTCTGTAAACCATTTATTTTAAACTTCAAAAAAGGCTGTTTGTCTCCCATGTGAGTGCCTTTTCAAAACTTCCTTTCATACATCAGATCTGTTCAACACAAACACCCTACAGCTTGAGACCACAGGAAGTGTTGACGGCACTCAGTAGAGCTAACTTGCAGCTGCTACATCTTTTTCTTAACCATGATGGTTTCCTGATGTTAGCTGTATCTGTTTGTTCATTTTGTTTACATTTCTTCAGTTCTGCTGCTGTCATTGTTCAGGTACCATCCCTTTCTCATGTAAAACTGATGGAGACCAGCAACCAGAAAACCCCTATTGCCTTGACATTCTGGAAGCAGGATAATTCCTTTTCTGTACTGGTGTCCTACAATGTTGCCAAGATTAGTAGGGCAGAGGATTAGGAAATTTTTAGAAACCAGCAAAGGACGACTAATAAAATAATAGAGGGAGAAGATAGATTATTATTAAAGTAAAGGAGCAAAAACAGACAGTAATATATAGTAAATGTTGGTCCCTTAGAGGATAAGACTGGGGAATTAATAATGGGAACCAGGGAAATGGCTGAGACTTTGAACAAATATTTTGTATCGGTCTTCATGGTAGACACTAAAAGCATCCCAATAATAATTGATAATCAAGGGGCTATAGGGAGGGAGGAACTTAAAACAACGACTATCACTAGAGCAAACGTACTAGGCAAACTAATGGGACTAAAGGCCGATAAGATGGCCTACATCCTAGGGTCTTTAAAAGAAGTGGCTGCAGAGATGGTGGTTGGTTGTAATCTACCAAAATTCCCTGGATTCTGGAGGTCCCAGTGGATTGGAAAACTGCAAATGTAACGCCCCTATTCAAGAAAGGAGGGAAGTGGGAAACTATAGGCCAGTTAGCCTAACATCTGTCATTGGGGAAAATGCTGGAATCCATTATTAAGGAAGTAATATCAGGACATTTAGAAAATCATAATACAATCAAGCAGAGTCAACATGGTTTTATGAAAGGGGAATTGTGTTTGACAAATTTACAAGAGTTCTTTGAGGATGCAACGAGCAGGGTGGATAAAGGGGAACCAGTAGATGTAGTGTATTTGGATTTCCAGAAGGCATTCGATAAGGTACCACATAAAAGATTACTGCACGAAGAGCTCACGAAGTTGGGGGTAATATATTAGCATGGATAGAGGATTGGCTAATTAACAGAAAACAAAGAGTTGGGATAAATGGGTCATTTTCAGGTTGGCAAACTGTAACTAGTGGGGTGCCACAGGGATCAGTACTGGGGCCTCAACTATTTACAATCTATATTAATGACTTGGATGAATGGACCATGTGTACTGTAGCCAAATTTGCTGATGATACAAAGATAGATGGGAAAGCAAGTTGTGAGGAGGACAGAGTCTGCAAAGGGATATATAGATATGTTAAGTGAGTGGGCAAAAAATTGGTAGATGGAGTATAATGTGGGAAAATGTGAGGTTATCCACTTTAGTAGGGAAAATAAAAAAGCAAATTATTATTTAAATGGAGGGAGACTACAAAATGCTGTGGTACAGAGGGATCTGGGGGTCCTTGTACATGAAACAAAAGGTTAGCATGTAGGTACAGCGAGTAACTAGAAAGGCAAATGGAATGTTGGCCTTTATTGCAAGGGTGATGGATTATAAAAGTAGGGAAGTCTTGCTACAACTGCACAGGGCACTGGCGAGACCACACCTGGAGTACTGTGTGCAGTTTTGGTCTCCTTATATAAAGAGGGATATACTTGCATTGGAGGCAGTTCAGTGAAGGCTCGTCTAGGTTAATTCCTGAGATGAAGGGGTTGTCTTATTAAGGAAGGTTGAGCAGGTTGGGCCTATACTCATTGGAGTTGAGAAGAATGAGGGGTGATCTTATTGAAACTTATAAAATTCCAAGGGAGCTTGACAGGGTAGATGCAGGGAGGATGTTTCCCCTCATGGGGGAGTCTAGAACTAGGGGGCATAGTTTCAGGATAAGGGGTCGCCCATTTAAAACAGATGAGGAGGAATTTCTTCTGAGGGTCGTGTATCTTTGGAATTCTCTACCCCAGAGAGCTGTGGAGGAGGAGTCACTGAATATATTCAAGGCGGAGATAGACATATATTTGAGCTAAAGGGGAGTCGAGGGTTACGGGGAGCGGGCGGGAAAGTGGATTTGAGGCCAAGATCAGATCAGTCATGTTCTAATTGAATGTCGGGGCAGGCTCGAGGGGCCGAATGGCCTACTCCTGCTCCTATTTCTTATGTTCTTCTGTTCCCAGGACCCCGTTTCTCTAGTTGGCAGGATTCGGGGGAAAGCTACTGTGAAATGCTTCACTGGGGAGCTGTGCTCTGAGTGTTTCACCAGGAAATGGAGGTGGGAGGTCAGAACACTCTCCACTAGCTGGTGAAATCTGCCATTCTTGCATAGAAACATCTCTCACTGTTCTTGCTAAGAAAGTTGCACTCTAAAATGTTTCCCACCATATATACAAGTGTTTCCTATACAAACTACTTCATTGAATAGCAGGTTTCATCTCTCTACCTATAGATAGAAACACTTCACTTGATTTCATTAATTTTACACTGCATCTGAAGGTTGTGCCTTGATCTTTTGGATATTAAACCCATATTCAATTAAATATTATTATAAACTGAATGTCATTGCTGCTGTTGATGAGCTAGCTAGATAGTGGCGTGTTGCACTTATCCTGTTAAATGGAAATCGGCCACAAATTTGTCTTGATCAACTTCATACTAGATTACATAGCCTATAGTCTGTGAAGTAACAACCCAGTGTAACTGTTTTGATTCTGAACTGCCAGCAAAGTGGCTGGGATGGGAGTCAACCTGTCATTTAAGGAGTTATTTTTGAACCTCCCGCTTCTGAAAGTGGTTATGGGGCAGAGTAATGGAGCATATTTTGTTTGAGAGTTTCGATGTCAAAGATCTTTGGTCAGAGGGTGGGGGTGCTACCACTTGGAGGAAGATGCAGGTGAGTAAAAGTTGTACTCAGTTTTTAAAAGCAACCTAGGTAATACTAATCCCAGTTTCCCTGGAAAAGCCAATCTGGGTACCTAGCATTCTAAAGGAGAAGTAGCCAGCTGTAGTCTGAGGAAGCTGTCAGCACTTATGTTTCCATCACTTAATGCACTAAACTTGATCTTGCTGAAAATGCTCTGAAGCAGTTTGAGGATTAAAACTTCCATAAAAGGTGAAGAAGCCAATTGAGCCACTGCAGTCAAAGTGAAAGATGAACTCGGTTCAAAAATAAACTTTTGAGAGACATTCCCTGGATTCTTTTACTTGCACTGAATCAACTACTGTGCTCATGCAGACACATTCTTTGGTATTCCATCTAATCAGCCATTGCACATGTACTGCTGATGTAGAATTAGCAGCTTGGAATTTCATAACTGTCTGAAATACTGCTTTCTGTTTTGACAGTTCTCCCTGTCTGGTGCTCTGTTTAATGGTGCTTTTGTTTTTAATAGTTCAGTTGTCTACCGTACCAAACTAATACAGTGGAAAATATATTCATCAATGTAATTTTATCATTCCTTCTTTCCAGTTTTTCCCTACTTGTCTCCTATTGCCCTCTGGTACAGGCCTAAATCTCCATTCTTTATGTTCAAGCTCTGAATGATTGGTGCTGGGCTATTTTCTCAATGTCTGCACTTTTCAGTGCAGGTCACAGGAGAGTAATCAGGAGTGGGAACCTTTCTAACTTCAGGTCAGAGCAGGAATACCTGGGACCTTCCTGGTACAATCCTGGGTAGTGCATTTACCAACTTGCTACACTTTGAATATTACAGAACTTTACCTAGGAATGTGGTGGGACCAGCCAGATGGAATGTATATATTTTTTTCCTGACCTGTACTTTCTTATATTCCTGTGTACAATTCTTGGCCTTGCATAGAGCAATTCCAGGTCTTGTTTAAACTCATAATTATGTGAGCCTTTGCACATTGCCAAGATTCAGTCACCTAAAATTATTGAAGGTACTTGTGCATTGCTTTCAGATGATCAAATAATTGCCCACATCAAATATTAGTTCAAAAATGATGTATCCTATGCCCCTTTCCACTTGGATTTATTTCTAAACTGCTTGGTGCTGGGACAGATGCATAATTTTTGCTTTCCAGGGCTGTTTCATTGAACGTTACAATCTGCAATTGCCTGGATTCTGTTATTCTGTTTCAATTGCAGTGAGCTGACTTACTATTTTATTAAATCAGACTGAATCTGAGCAACAAATCAATGTTCTGCAAACAAGTTTAGGAATTACCAAGAATAAAGCAAACTTCTAACAAATTGAAGTCCGCACTGCTACCAATTTAATTTTTGCAACAGTATTGCACGAAGAACAAGGATGAAGTTATCTTTAGTT
Source organism: Somniosus microcephalus (assembly GCF_052327205.1). NCBI lineage: Eukaryota > Metazoa > Chordata > Chondrichthyes > Squaliformes > Somniosidae > Somniosus > Somniosus microcephalus. The sequence continues at coordinate 122,453,895 of NC_140995.1, forward strand.
TAGCCAGATTTCATTTGGTTCTATTTGAACACAAGATATTTCAGTTATCTGCAAGTGTAGGTAACAAACATTATCTGAGAATTAACATTCAGTCTTGACATTGGATCCATTCTTTCATCTTAAGATTGAGGTTGTAAAGTAATTGCTGACGGAGGAACTAATAAATGCGCACATCACACTCTGTACTGTAGAGGTTACCAGAACACACACTGCCCAACAAAATGTTTCCAATAGGTGTGTCACACACATCTGCCATTAATTAAAAACTGAACGATTGATTCACCTTGTGTAATGAAGAAGTAAATCTAGGTGGCCTTGGCATTTAAACCTTTAACAACCTGCCAAATTTTGTGTAGAGAATTTTGGCAAGATACAAAATGTAAACCGCAAAGATTAAAAAAAAAAAAAAAATCAACACGAAGGTTGGAAATATGCAGCAGGTGCAACAGTAGTTGATAAAGTTTTATAATCGGCCGATATTTGTTTCCATATGAAACGATCACACTTCTTTTACAAATAACCTGTTGTCTATTCCAGCATTTGCATTTTCATTGTTTCCTCTCTGCCAGGATCTCTCTTCGTGCTGTTCATTTGTAAACAGCAAAAAGTGAGAATGTTTAAAGCATTTGCTGGAGCAGACTAGCGATGGCTACAAAAACGGCTACTGTGGATTTAAATGGAATTTACACTGATTGCAATAGAGGGTCGCTTCATTTGCCTGTGCAAAGAAATCCCCACCCCACCCCTACCAAATAAGGGAGAAAACTGCCCATCATAGGTGAATAACCGCTGTTTAAAATCTCTGTAGACAACAGGTAAAGTATGTTGGAGTATATGCAGCATACAGCAGTAGTGGCTTAATTACTGCAAATTGTGTGTCATTAATTGCAATACACAAGCACAATTAATTAATTGGAAATCCACTTACCTTTTATAATGGTAATTCATAAGATTGTTTAAAGATTCATGCTGTTTAATATATTTTAATTTGGCTTTTGTACTTTTGACTGAATTTAAACAAGTTGTATTTCTCCTCCAGTAGTTTCTGTGGTAAACAATAATCCTTCAAATAATTGAAATGTTAAATAAAAATTATTAATTTTAGTTTTTTAAAAGCTTCAGAATTTTTTGTTACAGTACCTTTTCCCAAGCCCTTTGTATCGATCCAAGCTATTAAATGGATCTCTGGATAGTCATTGCCCTTTCCTGAAACAAATTATATATATTTTAAATACTACAGTAAAAACCGTACCAAGTTATTTAGATGTCAAGGGGATGTGACATTAATTGAAACCAAATTTCTTCAGTTGCTGAGAAGTGCCAGTTCTGTGATGTAGCATGTAAATAGTTTTCTCCTTGAATAGTATGGCAACAAGAGCGTTATGCAACCTGGCTGACTTGAAGCTTGAACAGCTACTGTCTTTTGAAATTCAAAGAAGCCAAACTTTCCACTTGCCATCTAGTAAAATTCAGAGCAGCTGCTGTGATTGGATGGTTTAGAAAAAAAAATGGAATGTGACTGATTACTTAATCGGCCAATGCTGCTCAGTCTCTCTGCCGCAGCTGTGTGTGTCTAGCTGCTGGGCAGTAGTGCCTGTAAATGAATGACAATATGAAGATGCTATTAAACCATTTTAAAAATCAAAATTAATAATTTTTTGTCTGGATTTTAACATTTGATGTAAACATTTAATTGTACCAAGTGATCCCTGATGCTTGTTTTGTGGTATAGGATCCTCTCTGCACAAATATGTAGAGATGAGGTTGATTAACTATTAGAAGTCTTAAAACTGAGACTGATGCATAAAATGTATCCAGGAACTTACGGACCTGGTTTCCTCAAATTGTTTTTGAAGGGCAATTTGTCCATGAGGCCCACCTCCTGCTCCCTCACCCTATTCCTGCCAAACTGATGACCACCCAACTTCCCTTCCTAGCCTGAGTTAGCTGTTATTGTTAACCGTTTCCTCTCCTCAGGTACTGTCCCCCTCTCGTTCAAATCTGCTGTCGTCATCCCCTTCCTCAAAAAAAACTCCACCCTTGATCCCTCTGTCCTTGCAAACTACTGCCCTATCTCCAACCTCCTTTTCCTCTCAAATACTTAAAAGTGTTGCCTCCTAAATCTATGCCCATCTTTCCAGCAACCCTATGTTTGAAACCCACCAATCAATTTTCCACCCCAGCCACAGCATTAAAACGTCCCTTATCAAAGTCACAAATTACATCCTATATGAATGTGACCATGGTAAACTATCGCTCCTTATCCTTCTCGACCGGTCTGCAGCCTTTGACATGGTTGACCACACCATCCTGCTCCAACACCTCTCCTCTGTTGTCCAGCTGGGTGGGAATACACTCACCAGGTTCCATTCCTATCAATCCAGTCGTCGCTATAGAATCACCTGCTCCTCTTCCAGCTCCAGCACCATTACGTCTGGAGTCCCCCAGGATCTATCCATGGGCCCCCTCCTATTTCTCATCTATATGCTGCCCCTCCTCAACATCATCTGAAAACATAACATCAGGTTCCACATGTACGCAAATAACACCCAGCTTTACCTCGCCACCACCTCTTGTCTACTCTCTTGCCTCTGATTTGTCACACTGCTTGTCCAACTGGACGAGCAGAAATGTCCTTCAACTAATGTTTGGAAGACCAAAGCCATTGTCTTTGGTCCCTGCCACAAACGGTCCCTGCCCACCAACTCCATCCCTCTCCCTGAACCAGACTGTTGGCAACCTTGGTGTTGTATTTGACTCCCAGATGAGCTTCCAACCCCATAATTGCTCCATTACTAAGACTGCCTATTTCCACCTCTAACATCTCCTGTCTTCGCCCCTGCCTCAGCTCATCTGCTGCTGAAACTTGTATCCATGCTTTTGTTACCTCTAGACTTGACTATTCCGGTGCTCTCCTGGCCGGCACTTTCCATAAACTTGAGCTCATCCATATCTCGGCTGCCCGTATCGTAACTTGTACCACGTCCCGTTCACCCATCTCCCCTGTGCTCGCTAGCAACCTACGTTGGCTCCCTATCCAGCAATGCCTTGATTTTAAAAATTCTCATCCTTGTTTTCAAATCCCTTCATGGCCTCAGCCCTCCCAATCTCTGAAGCCCTACAACCCTTTGAGGTCTCTGCACTCCTCCAATTCTGGTCTCTTGCGCATCCCCGATTTTAATTGTTCTACTATTAGCGGCCGTGCCTTCAGCTGCCTCGGCCCTAAGCTCTGGAATGGCCTTCCTAAACCCCTCTGCCTCTCTACCCCTCTCTCCTTTTTAAGATGCTCCTTGAAACCTACCTCTTTGAATAGGCGTCAACTTTTCTAATATCTCATGTGGCTCAGGGTCAAATTTAGTTTGATAATGCTCCTGTGAAGTGCCTTGGGATCTTTTACTACATTAAAGGTGATATATAAATAGAAGCTGTAGTTGTTGTTTATAAATGGTTATATGTCCTTTTTTGGAAAAAATTAGGTGTCTTTTATCCAGAGTGCTTCTGCTGAGTTTAAGCTTATTTTGTGACCAGCATTTGGTTACACAGCACTATTCATTTGTTTTATGGGGATAAAGCATTACAGATGTTCTTTTAAAATGGTTGCAAAATAACATAGGTCTCAAACACCCACCAAAATAAATAAATATATATCTTTTTAAAAGTTAAAGTTCAATAGCTGTAGCAAAGAAGAAGCTGGTCACTACCCTACCCTCTCCTTTCACTTAGTGACTAATAAATCTATTGCAAATTCATCAGGAGTGTTGGGGACATGTCTTGGCATGAATCCGTTCCTCCACTGTAATTGTCTGTCATCTGTTGCTTCTCGGTTATAAATATGCTGTGCCACATAAACAACAATTTGCATTTATTTTGTGCCTTTAACTTGGAAAAGTGTGAGGCGTAATCAGAAATAAATGGACAGCGAGTCAGAGAGAAAGATGTTCGGGGTGAGGAGGTGGGTTTTAAAAAGGGACTTAAAGGAGGAAAGGGAGCTAGCGAAGCAGAGGGGTTTAAGGAATTCTAAAGTATGCAACCTAGGTGACTGAAGTCAGGCATGCCAATGATGGAGCACAGTTAAATGAGGTTTTTCATGTAATGTACATGTGCAAAATCCAGGAACAAACTGAGATGGATTTGTGACAAAAAGGGATAACATCTGCAGGATGGGATTGCTCACCTTGTTGCTTAATACCTTGGCGGGAAGCTGATCTCAAAGCAGCGTGTTACTTTGCCAAAGCCCCTCTGTTCGGAATGTAGATTAGTCTGATACATAGCAGTGGACTTGGAGATCTATAAAGATTAGTGTCGCATCACAAGCTGTCCAGTATATGTCCTTCCACCATGTTGAAGGCAAATCTTAACTATATAGCTGATAGGGAAGCTGAGTCTTGGCATTGTAGCTGGGTATGAGCCCACGAGCTTGTACATCCAGGGTTTGGTGCTGACTATGATTAAGCTGAAGAGAAGCACCTCCAACTGATGGAACTACTGTTTATTGGAGTACTGTGAGGAGGATGGTGGCAATGAACTTGTACTTTTGTGGTGAGTGGTGCTGATCACCGTTCTGTTCATGAAGAGTTCTTGGTCTCTATGCCCATGAGAGCTCAAATTAAAACTTGGCTGTTTATTTATCAATGACCATCCTCCTGGTGGAAGTGGAGGATGAAAAGAGGTAATTACATAGGATATACAGCACAGAAACAGGCCATTCGGCCCAACCAGTCCATGCCGGTGTTTATGCTCCACACGAGCCTCCTCCCGGCTTTCCTCATCTAAATCTATCAGCATAACCCACTATTCCCTTCTCCCTCACATGCTTGCCTAGCCTTCCCTTAAATGCATCTATACTACTTGCTTCAACCACTCCCTGTGGTAGCAAGTTCCACATCCTCACCACTCTTTGGGTAAAGAAGTTTCTTCTGAATTCCCTATTGGATTTCTTGGTGACTATCTTATATTGATGGTCTCTAGTTATGCTCTTCCCCACAGAGTGGACAGAGAGAATGTTTCCACTTATCAAAATTTTTCATAATTTTAAAGACTAGGTTAAAGATTAGGTCACCCCTCAGTCTTTTTTCAAGAGAAAAGAGACCCAGCCTGTTCATCCTTTCCTGATAGGTATACCCTTGCATTTCTGGTACCATCCTTGTGAATCTTCTCTGCACCCTCTCCAGTGCCTCTATATCCTTTTTATAATATGGCGACCAGAACTGTACGCAGTACTCGAAGTGTGGTCTAACCAAGGTATTCGATACAGGTTTAGCATAACTTCCCTACTTTTCAATTCTATCCCTCTAGAAATAAACCCTAGTGCTTGCTTTGCCTTTTTTATGGCCTTGCTAACCTGTGTCACAACTTTTAATAATTTGTATATTTGTACCCTGAGATCCCTTTGTTCCTCTACCACAACTAGACTCGCACCCTCCAAGTAATAAGTGACTTCCCTATTCTTCCTACCAAAATGTAATGCCTGTAAAATCTGTGTTAAACTTCATTTGCCAATTAAATGCTCATTCTGCAAGTTGTTGCAGTCCTCCTCAGTATTGACTATTCTTCCCCCCCCCCCCCCCCCCCCCCCCTGCCATTTGGTGTCTTCTGCAAATTTAGAAGTTGTATTTTTGATCCTAAGTCTAAATCATTAATATAAATTGTGAACAGCAGTGGTCCCAGCACTGATCCTTGTGGACCACCACTACCCAGCTCCTGCCACTGTGAATAGCTACCCTTTTACTCCCACTCTCTGCTTTCTGTCCTGAAGCCAGCTAGCAATCCATTCTGCGACTTGTCCCCTGACCGCATTCCCTGACCTTGTTCATCAGTCTATTATGGGGTATCTTACCGAAGGCCTTTTAAAAAATCCAGATAAACTACATCTACTGCATTAGGTCCTCTTTGGGCTGAAATAGCTCCAAGATGATACACATGGCACTGGAAAAATTGAAAAGTCAACCCTTTATGGCAGATTGAATAATCTGATAACCAGGCAGCTCTGCAGTACTCCTCGGCACTTGATGTTTAATCGCTCAGCCTGGCTCATTAATAGGACTGGGGGATAGTAGACCTGTCATTGGGGTTGGAATTCATCCCACTTGCTCTAGATAATCCTGTAAGTAGTATTGTCATAGCTGGATAGTTGGTGTTCTATGCTAGTAAATTGCATGGATTTAGCTGGTTACATTCCAGTAGTACCGTATGCACACTTGTGGGACTTGACTTTGTCAACCTGCATTTAAGCTTTCTGGAGTTGAGCTTTATCTCTACAGTGACAGAGAGTGTGCACTTCATATCGAGCAAACTAAAACTACTTGTATGGATTTCTCAACCGCTTGCTTTGGAAACTCATTAAGTCGATGGGTTTCTACACAGTCGAACATTTAGCTTACTGGAAAGAGGTTTGTGTGACTGCTGAAGTTTGTTTATTGCCTGTTCGGGTTTAAACTTATTTGCAGGTTATGAAAGAATTGTCAAATGCATCAATAACAGCACATTGAACTAATTAGAAGCTATTACTAACCAGTTTATATTCCTTAAATTAGGTGTCGACATTCTGAAACTTGTGGCAGCTCAGATTGGTAGCCAATGGAAGGACATATATCAGTTTCTTGCCAATGCTACTGAACGGGAAGTAGCAGCTTTCTCTAATGGGTATTCAGCAGATCACGAACGAGCATATGCAGCCTTACAACACTGGACCATTCGAGATCCTGAAGCCAACCTGGCAAAACTCATTAGTGCTCTTCGTCGCTACAAGCGCAATGATGTGGTGGAAAACATCCGCGGACTGATGGAGGATACCTCCCAGGTTTGTGCCCACTCGGAACAACTTTCAATTATTACTTAATGGCAACTTAAACTCTGCAGGGACATATTTATAATATGTGATCGAGTGAAACTTTTCAGGAGAGAGGTTATTATTTTGAAGTGAATTTGTCAAGTTTTAGCCAAGAAGCTTTTTAGTAATTTGGGAGTAAGAGGGTAAATCAGACTGTTTCCTTGCACAATAATTATGGCCTTCTAGCAGGAAAAGCCAGCAAAGCAGACAGCATAAATGAGTTTGAGAAGTAACTAGATTCCTCTCTAGAGAGAGAAACGTATGAGGGATACAAGAAGGACTGCAGTAGGATATTCAGATCGAAGTGGTGGGCTTGTTGGACTTAATTTCCACCCCCCCCCCCCCCCCCCCCCACTCTCTATTAAAAGCACTGAATCTTTTCGGTGCAGTTCCACATGTGCTGACGGCTTTCCATGTCTTGCATGACTGTAGACAGATAATTTGAGGACATTGATAACAGCTGAGCCAAATCCTATCCCCATTTAGGTCTGCTGCATACTGTGTGTACTGAATTTAAAAACTCCCGTTTATATAAAAAAAAACCCTTCATAAGCTTATTGGCCATAAAATTGCAGTCGGCAGCATAACTAAGGAGTGCGCCGCCAACTTCCAAATGAAATCCGCACTTGCCTGGTGCAAAGCTCCAAGCGAAAACTTGCTTTGAAATGCTGCAGAGTTGTGCGCAACGTAGTATCCCAGGGTGCACAAGGATCACATTGGCTAGTGAAAGGAGCACTGTCCCATCAGGAAACCTAGAAAGCCCTGTTTTGACTGCTTTAAAGGAAGATACAAGTCAATTGTAATCCAGCCTACAGCAGAGTTAAGCATAGCAACCTGACCGCCTCACTCTAAATACTGGCTGGCCTTCACTCTTGGAACGCAAAACCCTGTCACTTCCGAATTGTGACGACTAAACCCTTTGGTCAATGAAAATAGATCAATAAAACTGGCAATACAGTTTTTTGGTTGATATTCAACTTTAAAATGAGAAGACTGGCTCTGCAAGATTAAAATAAAAGATTAAAACTATTTCATCCTTCAAACCAAGCCTGTACAGCTGCCTGGCAGGTTCTTTTATGTGTTCATTTTTAATTATGGCCATGAAATTGTAATTTTCTCAGCTTCCCCCCCCCCCCCCCCCCCCTTTACACTGTGCAAACAGACTCCTGCGCCTGTTTGCACCAGCTGTCAAACTTTCCAGCGTAATTGATGCGCAGTTGCTGGGCAATTAGCCCAACTTTTCACCAGCAATGAGGATTTGAAAGTCATAGCGGATCATCTTTCTATTCGGAACTTGACAGATCACAAGCTCATGCGGAAATCCCGAACTCGCGGTCAATTTAAAAGGTGGTATGACTGAGTACGCCATCATACTGACCATTAATTCATGGCCCTTATCTTTCAACTGAATAAATGTTTACTAACTGCTTTGGAATAGGTTTCCACAATGAGGTTATGAAAACAGGAATGTTTTGGTAAAAGAAGTAAATCTTGTAAGTTGTTGGAAGGTATCTAAAGCAACGTCTGTTGTGCAATTTATTGCATGTCCTATATGAAGCTACTATACATCATTTTGCTGTCTACCACAATGTTCTAGTTTGGAAAATGAACAATTTGATAAATGATTGAACTTTCCCATTATGTTCTAGCTGGTAATATTATTTGGGGGGTGGTGGGGAGGAAGAAAAGAGAAATTATTCGATATTTATCTGTATTTTGTCTACTGTAATGTCCTGACCATTTAAGAGCCCTGCAATATGATGGATAGTCCTTGGAATCAGCAGGTATTCTTATTGGTAAGTAAATACAACAATGACTTGCATTTATGTAGCACCTTTTAACGTAGTAAAACATCCTAAAGCGCTTCACAGGAGCGTTATCAGACAAAATTTGACACCAAGCCACAAGGAGATATTCGGACGATGACCAAAAGATTGGTCAGAGGTAGGTTTTAGGGAGTGTCTTAAAGGAGGAGAGAGGTGGAGAGGCGGGGTGGTTTAGGAAGGGAATTCTGGAGCTTGAGGCCTAGGCAACTGAAGGCGCCACCAGTGGTGTCGTGATTAAAATTGGGATGCACAGGAGGCCAGAATTGGAGGAGTGCAGAGATCTCAAAGGGTTGTAGGGCTGGACGAGGTTACAGAGATGGGGAGGGGTGAGACCATGGAGGGATTTGAAAACGAGGATGAGAATTTTAAAATGGAGGCGTTGCTGGACCGGGAGCTAATGTAGGTTAGTGAGCACGGGTGTGATGGGTGAACGGGACTTGGTGGGAGTTAGGAGCAGCAGAGTTTTGGATGAGCTCGTGTTTGTTTGTTAGAAGATGGCAGGCCAGCCAGGAGAACATTGCAATAGTCAAATCTAGAGGTAACAATGGCCTGAATGAGGGTTTCAGCAGCAGATGAACTGAGGCAAGGATGGAGTCACACAATGTTACCGAGCTTGAAGTAGGTGGTCATGGTGATGGAGCAGATATGTGGTTGGAAGCTCATCTCTGGGTCAAATATGACACCAAAGTTGTGAACGGTCTGGTTCAGCCTCAGACTGCTGCCAGGGAGAGGGATGAAGTCAGTGGCATGGGAACGGAGTTTGTGGCGAGGACCGAAGACCATTTTTAACCACCCCAAGTTCAAAAACGGAATACACTACCGTCTTTCAGACGAGATGTTAAACGGACGCCCCATTTCCCATCCCTGGAGGACAAAAACGATCCCACGGCACTATGAAGAATAAATCAATCATAGAATCATACAGCACAGAAGGAGGCCATTCATCCCATCGTGTCTGTGCTCCTTTTTGAAGAAGCTATCCAATTAATCCCACTCCCTTGCTCTTTTGCCATAGCTCTGCAAATGGTTCCCTTTTTAAGTATATAACCAATTCCCCCAGAAGAGCAATGGACTCTTCCCAGTGTCCTGGTCAGCGCTTATCCCGCAACCAACATCACTAAAACTGATTATCTGATTGCTGTTTGTGTGCTCAAATTGGATGCCGAGTTTCCCAACATTACAAGAGTAACTGCACTTCAAAAATACTTCATTGGCTATGATGTGCTTTGGGATAGCATGAGGTTGTGAAAGATGCTTTAAAAATACAAGTTATCTTTCTTTCTTCCCTCCCCTCAATTGATTGTTACCAAATGCCTTTTCTACTCCCTGCCACTGCACAGATACTCTGGATGGGGCCAAACCAATGCCCTGTATGGGCTCAGTATCGCATCTTGAGATTTATATTCTTTGCAGTACTGTATATAGCTTAAGTTCCTGATCGAAGTGAAATGTAAAGTTTGTTCAAGATTCATATTGCTAATGGGAAATCTTGAATCTACTAATCTCGTGACTAAATGCTGGGCACTATACTAAAGTAGAACATTAAGTCGAATCCAACTACGACCAGTTTCATCTTTCTTAGACACTTTTTTTGCCAGTGTATGAATGTAGAGAAAAGAGAAATGTGCTAATTTTAGATGACTCGCTTCCTGGCACTTCATGTGAATAACTGTTAGGTGATGCCTACCATTAAAATTTATCAAAAATCTGGTTACAATCTTGAGGTTCAAAGCTCTAATGTAAAGGAGAAGCTTAGGAAAAAGTAGAATGACGTGACTAGTTGAGCTAGAAAGTCAGCATGTCTTTGGACTGCTACCAATAGTTACTGCTGAACTCTTAGCATTTGTCCTGCATGAAAGGACATCTATCGTTCCTTATAGATACTCACAGGATTAGTTCTTGTGTTGCATCACACTTTGGTTGTTCTTCAAAGTAAGGCATTTGGATACAGTTATACATGAAGAGAGAAAATTGGTATGTTAGGATCCTGTTAAAATTTGCAGTTTGTGTCTGTTGATCTCTTGTTTTCATTTCATTGCCATTTGCTGAATTGCCAACATGCACTGTTGTAAGTAATTTAGACATTTTCTGCTGCCATTTTCACTGGGTGATGATCTCCCTCCCCCTCCCCCATTTTGAATGGTTTCAACGTCGTTCTGAACCACATAGTTCTTTGTGTTCCATGCAACAACAGCTTTGATGTTGCTCCGTTTGAATTTCTTGTTTCATTATGTAAAAATGTATTTTCTAATCAAAGGATCAAACTGATTTGTGTCACTGATTAGGTACCAGTGTACCTTCAATACCTTTTGATGTGAAAAATAGTTCTTTGAATTTGTGTGTGAAGCCTGTATTGAAGTTTGTTTTATGGGATTATGCAGCATGGCATTTGCCACATCTGTTCTCCATTGTGAATTTTATGTTTGTAGTTTGGATAATTTTGTTTTGAGAGTTGTTGCATCAAAGAAACTAGCAGAACTATTGAAACATGACCACAGTTCTCCTGAATTCTGATATTCTATCACATGAAAGGTTTAATCCCTCTTCCTGCTTCTGGGAGATGATGATGATAATACAGTGATATAGGAAATGTAAGACTATACCAAATGTTTTTGTCAGGCCAGAAACTGGAACTTTATCTTTTCAATCTATAAAGCCTGATTTAATTTGCAGACATTCTAATGAAGGGTCATCACCTATTACAGGCTTTCTCTTTGTATGTATGATATATTTAATTCCCTGTGGCTTTGACAAAAAAATTGCTGCCAAATATGGGGTAGAATTAAGTGTACTCCAAGCATGAGTGGGAGAAGATTACCTAACCAAAAGCTTATAAGGGATAATGTTGCTGGTAATCTTCCTCCTCCCTTTCCTTCATTTATCTTCTCTTTCCTGTTCCCAAAACAAAACATGAATGAATGATGGCAGTAACTATTTGTATGTGGCCACTGGACGACATTCAAAGAATGAAGAATAACAAGCCTACAATAAAATGTTATCTTGCTGGCCATCATTGATGAAAGTGACTAATGCAAGGGTCAGCTCATTAATTCAGAATTGTTTGAATTGTTTGAAATGTTTGCATCCCTAACAAGAGGACTAGTGATTGGTTACAGTAGGTGGATTTTATGAATACAGATTTTTGAATCTTTTCACTAAGAATGTATATTTGTTTCTTAAGAATGCAGCCTATTTTACCAAAGTGTATCATTAGAGTTCTTTTCAGTGTTTTTCTGTTCTGGAGCTAAAGTAGCACATATTATACTATAGACAAAGGTAATGAAATGCACACCCACAGAAAATTTGAGATGGGTGAGACTTGAAATTATAAATGACTTTCTGGCAGAAGGTAGTTTCCAAAATCTGCCTTTGCTTCCTGTCAACTTATTTGTATTCAGAACAATCCGTTCACTGGTCTGTTAGCAACATAATTTGTGGGACTGAATGTCGAATAAATTCAAAAACTCCATCTTGGTTTCTGTGTAGTTAGTCTAGGGAAATTATGCAAATCATTCAAACTACAAATCTACTTTTTTGGATAATTGAACTTGGACTTATGAGAACTTTTTGGGACGAAGTTTGCCAGTGATTTGATATTTGTACCATACATTTTCCTTCCATTGTTTTTGGAGATCCAAGTACAGTTAATGAACTGCATGATTTGTGTTCCTCATAGTCCGTTTCCTCTACTTCATTGCTCCTGTAGTTTAATCTGCATTACATTTGAAACAAAAATGTTTGCCCAGAAATTCCACTTTGTCAAGCAGCAGAATTCAGGTAGGAAGACCGCAGAGGAAATGGACGTTGAGGTGGAACCAACTTCTGCCCCTTGATGAATCTTGCAATAAATTCCGATGGGAGTGGGTGAGCAATTATTCCACCAGCCCCCCTGTCCAACACCATTTTGGGGTGAGTTGGCAGAAGGAATGGTTTCCAGGCATTTATTGCCAATCTTTAGTTGCCCTTGTGAAGGTTGTGGTAAGCCACCTTCTTGAACCACTGAAGTCAGTGTGATGAAGGTACTCCTACAGTGTTGTTAGATATGAAGTTCAAGGATTTTGACCCAGCAACTATGCAGGACCAGCGATATATGTCCAAGTCAGGATGGTGTGTGACTTGGAGACGTATGTGGAGGTGATTACGTTCTCATGTGCTTGCTGCCCATGTCCTTCTAGGTGGTAGAGGTCACGAGTTTGGGAGGTGCTGCTGAAGGAGCCTTGGTGAGTTGCTGCAGTGCATCTTGTAGATAGTATACACTGCAGCCACGGTATGCCGGTGGTGGAGGGAGTGGATGTTTAAGGTGGTGGATGGGCTGCTGATCAAGTGGGCTGCTTTGTCCTGAATGGTGTCAAGCTTCCCAAGTGCTATTGCAGCTGCACCCATCCAGGTAAGTGGAGAGTATTCCATCACACTCCTGATTTGTGCCTTTTAAGTGGTGGAGCCTTTGGGGAGTTGGGAAGTGAGCCACTCGTCACAGAATACCCAGTCTCTGACCTGCTCTTGTAGCCACAGTATTTATATGGCTGGTCCAGTTAAGTTTCTGGTCAATGGTGACCCCCAGGATGTTGATGGTGGTGGATTTGGCGATGGTAATGCCATTGATTGACATGGGGGATGGATACGCTCTTGCTTGAGATGGTCATTGCCTGGCGCTTGTGTGGTGTGAGCATTACTTGCCATTTATCAGCTCAAGTCTGGATGTTGTCCAGGTCTTGCTGCACGCAGGCATGAACTGGTTCATTATCTGAGGAATTGCGAATGGATCTGAACACACTAGTGTGCTATACACTTGTTTCCACTAGGTACTGAGTGTAGTCCAGGCTAGATCCTATCCTCGCGTGCACGATGGATGGATAGTGTGCTGATCCATTGCACCACCTAGTCAATCAATTCTGTATTAATTCATTCATGTAACACCTTAACATACATAGTTGCTTCAGATTGCAATTCATAAGCTTGTATAGTTGTTAAACATTCATTCCTGAATTTTGTAGATGTTAAAGCAGAATCTTTTCCTTCAAAAGATAAGTGTATACAGTTCTGTTTCCAGGTGATGTAAGAAGCAACAGGTGCAGGGAAATTGGTTTAGACCAGTAATGAGTCACTTGTGTATTTATAGGGAGCGGCAAGAAGACTGCGTTGTTGGAGAAACAGATTGGCAGTATGGCTTCTGCAAGTTTAAAACTATGGTGAAATACATTAAATTTCTCGCTCTCCCGCTCGTGTGCGCTCTCCCACCCACCCTCGTGCCCTCTTTCCTTTCTCTCTCTCTCCTCCTTTCTCTCTCCTCTCCTCCTTCTTTCTCTCTCCTTTCCCTCTCCTCCTCCTTTCTCTCTCCTTTCCCTCTCCTCCTCCTTCTTTCTCTCTCCTCCTCCTCCTCCTTCTTTCTCTCTCCTCCTCCTTCTTTCTCTCTCCTCCTCCTTCTTTCTCTCTCCTCCTCCTTCTTTCTCTCTCCTCCTCCTTCTTTCTCTCTCCTCCTCCTTCTTTCTCTCTCCTCCTCCTTCTTTCTCTCTCCTCCTCCTTCTTTCTCTCTCCTCCTCCTCCTTTCTCTCTCCTCCTCCTCCTTTCTCTCTCCTCCTCCTCCTTCTTTCTCCTCCTCCTCCTTCTTTCTCCTCCTCCTTTCTCCTCCTCCTTCTTCTTTCTCTCTCCTCCTTCTTCTTTCTCTCTCCTCCTTCTTCTTTCTCTCTCCTCCTTCTTCTTTCTCTCTCCTCCTTCTTCTTTCTCTCTCCTCCTTCTTCTTTCTCTCTCCTCCTTCTTCTTCTTTCTCTCTCCTCCTTCTTCTTCTTTCTCTCTCCTCCTTCTTCTTCTTTCTCTCTCCTCCTTCTCCTCCTTCTCTCTCCTCCTTCTCCTCCTCCTCTCTCCTCCTTCTTCTCCTTCTCTCTCCTCCTTCTCCTCCTTCTCTCTCCTCCTTCTCTCTCCTCCTTCTCTCTCCTCCTTCTCTCTCCTCCTTCTCTCTCCTCCTTCTCTCTCCTCCTTCTCTCTCCTCCTTCTCTCTCCTCCTTCTCTCCTCCTTCTCTCTCCTCCTTCTCTCTCCTTCTTTCTCTCTCCTCCTCCTCCTTTCTCTCTCCTCCTCCTCCTTTCTCTCTCCTCCTCCTCCTTTCTCTCTCCTCCTCCTCCTTTCTCTCTCCTCCTCCTCCTTTCTCCTCCTCCTCCTTTCTCTCTCCTCCTCCTTCTTTCTCCTCCTCCTCCTTCTTTCTCCTCCTCCTTCTTCTTTCTCTCTCCTCCTCCTTCTTTCTCTCCTCCTTCTTCTTTCTCTCTCCTCCTTCTTCTTCTTTCTCTCTCCTCCTTCTTCTTTCTCTCTCCTCCTTCTTCTTTCTCTCTCCTCCTTCTTCTTTCTCTCTCCTCCTTCTTCTTTCTCTCTCCTCCTTCTCTCTCCTCCTTCTCCTCCTTCTCTCTCCTCCTTCTCCTCCTTCTCTCTCCTCCTTCTTCTCCTTCTCTCTCCTCCTTCTCTCTCCTCCTTCTCCTCCTTCTCTCTCCTCCTTCTCTCTCCTCCTTCTCTCTCCTCCTTCTCTCTCCTCCTTCTCTCTCCTCCTTCTCTCTCCTCCTTCTCTCTCCTCCTTCTCTCTCCTCCTTCTCTCTCCTCCTTCTCTCTCCTCCTTCTCCTTCTTTCTCTCTCCTCCTCCTCCTTTCTCTCTCCTCCTCCTCCTTTCTCTCTCCTCCTCCTCCTTCTTTCTCCTCCTCCTCCTCCTTCTTTCTCCTCCTCCTCCTTCTTTCTCCTCCTCCTTCTTCTTTCTCTCTCCTCCTTCTTCTTTCTCTCTCCTCCTTCTTCTTTCTCTCTCCTCCTTCTTCTTTCTCTCTCCTCCTTCTTCTTTCTCTCTCCTCCTTCTTCTCCTTCTCTCTCCTCCTTCTCCTCCTTCTCTCTTCTCCTTCTCTCTCCTCCTTCTCCTCCTTCTCTCTCCTTCTCTCTCCTCCTTCTCTCTCCTCCTTCTCCTCCTCCTTCTCCTCCTTCTCTCTCCTCCTTCTCTCTCCTCCTTCTCTCTCCTCCTTCTCTCTCCTCCTTCTCTCTCCTCCTTCTCTCTCCTCCTTCTCTCTCCTCCTTCTCCTTCTTTCTCTCTCCTCCTCCTCCTTTCTCTCTCCTCCTCCTCCTTTCTCTCTCCTCCTCCTCCTTCTTTCTCCTCCTCCTTCTTCTTTCTCTCTCCTCCTTCTTCTTTCTCTCTCCTCCTTCTTCTTTCTCTCTCCTCCTTCTTCTTTCTCTCTCCTCCTTCTTCTCCTTCTCTCTCCTCCTTCTTCCTCCTCCTTCTCTCTCCTCCTTCTCTCTCCTCCTTCTCCTCCTTCTCTCTCCTCCTCCTCCTCCTCCTCCTCCTCCTATGTTGCAACATTTAAATAAATTACCTGCACTTCTGTCGCATGGAAAACCTTTTAACATCTTTTTAAGCACTGCTTTCACTGTCCTAGTTACTTGGCAGAATTTGAGCTCAGACTTCAAAGGCTGGATCTCTACCATTTATACAGCATAAACTTTAGTGAATAACAACTGCACCTTTCCTGTGGGTCGACGTGTCATCAGTCAATACCCATTAATGTTTAATTCACTCAGACTCAATGCAGCATTGTTTTAAGATGTTGAAGGTGGGGAAATTAGTGATGGTGGTGCCGTTCAAGGTTAGGGAGGTATTATCTTGTTTGAGATGGTCATTTCTTGGTACTTAAAGTGGCAGGAATATTACCTGCCACTCATCAGCCCAAGCCTGGATGTTGTCCAGCTGCTGCTGTAATAAGTTGGTATAGGTTGCTTAGAATCATAGAAATTGACAGCACAGAAGGAGGCCGTTCAGCCCGTCGTGCCTGTGCTGGCTCTTTGAAAGAGCAGTCGTGCTTCGTTCCACATTCCCACTTTTTGTCCGTAACACGAAGTTCCTCCATTCTCAAGTACCTGTCGAGCTCCTTTTAAAAATTATTTGTGGAATCCGTTTCCACCACCTTTTCTAGTAGAGCATTTGAGATCCTGGCAACTGAGTGGAAAAAATGTCGTCTCATCTTTCCTCCTAGATCTTTTGCCAATGATTTTAAGTCTATGACCACTAGTTTTTTTTTTATTCATTGATGGGATGTGGGTGTCGCTGGCTAGGCCTGCATTTAGTGCCCATCCCTAATTGCCCTTGAGAAGATGGTGGTGAGCCGCCGCCTTGAACCGCTGCAGTCCATATGGTGTAGGTACACCCACAATGCTGTTAGGAAGGGAGTTCCAGGATTTTGGCCCAGCGACAGTGAAGGAACGGCGATACAGGTCCAAGTCAGGATGGTGTGTGGCTTGGAGGGGAACTTGTAGGTGGTGATGTTCCCATGCATCTGCTGCCCTTGTCCTTCTAAGTGGTAGAGGTCGTGGGTTTGGAAGGTGCTGTTGAAGGAGCTTTGGCAAGTTGCTGCAGTGCCTCTTGTAGATGGTACACACTGCAGCCACAGTGTGCCGGTGGTGGAGGGAGTGAATGTTGAAGGTGGTGGATGGATGGAGTGCCAATCAAGCGGGCTGCTTTATCCTGAATGGTGTCGAGCTTCTTGAGTGTTGTTGGAGCTGCACTCATCCAGGCAAGTGGAGAGTATTCCATCACACTCCTGACTTGTGCCTTGTAGATGGTGGAAAGGCTTTGGGGAGTCAGGAGGTGAGACACTCGCCGCAGAATTCCCAGCCTCTGGCCTGCTCTTGTAGCCACAGTATTTATATGGCTGGTCCAGTTCAGTTTCTGATCAATGGTAACCCCCAGGATGTTGATAGTGGGGGATTCAGCGATGGTAATGCCATTGAATGTCAAGGGGAGATGGTTAGTCTCGCTTGTTGGAGATGGTCATTGCCTGGCACTTGTGTGGTGCGAATGTTACTTGCCACTTGTCAGCCCAAGTCTGAATGTTGTCCAGGTCTTGCTGTATATGGACACGGACTGCGTCAGCATCTGACGAGTCTCGAATGGTGCTGGACAGTGTGCAATCATCAGCGAACATCCCCACTTCTGACCTTATGATGGAGGGAAGGTCATTGATGAAACAGCTGAAGATGGTTGGGCCTAGGACACTGCCCTGAGGAACTCCTGCAGTGATGTCATGTGATTGAGATGAATGACCTCCAACAACCACAGCCAACTTCCTTTTGTGCTAGGTATGATTCCAACCAATGGAGAGTTTTCCCCTTGATTCCCATTGACTTCAGTTTTGTTAGGGCTCCTTGATGCCACACTCGATCAAATGCTGCCTTGATGTCAAGGGCAGTCACTCTCACCTCCCCTCGAGTTCAGCTCTTTTGTCCATGTTTGGACCAAGGCTGTAATGAGGTCAGGAGCTGAGTGGCCCTGGCAGAACCCAAACTGGGCGTCAGTTAGCAGGTTATTGCTGAGTAAGTGCTGCTTGATAGCACTGTCGACGACACCTTCCATCACTTTGCTGATGATTGAGAGTAGACTGATGGGACGGTAATTGGCCGGGTCGGATTTGTCCTGCTTTTTGTAGACAGGACATACTTGGGCAATTTTCCACATTGCCGGGTAGATGCCAGTGTTGTAGCTGTACTGGAACAGCTTGGCTAGGGACGCAGCTAGTTCTGGAGCACAAGTCTTCAGTACTATTGCCGGAATGTTGTCAGGGCCCATAGCCTTTGCAGTATCCAGTGTCTTCAGCCGTTTCTTGACATCACATGGAGTGAATTGAATGGGCTGAAGACTGGCATCTGTGATGCTGGGGACCTCAGGAGGAGGCCGAGATGGATCATCCACTCGGCACTTCTGGCTGAAGATAGTTGCAAATGCTTCAGCCTTGTCTTTTGCACTCGCGTGCTGGGCTCCACCATCATTGAGGATGGGGATATTTTTGGAACCTCCTCCTGCTGCTAACTGTTTAATTGTCCACCACCACTCACGACTGGATGTGGCAGGACTGCAGAGCTTTGATTTGATCCGATGGTTGTGAGATCGCTTAGCTCTGTCTATTGCATGTTGCTTCCGTCGTTTGGCATGCAAGTAGTCCTGTGTTGTAGCCTCGCCAGGTTGACACCTCATTTTTCGGTATGCCTGTTGCTGTTCCCGGCATGCTCTCCTCCACTCTTCGTTAAACCAGGGTTGATCTCCCGGCTTGATGGTAATGGGAGTGAGGGATATGCCGGGCCATGAGGTTACAGATTGTGGTTGAATACAATTCTGCTGCTGCCGATGGCCCACAGTGCCTCATGGATGCTCAGTTTTGAGTTGCCAGATCTGTTCGAAATCTGTCCCATTTAGCACGGTGGTCGTGCCACACAACATGGTGGAGGGTATCCTCAACATGAAGACGGGACTTCGTCTCCACAAGGACTGTGCGGTGGTCACTTCCACCAATGCTGTCATGGACAGATGCATCTGCAACAAGTAGATTGGTGAGGACATGATCAAGTAGGTTTTTCCCTCTTGTTTGTTCCCTCACCACCTGTCGCAGACCCAGTCTGGCAGCTATGTCCTTTAGGACTCGGCCAGCTCGGTCAGTTGTGGTGCTACCGAGCCACTCTTGGTGATGGACATTGAAGTCCCCCCACCCAGAGGACATTTTGTGCCCTTGCTACGCACTAGAGGGAATAATTTATCTCTCTCTACTCTGATCAAAACCTCTCATCATCTTGAAAACCTCTATTAGGTCACCTTCTCTGTTCCAAGGAAAACAACAACAATTTGTACCTATATATAGCGCCTTTAACGTAGTAAACCGTCCCAAGGCGCTTCACAGGAGTATAATGAGACAAAAATTTGATACCAAGCCACATAAGGAGAAATTAGGGCAGGTGACCAACAGCTTGATCAAAGAGAGGTTTTAAGGAGCGTCTTAAAGGAGGAGAGCGAGGCAGAGAGATTTAGGCAGGGAATTCCAGAGCTTCGGGCCTAGGCAACAGAAGGCACGGTCACCAATGATTGAGTGATTTATAATCGGGGATGCTCGAGGGCAGAATTAGAGAAGGGCAGATATCTCGGGGTTGTGGGGCTGAAGGAGATTAGAGATGGGGAGTGGTAAGGCCATGGAGGGATTGGAAAACAATGATGAGAATTTTGAAATCGAGGCATTGCTTAACCAGGAGCACAGGGGTGATGGGCGAACGGGACTTGGTGCGAGTTAGGACACGGGCAGCTGAGTTTTGGATGACCTCAAGTTTACGTAGGGTAGAATGTGGGAGGCCAGCCAGGAGTGCATTTGAATAGTCAAGTCCAAAGGTAATAAAGGCATGGATGAGGGTTTCAGCAGCGGATGAGCCAAGGCAAGGGCGGAGACGGGCTATGTTACGGAGGTGGAAATAGGTAGTCTTCGTTATGCTGCGGCTATGTGGTCGGAAGCTCATTTCGGGGTCAAATATGACGACCAAGGTTGCAAACGGTTCCAACTTTTCCAACCTCTCCTCATAACTGAAGTCGCACATTCCTGGTAAACCTCCTCTGTACCCTTTTTAAGACCTTTATATCTTTCCTGAAGTGTGGTGCCAGAATTGTCCACAGTACTCCAGCTGAATCCTAACCAGTGATTTTAGGAAGTCCTAGCATGATCTCTCTGCTTTTATATTCTATGTCTCTATTTATAAACCCAAGTAACTAATATGCTTTTTTTAACCACCATATCAACTTGTCCTGCTACCTTTTTAAGGATTTGTGTATATCAACATCAAGGTGTCTCTGTTCATCTACACTTTTCAAAATCATGCCATTTGTAGTACACTGTCTTTGCATATTAGTCATCCCAAAGTGCATTACCATACTTCTCTGCATTTAACTCCATCTGCCATGTTTCTGCCCATTTCACAATCCTGTCCGTCATCCTAAAGCTGATAACTGTCTTCATCATTATCTACTACTTTGCCAAATTTCGTATCCTCTGCAAACTTTATAATGCTGCTCCCTACACCCAAGTCTAGGCCATTTATAAAAATTGCAAAGAGTAATGGACCCAAAACTGACCCTTGGGGAACACCACCGCAAACCACCTCCCAGCCTGAAAAACATCCATCCATCCACCACCCTTTGCTTACTGTCACTTTCCCATTAATTCCAAGGGCTTCCAGCTTCTTAATAAGCCTCCTGTGTGGCACTTGTTGAATGCCTTCTGAAAGTCCACATATACAACATCTACTACACTACCTTGATCAACCTTCTCTGTTACCTCATCAACCAATTCAATCAAGTTAGTCAGACATGATTTGCTTTAAAAAAAATCCATTATCACAGGAGTTGTGACTGGAGCTGAACACTGGAATAGTCAGCGAACAGCTCCACTCCTGATCTTATGATCGAAGGGAAGTCATTGATGAAGTAGGGAAACTGGTTGGACTGAGGACTCTTGCCTGAGGAACTCCTACAGTGATGTTCTGTGACTGTGTGTTTGGCCTCCAACAGTTACGATCATCTTTCATGCATGATTCCAGCCACTGGAAGGTTATCCCTCTGACCCTCATTGATGTCCGTTTTTCTTGGGCTGTTGGTGTCGTGCTCAGTTAAATGCACCCTTGATGTTGATGGCAGCTGCTCTCGCCTTAAAAAACTGAATTATGTAGTAATAATGTGAGTTATGTAAGGAATATATATGCCCTGTTTGTACAGTGTGTTTTCATGTGCTTAGCAGGGTAGATAGAATCATACTGTTTTCAGTAGTTATGGGGCCAAAGGGGAATTCAATTCCAGTATTAGTCAGAAACTGTGTACAATCAAGATTAGATTGTATAGGTGGATGGAGGAAAAAGGGTTGAAGGGACATAGGAGTAGGGTGGGTAAATGTGATTAGCACTATTCATTTGTGTGTAGGGTAAACACTGACAAACTGGTTGGGACGAATGCCATGTTTTCATGTTGTAACTTGTATGTATTTCTCTGTATACTTGTTTTTTTACGTGCTATATTCAATCCCTGGTGCTGAGTTAGCTGATCTCAGGTGGTGGAAGGAGTACATTTAGCCTCAGGAGTTCCACTACTTGCTATCCAGGGACTCTTGCTGGAAAATGTACCTTTTTGGTTGGATGAGAATGCATCTGGCTTGGCCGATATACCAGTGATTTGAATAGCTTACTGACGATTGCAAATTGGCTCATAAGAACAGAACAGATACTGAGTAATGCTGCTAGTGTTTGTGGCCCTGTACATTAGCACAAGAGCATGAATCACCACCTTCAGGAATGGCGGAAGGAAAAGCATTTATGTTTTGAAGACCGTTCTAGTCGAGGGGTACTGTTATTCAGTCATGTCTCTCCAGAATCAAATGACTAGCACTTTAAATATTGACTTGGTAAAGCTAATGAAACTATATTGACGGGCTTATGTCGGCCAGAAGTAGGAGGCCTGCAGCACAGTTGTAGATAAGGTAACTACCAGCAATTCCGATTAGAGGGAGGCCACCTAGTAATTTTGGAAATGAGAACTGGACAGAAGTAGTCCAGTTGTCAATTGTTGGTTTGTTTATTTTTGAAGTGACTGTCTGCATATATAATCTGCTGTTTTGCTTTAGCTCAAAGCATTTCTTTTAGAAAATAAATTTCCTGCTTCTGTCTGGTTTTACTCTGACCAAAACATGGCCACTGTAGTTGCAAGGCTTGAATGAGAATTCAACTCCAATTACTTTAATTGAGACAGATTTATTTGGGGTTCTATGTAGAATTATGATTCAGTTAATGCTTGAATTTTATATGGTGACTGAGTTTAGTTTTGAAACTATTTAATATTTTTATTCCAAGAAAAAAAAGTAAATGCATATCAAACCTCACCCCAGCTCCATGATTGTGTTGCAATGCCTTCTAGATTGAGCTAATGATATTTTGAAGGTGCTGAGAAGAACTGGTTTCCATCATATGTTTATGATGCAAAGAATTGTTTACGCACATGGCCTTTAAAACAAGAGAAACATCCAAATGCTACTTAGCCCATGAGAGGCTTGCAAAGCAGCTTCATTTGGATCTGATTTTTCAATAATTGGCTTTTTAGGAGAATGTATTCAAAAAAAATTAAACCAGAATATCAAAGTTCTATTGGCTCCCCAAACTTTCCTCGTTATTTCAAATTTATTGCACTAATTTGTTGATTTTAGCTCATCGTAGAATGAAGTGCTTATTAGACTAACTATACATTAAGATTGGCACTAACTTAGCAAGTGGATCATTGTGGAAGGGTTTGATTGTTGCTTTGGTATCAAGAATCTATAACAAAACAAGTTCTAAATCTGGCCTCTGCCTCAACTGTTCTTTGTGGTAAAGGATGCCGTGCTCTTAACGACTCTCTGTATAAAGACATTTCTCCTAACCCCTCTGATCACTCTCTGGTAATTTTAAATTGATGACTCCTTGTCACTGACTCCCCAACAAGAGGAAATCGTCTTTCCCTGTTCATCCTATTCAAACCCTTCATATTTTGCTTTTAACCATAAAATACAATGGCCCATAATTTGCTGTGCTGTTACTTAGACTTGCCCTTGCATGTTTAGGTTTTTTAAACTTTTGCATAGCAAGTTGCTGAAAGTGCGAGCTGATAACATCACATCGAGGGAAACAGGGCATCTGGGACCGGAGTGAATAGGGCAAGCAACTGTGTATCTCCTTAACCAATCCGATTGAAGGATTGCAAAATTAACAACACAAAGACTGAGAAGGAAGTGTAAGTTAGAGTGGGTGAATTCCATGTCAAATCAGGCACAAAGAGAAATAAAGAGAGGGAAAGAAAGATTGGATAATCGGCCGGGGGGGGGGGAGAAAGACAGAAAGGAAAAGTCAAAAACTTAATTAAAATTTGACATTTTAAAAATCTCCAATTAGAATCTGAAGGAATGCGACTCCACACTTGTAATAGTTAATTTTCAGTGCTAGAGAGGTTGGCTGGCAGTAATTAATACTTCTCATGTCGTTAAAAGGTTTCTTAGACTGAAATGGACAAGACTTAACTTTCTGTGGCGAGATTTGTTTGCATCTACCACAGAAATACAGCAACTCCACGCAGTTGAATGCATTTCAATGGTGAGGCAGCCAGCGAGATTCCATTTCCGTGAAGCTAACAGCAGAGCAGCGCATCTCGGACAGCAACTTTTGGATTTCCACGTTTAACCGTGATCTTCCCTTGCCTAAAGTTGCTGTAGCGTTTGCGCATAAATAACTCTGAATGCTCTTTGCTTTGCCATTATTTTGACAGCAAATTATGGGCCATTAACTCTCCTCTTGGCCTTCTCTGCTCCAGATGAAATAGTTTTTCAAATCTCTTCCTAAATATAGTTTTCCATCCCCTGGCAGCATCTTAGTAAGTGTACACACTCTCTGGCTTTAATGCCCTGCCTATAATAGTGTGTCTAAATCTGCACAGTTGGTATATAATTTATTTCTCAGACTCTTGCACTTTAAAAGGTTAGCTATATTACATTTCAACTTTCCTGCAAAGTTTCGTTTTGGTTGACCAAAAGGTCATTTCCATAAATGGACAGATCTGAAACCTGTCTCGTTATTTACACCATGTATAAGATAGCATGCCCAGGATTAACTGTTCTCTCCTAATTACATTGTCAAAGACTGTCCATTAGACAGAATGTGCACCACTTTATCCTACCTCCCTTAACAGGTGGAAATACTAGTAGACTTTCGGGTATAGGTCAAATGTACTTATAAGTTAGCAGAAGCAACAAGATACTAAACTAGCACAAGACTTTTTTGGGGGGAAAAATAGAATCTCTTCATAAGGGTTATAATGGCCTCTTCAGAACATGATTTTACAGTCTGATGTGTAACACAAGACTTTTAGATGAAACCATTTTGCTTGGGCTTTCATGATACAATATTGTGTACGACAACTTTCATCCATAAAGTTCAGATCTCCAGCCAGAACTGAAAACTGAGACAGCCCTAATGTTTATCCAGTTCCAAAGCCTCTGAAACCAATCATAAAGGATTAAATGCTGATGAGTAGGTGCTCACACATACTGTTTCTAATTTCCTGCTGATGCCTCGACCATGTAGTTTAATGGTACTTCAAACAAAAACCCTGTATCCAGGCTAATTTGAGTCAATTGACCTGGCCTGGTCTAATAGCCAGCTTATCTCTGACCTGACTCTTTTGCTTGGAGGGGGTGAGGGGATAAAATGCAGGGGGAAGGGGGAAATTGTAAGAATTCATTTTGAACTTGTCTAATAATGAGCAATTTTCATCTTGTCGTATTTGTGCCAAGATCATACCTCCTGTACATTATACATTTTCTTTTTGCTCTCCAGTTTCTTTTTCAAATATAACATTTCCTTAAGTTGAAACAAAAATGTATGATTTTTTAAAGTTAACTTTAATGTCCTTTTGTATTGCAGCATTGCTGCTAGAATGACTAGGGGCTCTTGTTGCTCTCGAATAAGGCAAGTTGGATTTCAGAATATTGGTAGCAAAGGGAAAGAAACTGCTATCCAATTTGTTTAATTTTTTTTTTAAAAAAGAGATTTCACTTTGTTACCCCGCGGGGACTAACTTTCACCATGTCCATTGCAGGCCAGCAATGTGGAAATGGGCTGAGTGCCAGAAAAAGCAGTAACTAGGAGCAGAGCATGGCCTTCTCAAGCAGCTGTCGTATTGTTTATATTACAGCACTGTTGTTGATAAGCAACCTTTTAATTGAAGGGGATCTAAAATACCAACTTTGGCATGTTGTTTCTCCCTGTTCCCTGATATGCTACCAGACTCTGCACCAGTTGTGGCCAAAAGTGAGGCAGATGATCTATTGCCAGGCCATTGTCATTACTGCTCTGGACTAGTTATTAAGAGGTTTGTCAGTGTGGTGTGGACTTCGATCAGTTTTTTTCCCACTGGGAGATACTTTGTCTCAGCTCCTCTTAGAATCAGGCTCTTAGTGGTGTGGGGTTCACAGCGCAGAAACATAATTAACCACTCCACAGCATTGTGCAATGTGTTGCATGTCTGCACTGCATTAAGTATGTTTTCTAGTTCATTTCCAGATCATGTAAAGTGTGCATAGTTGTGGTCTGTCTTTATTGGAATAAGATTGTCACTTGCTCAGTAAATAGTGACATTGTCCTTCATGAGTAATTCTGTTGTACAGAATACAGGTACATCTAGTCATACATAGTTGTTCAAAATATATGGATTTTCATTATCTGCTTCAAGATCGCCATTAACAGTAGTACCTGCTTCCCGTGAGTAGTTGTAAGAGACAAGTTTAAGATTAGTTCATTTAAAACCAAATATGGAATCTGACTGAAAACATTTTGGTAGTAGCTTAAGTATAGGCAAGTTTACCACCGAAATACTGGCTTTATCACTGATCATGGCATCTACTACTTGATGGTGACTCTGAGTAAAAGCCGTCATCCCTGGTGTGGCTTGTGGTTACATCGGGATAGCCAATTCCTTTACATACTTGGAAGGAGGGCATGGAAATCAGATTGGGAAACTTTCCTATCATTTGAGATTTTATCATTTGTAGCACAGCCTATACTGGCCACGTACACTTTTTTCTGATATTGTAAGATGTGTATTTTGTATCAAAGTACATTTTTCTAAGAGAAGCAACTCGATGATAGTGATGACTTTTAACCCCAAACCTGTGCATATATTTTCTGTTGTTTCACCTTCACAAGCTGCAATTTGCTGACTAGATGATTCCTTGTTGATTTGTTATTTACAGTTTGCAGTCACATTGGCATGTTTTAGACCCTCTTGCTTCACTGCATGTTGGACTCTCTTCAGGTCTTTCAAGCTATGTCTGTTGCGGAACTGTCACTGTGGAAAATTATTCATGTCGTCTTCATTAAGTAGCCATCTGCTACAGTGAACATGATTATTGTTTAAAAGCAATCGATGCATCTGATTCCAATCCATGGAGTTCCTGTTCAGTTGGTCTTTCTGTTAGTGATCCCAAACCATTTTATATCTTTACCTGTTGTACCGTTACCATTTTAGCTTTTTTTGGCTACTTATGGAAATCAGATTTTCTCAAACAAAATTGTCTTGTGTAATGTTTTAGGACATGGTTAACTGAATTTGTTCGAGATGCTCTTCCTGTGGCAGTGTGTTCTGTAATGAAATAACTGTATATCCTGATCTTTCCTTCTATTTCCTCCCTTTCTCTTTCTTCTCTTTTCCCCCCCCCCCCCCAGCATTTGTTTCATAGCTGTTCAATTTCATTACAGTTGTTTGCAGATTATAATATTCAGTCACTCACTTGAAACTTGTTTGAGCAAAATAAGTTGTGGATAGGAAGTTTTAAGACTCGATGGCAGGGAGAGAATATCACTCATGAGCTCTCTCCAACACAACTTGTGCATGTAACTGCAGGCAAAATCAAGGATTTGATCAGTGTTGAATTGAGTAAGTGGGTCGAGTGAGAAGTTGTAACATTGTTGCACAGTTAACTTTCTCTCCAGACAGTCCAGTACTATTTCTCTGCTGGATGCAGTTGACATTTTCGCACAGAAGTTGGTTAGGCTGATTTGGAATGATCGACTTGTAATGAGTATTGGGCTTTGGAGACACAGTCATGGGGCATTTGACATTCTGCATTTCCTTCTGTCACTTTACATCCTGATTTAAAGTTGCAGAGGAGATTGAGTGGGTGAGATTCGACTGTAAGGGGAAAAAGGACGGTTGTGAATCGGCAGCCCGTTTGAATCCCCACCTCTTTTCCATTGAAGTCAATTCTCCCCCCCCCCCCCCAACCCCCATAGACTTAATTTGAATAATTAAGACACTAACAAAACTGGTGTGCAAGCAGGCTGACCGTGGTGATCTCTGCAGCTCTTAAAGGGACACACACATCATTCAGGTAACTTTGAATTTAAGGGTTTGGACTGGGTTTTTTGATTTTTATTGAACTGGTGTCTTGCTGCAATAGATGTGAAAAGTTTTTTTGTGTGTAGTGTGCTGCTGGACGCTTGCAAGGCTTTGGATGGTAAATGAAGGCCTTTGAGAAGACAGAACATGCTGCGAATATCAGTAGGTCACGCAACATCCATGGAGATAAAAACAGAGTTCACATCTCGGGTCGACATGCTGCCTGACCAACTGAGAATTTGCAGCATTTTATGCGCTCATTTCGCATTTACAGCATCCGCTTGCAGAGGGAGGACGCAGAAGAGGAAGACACTTCCCAGACAGCCCCTTTGTGGCCGGGATATCTGGCATGGAATCATCTGCCTGCATTCCCACTGGCTGGGCGGGCTGCCTCCTCTTGTTGACCCACTGGCTGGGCAGGCTGCCTCCTTGTTGACCCACTGGCTGGGCGGGCTGCCTCTTCTTGGGTGTGTGAAATGAGGAAGGCGCAAGGGTGGAGTTGTGCTGACGGGAAGGCATGAGGTGCATGCCAGAGGGGGATAACATACGAGGATACCCGCATCTTGTATCCTTGAGCCCTTGGCCAGCGGTGGGGCTAAAATCATGCCCCTGCCAAGAATTGCCTGCACCATCTCCTCCAAGGAGGTGAGGTGGGGAATGGAAGATGTACCTTGTCATTGGTGCAGATTGTTGGTAGGTGAGTGATTGATTGGGGGTTGTGCATTGAGCAGTGTGAGGCTAGTGGTGCAGTTGGTAGGAGATGGCTTTTGAAGATTCATTTGCTGACATTGACCAGGGTTCTGAGCTCGTGAAGCTTCTTTGGGCACTGGAACCAGGTGGTGGGGGTGACACTGCTGGCACTGACTGTCTTAGTGATGTACTCCACATCGTTCTTTCTGGAGGGCCTCCTGGCCCCTGTGGGTAGAGGGCCACTCTTGCAGTGTTGACCCCCTGCAGAAAGCTGGAGTGCTGCATGTGAGACCCTTCCCTGACTAGCTGAGCCATTTGTGTTGGTGCTGAGGCAATTTTGCCATTTGTTGAAGGTAATTCAGCTTTAACAGCTGAATATTCACATTTGGAACTACTTTTTAAATATTGAATATTTCTTAAAAGGCAGAAATGACTGAAAAATGTATTGATCACTGCATTTTATTTTGTATTGCTTCAGTGTGCATGGCCCCTTTAATTCTCAGGCCTCTTCATTGCCCACAATTCCTTGCGAGCTCAACATAGTCACTCAGAGGCTGTGGGAAGCTGCAACGCTGGACCTGGACAGAAACTTTGTCCCAGATCCCTCCAACAATGCCACCAGGATGGCATTGCATGGAAGGTGAGCGCAGCAACACCCATCTTCATGCCCCCCAGACCAATTTCACTCTGTTAATGTTGCGGCCATTTCCAGAAGCCCTTAACAGCAGTTGCCGGTAACATTGGCAACTTTACTGGCGAACGTGAATTTCTCCCCCATTGAGTCAACCATGCCACGTGGTACTGGAAGATTACCAACTGGATGACGCTGAAAATCCATACACACAAATTTAATGTAAACTCTGACTGCAGAATATGTTCTCAGCATAGATAAGAACTTATAGCATGGTCTTGAATATAATACACTAATTTTCTTCCCACACATGTACATTTAGTAATTATTCCTATGAATGACAGCAAATAAAGTTGGATGTTATTTAACTGTTTTTGCACTTTCAAATGTGTTAGGAAGTGCTGGTTCCATTAGCACTCAGTTTAGCTCTTATGCCTACATTATTTTTTGTATCACTGGGATTATTTCTTTAAGTTGGGATACTCTGGAATTGGGAGATTTTTACTACGAAAAAAAACACATATTCCATATAAGAGTTTAAAAAAAAAAAAAAACCTTGTTTTTACGCGATCTAGTCTCTGCAGTTTCTCTAATAATTTAAATCGTTGTGGGTGACTTATTGCCAGCAATATTGATTTTAATCTTGCCCCTTTAATCGTAGCTTGAAATGGTGGTGACATGTTATTAAAAATCTTAACCTAGACTCTTTTGAAGCCATATTGAAATAAATTTTTCTGAAATGTTTTATTTGCTACTGATATTTCATGTTCTAATTATTGTAAGGAAGGTTGACAACTGAAAATAGGCCATGTTGAGACTGCTGCAGATTAGCTTAGTGATTAGAGAAACAATGTATTAAACTTTGTATACATGAGGGTTCACTTTCTTCTTTGGTTGTTAAAGTGATTGATTTAATTAAAAAAACATTGGATGAATTTTTGTTCAGGGAAAGCACTGAATTCGATCTTTTATACCAATGCCTTCTCTATTAAAAATGTTTAATTCTTATCTGCCCCAACTGTAATGTTACCTTGTTGCAACACAGCATTGGCCTGATTTCAAAATTAAAATATTGGCATGTGAATGAACTGTAATTTCCAATAGCACCTCTAATAAACACTAGATGTTATGCTAGCTCTACTGTGTACTGACTATTCTGAGCAAGTGCCAGTTGTAACCAATATCGGGGCAATATTGGCATCACGTTACCAGAAGAAACCTTGTAATGCCCTAAAAATGCTGGAAGAGCAAAGTTTCTGAGCAACAGTGATGTGGCAACTAATTGATGCTGAATCACAGAAACCCCACAGTGCAGATAGAGGCCATTTCGGCCCATCGAGCCTGCACCGACACATATCCCACCCGATCCCCGTAACCCCTACACCAACACATATCCCACCCTATCCCCGTAACCCCATGTATTTAATCCCCCTAACACTAAGGGTCAATTTATCATAGCCAATCAACCTAACCTGCACAGCTTTGGACTGTGGGAGGAAACCGGAGCACCCGGAGGAAACCCACGCAAACACGGGGAGAATGTCTGTGTGGAGTTTGCACAGTCACCCGAGGCCGGATTCGAACCCGGGTCCCTGGCGCTGTGAGACAACAGTGCTAACCACTATGCCACCGTGCTGCCAATACTTGGTTAAATTCAGCAGTTTAGGAGCCTAAACTTAAAAGAAATGGAGTAGCATTGGCCAGTGTAAGAGCACACTCTTGGTATATTCAGGCAGCTTCTTTGTATAGTTAAGAAATTAAGTTTTCATAGTGACTAATTTGCAAAGTATGTTTTGAACACCCAAGATAAAGGAGCACTAGTTAGGGGAAAAAATACATCATACTACTTGAGTAATGACGAATCATTTCAACTTTGTACTGGCTAAATTCTACTTCAAAGAGGAAGGAACCCATGGTTCTGGCAGGAAATGAATACTTGACTTATTTGTCACTAAATGCTAATCTTAGTTTGTCAGAGAAATGTCATTCTCTATTTAAACAATTCTGATTTGTCTTTTAAATTCCTTATTTATAATCTCAAATAGAAGCATTATAGGCAAAAAAACAGAAAACGGATTCATCTAGATGGGCCTGCTCATGGGTTTTCAGTATTTAGACCACATTTGAAATTGTTTTTAACTCCTGGGACACCACATACAAGAACATTTTTCCCTGAAGGCATTCGCGTCATTTCTCAGCAGCTGGAGGGTTAGTCATGCTGGGGAAAAAAATCAAGCTCAGTTTTTCAAATCCTGGGATTTAATTGGCTGAAAATCTTTGTTGGTTTTTAACTGATTAGAGGTGAATTTTGGACAGTAAATCCCATCTTCATAGTGGGTAGTGTGATTCTTGCAGGAAAGCACAGTTTTTAAAATTGAAAAAACATAGAAAAGTTAGAATAGGTTATACTATTTAAAGATTGTTCAAAAATGAAGTTAGAATTGAGCCACAGAGTGAAGGGAATATAAAGGCATGAAAGTAGTTTTTTTTTGTCTTTATTGTGTAGGGCTAGTATAGTGATAGATGTTCAGAGTAACATCATTATTATAATCGGGTTTATTTTGCTGTCACAATGCATGAATTGTAATATTGTGCATGTCTTTTGTGTATTTATTGAGGCTACAGATATTTTTAATCCACAAGGGAATATTTACAATCAATAATAGCTTATTTTCAATTACTTGCAAGGTAGCATTTTCATGCATTGGATTTGACATAATCAGGAATGTCAAGTCTTTGTGGAATGCCTGACCTCCTCCATTTCAAAAAGTAGTAATTGGAGTGAATCCTGTCTGTCATGTGCCCAGTAATGGAATGATGAAAGGGCCCCATCTATTGCTACTAAGGATTTGCAGGTTTTGCTCCTGTGATTTCAAGCAGGTTTTCTAATCTTTACTGCATCATGGTGAGATATTCCGAGGTGCTAGCAACAGTACCTTGTTCTACTCTTGTGCACCACCTCCTTCTTGGTTATAGAGTGGAATTGGCAGAGCAGGGGGTTATGTCATAAAGGGAAGGAGAAATCTCTTACAAAATATAAACTTTGATAAACAGAAATGTTACCATTTTTGTACAGTATTTGTTGTACAGTATTTGTTGTAAAGGGAAAAATCCCTATTCACAATCGCTTGGTAAATCTTTGGTAACGTGAGCCAGGTTTATAAACTGCTCTCATTTTCTAAGCTAATGAAAGAGCTCCGACTATTTAAATTTTGTAGGTTTGCTATGTGCACATGTTCAGAATCATTTTTGGTTTGAGCTACTTTATTCAGTAAACATTTTGTAGAATCTAAAATAATCTAGGTTTTTTTTCAGCTGGATGTTGAGAAGCTTGTCACTGTTCTTAACGGCAAAAATGGCATTACTCCAAATCCTGCTGTTCCCACCACAACGGTTGAGCCATCTTCAGCTGACAAGACAAAAGTGTTTTTTGTTGATGAATCAGAGCCTCTCCTTCGCTGTGACTCGACTTCAAGTACTTCATCTTCAGTTCTCAGTAGAACTGGATCCTTCATTTCCAAAGGTAAAAACTGCATTTTATTTATAATTGCTTCTAAAATGTAATCCATTACTTGAGCAGTATAGTTGGCCTTTTAGTTTTATAAGGATACTGAAACCATTTGAAGTGGAGAATAGTATCACCTACTGTATAATATGCTTTCCTACTTTACTTCGAATATGTCCATTTCACTTGATATTGAAATTTTATTTGCAAATACAGTTTTAGGAATAACTATAATTGTGTTTTCTATAATTGTGGTAACCATAACTTGTTACTGTGCTTCTTCTCTCTTTGGGAATTTGCCACTTGGATGTTTTTCTTAGTGCAGTAAAATACTTTATACATGCAGCAATCTCAAGTTATAAAAAAAATCTATGTTAGTAGGCCATGGCTGAAGGTGCAATAGTATGGAGCCAAAGTGAAACAAATTTTAAAAACTTAAAAGCTTCACCTGATGTCTCAGTTAGTAAAGAAAATGGAGAGTTTGGAACAGCTGCATAAGAAATAGGAGCAGGAGTAGACTATTCGGCCCTTCCAGCCTGCTCTGCCATGCAATGAGATTATGGCTGATCTTTTACCTCAACTCTGCCTTCCTGTGCTATTCCATAATTCCTTGGTTCCCTTAGTATCCAAAAATCTATCGAGATCTCTGTCTTGAATATGCTGAATGACTAAGCGTCCACAGCCCTCTGGGGTAGAGAATTTCAAAGATTCACAACCCTTTCAGTGAATAAATTTCTCCTCATCTCTGTCCTAAATGGCCGACCCCTTAGTCTGAGACTGTGACCCCCTAGTTCTAGACTCCCCAGCCAGGGGAAACACCTGCATCTACCCTGTCAAGCCCCTTAAGAATTTTATACGTTTCAGTGAGATCACCTCTCATTCTTCTAAACTCTAGGAAATATAGGCCTAGTCTATTCACTCTCTCCTCATAGGACAATTTCCCCCCCCCCCTCCTCCCACCCCTCCCACCCCCATCCCAGGAATCAGTCTGCTGAACCTTTGTTGCACTCCCTCTAAGACAAGTATATCCTTCCTTGGGTAAGGAGACAAACTGTACACAGTACTCCAGGTGTGGTCTCACCAAGGCCCTATATAATTGCAGTAAGTCTTCTTTACTCTTGTATGCCAATCCTCTTCTAATAAAGGTCAACATACCATTTGCTTTCCTAATTGCTTGCTGTACCTGCATGTTAACTTTCTGTGATTCGTGTACAAAGACACCTAGGTCCCCCTGAATACCACCATTGGTAGGAAAAATAGAATTGAAAATTTTTTTTTTTTTTTTTTTTTTTTTTTAAAGTGGATAACTTCAAATTTTCTGCATTATATTCCATCTGCCATGTTCTTGCCCACTGACGTAACCTGTCTATAGCCCTTTGCAACCTCTGCGTTCTGCTCACAACTTACTTTCCCACCTAGCTTTGTATTGTCAGCAAACTTGGATATGTTGTACTCGGTCCCATCATCTAAGTCATTAATATAGATTGTGAACAGCTGAGGCCCAAGCACTGACTTGCGGTACCCCGCTAGTTGCAGCCTGCGAACCTGAAAATGACCCATTTATTCCTACTGTTTTCTGTTCATTAACCAAGCCTCCATCCATGCTAGTATATTACCCCCAATCCCATGAACCCTAATCTTGTGTGGCACCTTATCGAATACTTTTTGAAAATCCAAATACACTACATCCACTGGTTCCCCCATATCTACCCTGCTAGTTACTACCTCAATAAATGCTAATCGATTTGTGAAACACAATTTCTCTTTCATATATTTGTGTTGACTCTGCCCAATCATATGATTTTCTAAGTGCCCTGTTACCACATCCCTACTAAAGATTCTAGCATTTTTCCTACTACTAATGTCAGACTAACTGGTCTATAGTTCCTGGATTTATCTCTCTATCTCTCTCTCTCTACTGGGACCATTCTAGAATCTAGGGAATTTTGAACATCAAAACCAATGCATCCGCTACCTCTATAGCCACCCCTTTTAAAAACCCTAGGATGCAACCC
Organism: Somniosus microcephalus; assembly: GCF_052327205.1. Lineage (NCBI taxonomy): Eukaryota > Metazoa > Chordata > Chondrichthyes > Squaliformes > Somniosidae > Somniosus > Somniosus microcephalus. The sequence continues at coordinate 122,488,116 of NC_140995.1, forward strand.
ATCAGATCCAGGGGCTTGCTCGACATACTGACCTAGAAAACTATCTTGAATGTATTCCATGAACTCATCCTCTGCACTATTACTGCAAATTTGGTTTGCTCTGCCTATATGAAAATTAAAGCCCCCCTTGAAAATTAAAACATAGACCAATGAAGGACCCAGATTCAGTGGCTGGTCTCTGATGCATGAACCAATCTTAGCCAAGGTGACAGGAGGAGAACTAATATTGACCTCTCTGATCCTGGGCTCAAGAGGAGGTAAAATCAGCAGGGGACATGCTCATTCTGGTGGCTATCCAGTGGTCTCTGCTGGAGAGTCATGCCAGTGGATGTTTGATTGGAACGGTATTTGGTTTAATTGTGATGCCCCCAGAATTGAACCACCTACTAATAGATGCTTGTGTAGCTTTGCCCATTGTCATTCTCTTGTAGAATGGTCTTGTGGGTGAGGTATTGGAGAGCACTTGTGTGAATTTGTATTCTAGCATGAGTTGGTACTTTTAGGAGGATAGGTGACAAAAATGAAAGGAAAAACAAATTAAAAATACAAACCAAAAAAAAACTTAGGTTTTGAGCTAAAATATTAAAACTTTTTGGATGGAACTGTTCAAAAGTATTCAAATGGGCCTAAATATCCTTTTCCCTTCTGAACTGCAGAGAAGAAAGACACCATTTTACGACAGGTACGTTTGGATCCTTGTGACCTGCAGCCTGTATTTGATGACATGCTTCATATTCTTAACCAAGAGGAGCTCGGAGTGATAGAAGAGATTCCCCATGCAGAGGACAAACTGGACAAGCTCTTCGAGATTGCTGGAGGGAAGAGTCAGGACGCCAGCCAGAAACTCCTGGACTCGGTTTATAGTCACTTACCTGACCTCCTTTAATCTTGTGCAGCATTGTATGTGATTGATCATACTTATTGATGACGGTAATGGCTGGTCAGTGCCAGTAATATAAAACAAAGCTTGAACTTGCTCAGGCTATGTGGGGCATCTAGCCCATCAAAGTAGTGATATTCTTGGGTCATTCACTTTGTACTCTGAAATTGGAAATTTGCTTCCACTGATAGAAGCATGGCATCCACCTGGCACGTAGAAGCCAGTAATTTGGTCCTCCTTTCATTGTTTTTTTTTCCGTTAACTGAAACATCATTCCTAAGCAAATTGTGTGCACTTTTTTTTATATTCCATTTACTGTATTTAACTGATATGGGGTATTCTATGTACTCATGCACTAACTTTTAAATAATTCCTTAAGTAAATTTGGAATAGTGATGTCTTCTATGGAGCCTGCTTTGATTTGATTTTTTCTTAAATACGCTGAAGTCTGGTTGCTAAATGTTCACTTTCTGCTTTTAATGCAAAAATCATTTTTTATTTTGTTTTTCCACACTTTGCTCTTGATCGTTTACTGACTTTTTTATTTTTGCTGTTGAAATGGCTGCAGAAGTAGCTCCGATTCACAAAAGGACAAAAGGATACATAAACTCAGAGCTTTAATAATCAACGTAGTACTTGAACCAGGCTGTTGTACTTGTTAACTTTTACATGTATTTTCAACAGCTGTCTAAAACGGGGATGAAATAGAGTACTGACTAGAACTGCTATATAGGATACTATAAAATGATTCCAGGATATTGTATTAAATTGTCATAGCTGGTGGAGTGCTATTCATGGGGGAAACAATTTTGTGGTTATGTTTCCAAAAAAGAAAATGTTGACAGAAGTTGCTTCACCAGTTGGGATGATATAGCTGGTTATATATCGAGCAGAACTGGTGCTAGACTGCAGATCTTTTGACAACTTTAGCGGTACTAATATTGTCACATACGACTACTTGCTACATGTGAAAGAGAACAAAACTTTTTTAGCTATCTGCTCAGCAAAGGTGGGAAAGGATATGCTTGTTTTGGTATTTTTTTTTAAACTACTTGGAGCAAGTCTGTTACCGGTCCAGGATGATACTAATTTATTCAGGGTACAAATAGAGTGTTTATTACTATTATCTGGTAAAATCATGCTGCATTTAACTCCTCAATATATCACTGATGTAAACTATTAACATGGTACATCCTAATAAAAGTTTAAACTGCTTTTTTTCCACAATGAAGTGTGTGTTTTCTTACTTAAACTGAAGGTCAGAGCTCTGGTTTTGGTCCAAGTTGTCAGTCGAGATAGTAACGGAACATTCAGTGTGTGTACAAAGGGATCTGTTTTTATATGAAAGAAAATTAGACTTGCTGTTTTTCCTGTGCAGTCCCTTCCAGACATGGGCACTTGTGACTGTTACATTGATCTCATTTTCTTCTCTACTTAGTAGCCCTAGTGGTGGGTGAACAACAAATGTGCTTAATGTGATGTAGATTGGGCAGAGGTTTCCTCTTAACCTAGAGGTGGAATGCCTACCTGGCGATAGCTGTGTGGAAGGACTGGAACTGAAACTTTACTTGAAAATTTGAGACTTTTTTTGTTAGAACAGAGGAGATTAGAGGGTAATTTGATGGAAGTGTTTAAAATTATGAAGGGATGGGGCAGAGTAATTAGAAACAAACTGTATCCAGTGGCTGAGGGGCTGGAATGAGGGTGCATAGATACAAGATTAAATGGAAGAGATTTAGCACAAACCACAGGAGAAACTTATTTTTATACGGAAGGATGTGAGGCTTTGGGATGCACAACCAGCATTTATGATTGAAGCTGTGACCACATCAAATTAAAGAATCGGTTAGCCAGGTGTTTGAAGGAGAGGAGGAAATAAAAGCATGTCGGAACAGGGCAGTTGCATGGGATGAGGATAAACACCAATACACGCTTGTGGGCTAAACAACCTGTTTCCATGTAATCTAATTCTTTACAATTCTGTCACAAATACAAATTGAGTGATTTTTAAAAAATAACTTTAAATCTTCCTATATAGATCTTTATATGAGGGGGTGTATTGGATTCTGAGAACCCTTGAGCAAACATAAACAGGCAAGTTTTTGGCATTTTATTTAGAAGGTAACTGCACCTCTGGCATGATAGAATTATCTCTTCAATATTTTACCCTAACTTTACTGTCTAACAGTAAGAATATAAAGTGCAGATTTCCCCTGGTTTGGTACAACAGAAGTTTATCTTCCCATAGTGATGCATGTCCTTGATCCAACCACCTTCAGCTGATTCACCAGTGACTCGCCCTCCATCATAAGGTCAGGAGTGGGCGTGTTTGCTGGAATTGGAACAGCCCATACTGGCTTACCACAAGAGTTGGACAACATACAGGCTTGGGATCACAAGTGATGGGTAATGACCCATTCCAACAACAGAAAGCCCAAAACACATACCTCTGTGTCCTTCAATGGCACCACTATGACCAATTCCACCCACCATTGACATCATGATGATTATTACCACAAAGCTTATATGAACACCATGGTTACAAGACTGAGGCTGGGTACTTTATGATGAACTACTCAACCCTGAAATTCAAAGCCTGCCCACCAGCTACATGGTCCAAGTTCGGAATGGGGATACAGCCACAACACTCGAAGCTCAATACTATCCAGGGCACAGTTTACTTGGGCATCCTCTATCCAGGTCCTCTACCCCTGTCACATCATTGCTGCGGTATGTGCTATCTGTAGCAGGGGTTCTCAATTGGGAGTCTTCCAATGTGTAGGGCAAAAAAAAGTATTAATTTGGTCTAACGCAATGGGGCGCCCCCATTCTCAAATCGGCACAACCCCACAGTGCATGCGGTATAATGAGGTCCCTTCAAAGTGAATGGCGATTGGAAGCTATCAGCAGCAGCACGATGTTTAATTGAAAGCACCTAGTGCCAGAGCTGAAGTCCTGAGCAATAAACTGTCCTACGCCCTTTGGCTCCTGCAGATGTATCGGGTAGCGGTTGTGTGATGTAGCATTTGAGGACAGGACGCTGCTTACTGTGGAGAAACCCGGCAACGGTTTTATTAGAGGAGACGAGCTTGATGGTGGCTTCATGCACTGGTGCCGCGATCTTGCTCCAGGGACGGTCATACAGCCAAGGGACATCTTTTCCTTAGGGCCGCTTAACTACCAACTATTACCACGCTCCAGCAGCGCTAAATCGTGGAGAAGGGATGGATCCCGTTGTTCTTTTCCGAAATAGCGGAAAGACCAGTTGCATCCCGAGGGAACGGCTGCAGGGGGGAAGGGCGTCGAGTGTCAAATAAGGGTTATTGCTTCTTTCTGGAGGGCAATACAATCATTGGCTTGATCTCGTTGCTATTCGAGCTGAATTAGAAGCTGTATTTAATTGACCAGCACAGGCACGATGGGCCGAACAGCCTCCCTCAGTGTTGTATTATTCTATGATTATTTTATGTTTGAAAAAGGCGAGTCTTCTAAAGCGGCGCACCTGGAGTCAGACCGGCGCCTAGCAACTCACCTAAAGACAGTAAGGCTGCGACTCCGAAGTAAATCCCAGTTCCCCTCCCCTCTGAAGTTGGCATAAAATCCCTGATTTTACAAAAATTTAAAGAAAGGGTTGGATTGGCCCGTGGTGCAGGTCAGAAGACAATGAATTTTATGAAGGGAGTGTCTTTCAGCCTAATTTGAATAGGCTCCTGGCACATGAGAATCTGATGATTTTGGCTGGGGAGGATCGAACGTAGTAAGGCAGGAGCTCTTCAAGAGCTGCAGTTTGCCAATGAAGAAATGATGCTGGCAGAAGAGTGTTTACAATTACACAGCAGATACATATGGGCAGGACTGCTCCCTTTGTTACTGAAGAGTTGGCTGTCCTGCTGAAGGAAGTATACCAATGGAGAATGTTCAACCTTCCGTAAAAGCACAGGTGCAAACGGTGAAAGGAGATCATTGACTAAGACAATGCAGTTGCTCAGATCTTTCGTTATGTGGCTGCAAATGAAGAAATTTGCTGGCATCAGGAAGAAGACGAGGTATTTCTTATGGGACCCATTAAGAATGGCAGAAACCTAAATTGGGAGGTACTATTTACAGCAATGTTTATAACCCTTTTGCACATACTGTCATTAGGCCAAAGCTGGATGGCACACTTCTCTTCCAGGCTGAGTGGTAGTGAAGGAACAACAAACAGATGAACAGATTTCCAGCCTGAGGTGTTCTGCTGCTGTTAGGCGGTTTCCCAATTAGGTCGGTGACCTTCAATTCAGTGTTTTTTCAAATAATACAAAGAGTGGATTGCCACATAATTAAGGTATTATAGTTTTTTCCTGGATAATGGCCACTGATGAACATAATGGTGTTGCTGTCGTTAGATCTTACCTGAAGATTAATTGAGTGCAAACTCTTTCTGTTCATGCAGGCTATAGGGTTGATATGAGGAGCCATTATAGCCACAGGAGTATCATAGAATCATATAAATTTACTGCATGAAGGAGGCCATTTCGGTCCATCGTGTCCGCGCCAGCCGACAAAGAGCTATCCAGCCTAATTGCACTTTCCAACTCTTGGTCTGTAGCCCTGTAGGGTTTGGCACTTCAAGTGCACATCCAAGCACTTTTTAAATGTGGTGAGGGTTTCTGCCTCTACCACCCTTTCAGGTAGTAAGGTCCAGACCCCAACCACCCTCTGGGTGAAGAAATCTCCCCTCAAATCCCCTCTAAACCTCCTACCAATTACTTTAAATCTATGCCCCCTGGTTGTTGACCTCTCTGCTAAGGGAAATAGGTCCTTCTTGTCCACTCTATCTAGGCCCCTCATAATTTTATACACCTCAATAAGGTCTCCCATTAGCCTCCTCTGTTCCAAAGAAAACAAACCCAGCCTATGCAATCTTTCCTCGTAGCTAAAATTCTCCAGTCCAGGCAACATCCTTGTAAACCTCCTCTGTCCCCTCTCTAGTGCAATCACATCTTTCCTGTAATGTGGTGACCAGAACTGCACACAGTACTCTAGCTGTGGCCTAACTAGTGTTTTATAAAGTTCAAGCATAACCTCCCTGCTCTTGTATTCTATGCCTCGGCTAATAAAGGCACGTATTCCGTATGCCTTCTTAACCACATTATCTGCCTGTCCTGCTGCCTTCAGGGATCTGTGGACCTGCACTCCAAGGTCCCTTTGTTCCTCTACACATCTATGACTCCGTGAATTTGAGAAAACCCTGCACCTGGTGAATAAACCATGTCCAGCTGATGCCTCCTTTCCATACACCAAGTAATAATGCCATTCCTTGTAAATATAGTGGGACTGAAAATCAGCAGGCCTTTGATTTCAGTATAAGTGCCGGGATAGGCCTTGTGGGAACCTCTGCAGCTGACCCCAGTGGACTTTCTGTGGTTAGGGTGAGGTCCTCATTTTAATGTTCCTGGCGGGCATCTGCCTGTGCTTTCCCTGATCTAGGAATGCTTGATGTTAAGACTAACGGGATAATTTTTTTGATATGCTGCCTAACAGAGCCTCGCTCACTTGGAGCACATAGTGGAAATTGTGCACAGCATGTGGTCAAATTCTGGTGAGCAAGTCTTTCCGCTGGGAGAGAAAAGTTGGAAAATTACCTCTTAGATGGCAGAAATGGATAAAGGTGTTTGTTCAGGCCTGCTCATTCTCACATTTGTAAGTATATATTTGTCAAAAGTATGGAAATTTGAAAATAGCTAGTGAACATGTCATATCCCTTTTGAAAGTTGGAAAAGCGCCAAAGAAACTATACTGCTGACAGTTATACAACTGTCTCACCTACTTAATCAAATTTACAGTGACACAAAATGTTTACAGAACTATAAGAAAGCTTCCCCTCAATCCTGTCAAATGTATTGGCAGGGGCAGGAGTTCTCCTCAGTGTCCTGGCCAATATTTATCTCTCAACCAGCATCACTAAAATAGATAATATGGTAATTTATCTCATTGCTGTTTGTGTAACCTTGACACTGCGCAAATTGTCTGCTGTGTTTCCCACATTACAACAGTGACTACGCTTCATAAGTACTTCATTGGCTGTAAATCGCTTTGGGATGTCCTAAGGTCATGAAAGGTGCTGTATAAATCCAAGTCTTTAATTTTAAATTTTACAAACCTTGTTTTTAAATTTTACAAACCTTGTTTTCCTCCATTTAACTTACACGTGCATATTAGTGTGGCAGTCGAGGAAGAAAAAAAATACCTCCGACACTATTTGGTACAAATAATGAGGACTGTTGCTAACAGGGGTAAAGAATTAATGTTCGAATCAAGGCCTTTTGTATAAGTGTGAAGAGAAGCTTCTGACCTGGATAGTCCACTTTTAACCCAGTGTTCTGGCCAATATTTATCTCTCAGTCAACACCTAAAAACAGATTATCTGGTCATTATAACATTGCTGTTTGTGGGAGTTTGCTGTGTGCAAATTGGGTGGGTACCGCGTTTCCTACAACAGTGACTGCACTTCATAAGTACTTAATTGGCTGCAAAGCGCTTTGGGATGTCCCAAGGTTGTGAAAGCTGCTATATAAATGCAAGTCCTTTTAAAGATTATAGTTGATTGTATTCAGTGGAAACGTTTCCTAATGGCTGGTTCAGGCGGTGAGCAGTTAAGACATGCAGACCAGGAAAGTCCCAGTTTTGTTCCCTAGTTTATGCTGATTTTGTTGATCTCAGCTGGAGCAGTGGTGAAGGTGCTACAAATGGTCTCAGCATTTTTGGATCAGTGAGGATAATTGACCTAAATTCCTGTTCTTGGTCACTTCTGGAAGTGTGCTGTGGATGTCCGGTGAGACCAGGATTTGGTTTTCTGTAATGCCTCCCATGATTAAAATAGCCTGCCTGCCCACATTCGGCTTCTGCTGCTATAAGAAAGTTGACAGTTGGATGAGGTACCAGAGGGTGCCTGATGCCTGTGGGCCTGTATTCAGTAGGCAATGAATTCCTTCAGGATGGGACGGAAGAGACAAAATGGTGATTATAGAGCAGAAAAGTGTTCCTATCCCTTCTCTCACCTCCAGCATGAGAGTGGGCCTTTGGCGTAGCGGTAGCATCCCCGCCGCTGGGCCAGAAGGTGTAGGGTTTCGAACCCCGCTCCAGATAGTCCCGGCAAGTGGAGTCGGAGCTCCGGCTCTAAATTCTGGGTTGACATCCAGCGGGATACTTGCGTCCGTGGGTGTGGGTGGCCCCCCCCTCCCTCGTATGGGTTGTGGGAGCCCGTAAAACCCTCCCGCCATAGGACTAACCACCCTAATGGCTGGTATGTAGATGGTTACGGTCACGGAAGGAGCGTTAACGTGGCCAGAAATCCTTCCACCACTTCATACAGTTCCCCAAAGGGAACAGTGTGAAGACACGTATGACAACGACCTCAAGTATAAAACATGTGAAAATTCAAAGGATTCCCGTCCTATTTATTCTTTCTTTTCCAGAGCCAAATTCTTCCACACGAACCACCCAATTCCTGAAGGTACTAACTCCAACCAGAGTACAGTTCTCTCGGCACCCCTCTTATGCTTTGTCCATGTTGCTGGGCTTGATGGTAACCCAGACAGTGTGTGTCAGCAGACTATTCAACCATAGAGGACAATCCAGCAGAGCCTGATACTGTTTTCATCTGATATCCACATAGCGCAAACTTTCCAACAAGGATCACTGGATAGGCTTCAGGAATGAAAACCAAGCTCACTTCCTTTCCTTTCCCCTCCCTCTTACCCAGAAATTCTGTGACCAGTTGTAGCACCCCAACTGCTACCCTGCTGAGATCAACTAACTCAGCACAGACTAAGAATCAAATCCGGGATCATATGGTCTGTATAAATATTACAGCGCTGGACCACATTCTTTTGTATTTTTCCCCAGACGGTGTCTTTTTATTTAAAAAAAATTTTTTTTTACTTATACAATGAATGCTGCTGATACCTCTCATGATTTGATCACTCATTGTTTAAACAGCAATACATTGAATTTACTGAGCCTGAGTAAACTGAATTAACATTAGAATCATATACAGTAATGTTAGAACACAGAAAGAGGCTATTTGGCCCCTCAAGTCTGCACCAGTGTTTTCTTCACATAAGCCACCTAATCTAATTCTACACTTGTGCTCATTCCCCATACTCTTTAATATTTCTCTTTTTCAAGCAAATAACGAGTTCACTTTTAAGAGAATTTATGGACTCTGCTTCAACAACAGATGGTGCCGGACAGTTCTATAGTCTAACCATCCTCTGTATGTTATTTGTGATTCTCCCATACAACCTTGGCCAGGCCACTTTGGCCATCCTGCGGCTTCAGCTACTGCTTGACCACATCCCTGTTGTCGGTGGTCTTCGCTGACCGTGGTCTCTGATTAATTATGATGGACTGCAATCTTGGTGCCCATATAGCAATTGAAATGGTGAGAAGCCTTTAAATTCATGTGTTACTGATGCGCTATCAATTACTCATAAAAGACGGAGAGTTAGGAGAGTAACTAAAGGCTTTTATTAACAAAGAACAGAGCATGTCTCTCGTGGTTGACTGGGTTCCAAGAAGGCAGGGGGCTGCCGAGCGGTCACCTTTATACCTGGGCCTGTGGGTGGAGCCAGGGGCGGAGCCAGCAGAGGCATGCATAGGTACAACAGTGTGCAACAACAACAACAACAATAACAGTGGTTTACCTCACAAGAATATGCTCTATCCCAGTTCTCAAGGTTCTGCTCAGCATGTGCACACAACATGTGAGTTATTGTGCCATGAAACTTCTTTACTAGCTTGTTTGTTTGGAGAGGTAGAGATCCAGTTATTAATATGGGATTCTTCAGATTTTACTTTATTGTTCATCACACTGGCAAACCCAGTATCTCTGTTAAGTCAAATCCCCTTGGTGATATCATCAGCAATATTTAAACAAAGTTATTTACAATGATCAAGTGGGAAAATTGAAATAAGCAAAAGATGGTTGCAGTTAATCATAATTTCTTACAGCTATTTATTTTCTGAAATGAGACACCACCCCACGCACCCGCCCCTCCCCCCCCCCGAGGAAATTTTAGAAGTTAAAGCTGTCACCATCTGTTGTCATGCCGATTTGTATGTGCACGCACATAAAATATCTGAAGATAGTACGTAGAGAAAGATGTGACTAATTGCGACCAAAAAAATTTCACAACATGTGGGAGTAGAGGGGAAATCCTTCGGCTCTTTCAAAAAGGTTTCAAACATCTTGTCCAAAAGCAAGTTGCAACATGTCTGTGCAGACGATTCCAGAAAATTTGGATGTTGGAGATGCTTCTACAGAGATGCGGTTCTTTACAACAGTGACTACTCTTCAAAAGTATTTCATTAGCTGTAAAGCGCTTTGAGACATCCGGTGGTCGTGATTGCGCTATATAAATGCAAGTCTTTCTTTCTTTAATAGCATCCATACTGTGCACAGAGCACCACCAACAGGATGGAAAGAAGCACTACAAGAGCAACTTTGATTGGAGAATGCAGTATTAATAAACATATGTATTAAATGCCAGCAGTTGAAGCTATGCACATACAGTTTGGAATTACCAACATAGCTAGTAAAAATTTCTCCATGGTAGAAATATTTAAGTCCATCAAGTACTGAACATATTTATATGATCCATCTGATTTACATTTTTAAACATTTTTGTGTTTTATTAAATTAAAACAAATGTTATAATTATGGTTATTTTCTGTAATGCCACACATAAATATGCAAGTTAGAAAAATCAGAGTACTAAAAGCATATAATGGCAAAGTCTGTGACAAGATTATAATTATCTTGTAATCTTTGTCACAGCATACTACCTTTATTAAGAATATTTTATTATTTTTGTTAGGAGCCCCAAATAGTAAATTTTCCACATCTTTGGAATGCATAGCTGCTTAACAGGACCAGTTATCAGCCTTTCTCCCCCCTTATGATACCACTACGATTCGCCCACGTGCCTCATCCATGCATTCAAGGTTCTCTGTTTCCATGCCCCTCCTTCTTCTCAGATGCTCAATGTCTGTCATTCCCCAAACATCCACTTCACGCACATCGTCTTGCTGTTTGTAAAGTCTGTGTGTTGTATAGCGAATTAATACACAGACTACAAGAGTAAACTTTAACAGGACTTTACTATTCGAAGGTCAGGGCGAATCTGCCCAATAAATCCTGACACAGCACTTATATACCGGTGTGGTCACCGTCGGTATTACAGTATACAGCAGCCAAGATAAAGTAGTGCCACACCTAAAATAGTTCTCTTAAAGGTGGACGGTTACATACAATAGTTCTCTTAAAGGTAGAACAGTTACATACACTACACTGTTGACCTCTCTCACAAAAAGACTCAATGAGGAACAACTTTAGTTGGAAGGCTTCTTGGCTCTCTCAAGTTTAGGGTAATGACTATTTCCACCAACAGTGGAGCGAGCAAAAGTAAAGCTGATTATTTTACTTTCTCTTGAACCGTTACAGTTGATCAGTTGCAACTGTACATTTGTTCACTAACAATTCTGACCCATTCAACCACTCCTGCCCTCTGGAACTCTCTACCCAGTTAGTTTCTTTTTGCCACCTGCCTGTTTTTGGTAACATCCAAACCCTTCTCTTTGAGCATGCCTTTGGTTCCCAATCTTAGCTTCTCTATTTCCCTCTTTCCCCAAGTTCGGTGTCCATTATATCCCTTTCCACAGTGCAAAGCACTTGAGATGTCTTCCTGCAAGTGATGAGCATTATGTAAATGCAAATATGGTGATATTTGGTTGAAGTTATAAGAGTGTAGAGTTTTTAGTAGGAAATTACCAGGCACACGAGACACACATTGAAACCATCCAACTGACAAGTACAGATCAGAAATATCTTACAGATATATGTTATGTGTTCTTTGTCATTAAAATTTTATTAAAAATTTAACAAAACATTTTGTATATTTACAACAGTTGACCAGATACCACCAGAGACAATTCACACTCCAGCAAAATGACCCAGACCTTGTAAAATGGTATCAATGAAGAGCTTATACTTACTTAAATAAAGAGCGTTTCACATATTATATTTCAATGAAGAACACTGCTTCATAGAATTGTGAGAACAAATATTCCTGTGTACTCAGAAAACTTTCTACATGCTTCTCATAAACATTCATCAAATACTCTGAAGCACTGTTGAAACTAATAGTGAGGTGACATTTCTGTAAGAATGCCCCTACAGTTGATATTTTCTGGATCCTACCCAACGTTTGTAAAAAAAAAAGGTCGAGGTACTGTACTAATATAGAACTCCTGTTCAAAGCAGATGGAGGCCCTTTCCTACATTGCCTAAATTCAAAATTGATGAATGTACTGGCTTAAGTGTAAGCAAGTGTAATTAACTAAAGAAATTACTAATTCTGGGGTGTTAGGGATAATGACTATAAACTGCAGTAACAGGGACATCTTAATACAATATTAACTTGGAGGGAAAAGCAATTATTTGAAAATAGATTGCTCCCCTGATGGTTCAGTTGATACAAATTACTTCACTGAGTCCTACAGATCAGAAGGGCCCAGGTACAATTGCTAGTTTATGCTGAGTTAGTTGATCTCAGCCAAATTGATGGTGGGGTGGCTTGGCTTCGTTGTTACTACTCTTGTGTTTGTGAATCTGAAAATTGTGGGTTCAAGCCCATCCTAAGATTTAACCACATAATATATGTCTGGTCTGCTTTTTCAGGTGGATGTAAAATCCCATCTTATTATTTGTTGGCTTATGATTCCCCTGGCATGCCTCCTTTCATCCAGTTACATGTAAATCATGATATACTGTGATTGGGGCACATCTGATGTACCATCCAGCATAATGGTTAGTTATGCCGCACCTATCTTGTAGCCTTTGCCTGTAATAATTGTATACCAAAATGAGGTCCAGCTACCCATGTCTGTAGATACAAAGGCTGGAATTTTCTGTACCTGGTCGGGTGCGGGCGGTCGTCATGGCGGGTCGCGACCCCGTTCATACCATGCCGCTCCAGATATTGACTTTCCGTTAATGGGGCCTATTAAGGCTACCCTGCGTGTTTCGCAGCTCTATTAAATGATGTGGTCTGATGATATCATTGATGATGCGTTTTCGGCCAGGATATTTAAAGGAGCCATGGCCACGTTACATTTGAAAGTTCATCTAGGAGTGTTCAGGCAGCACACGACTCAATTGGACTGCTGCAAAGAGTGCCAAACATGCCTGCACTGAGACAGAGGGCTGCACCCAGGTTCTCCAATGACTGCTTCCATATGCTTGTAGAGGGAGTCAGAGCATGCAGGGAGGTCCTCTTCCCTTCTAATGGGCAGAAGAGACCTCCCCAGGAGACAAAAAGAGCCTGGCTCCAAATAGTAGAGGAGGTCAACAGCAGGGATGTGGTCAGGAGGACCTGGGTGCAGTGCCGAAAACACTTCAATGATCTCATTAGATCAGAAAAGGTGATGCAAAGCCACACTCAACTTCATCCTGCTGTGCCTGTCACCACATCCCCCTCACTTTGCCTTCCCAAGCCTGCTTATGCACATCCTTACATCAACATACCTTGCATGCCCACCCATCCCTCTCTATCTACATTATCACATGCCCAGCTAACTAGCCATCCCTCACACTCACCCTCATCCTAATGCAATCATACCAACCAACAACACACAAGGAGGCCACTTGGCATTGGTACCCCATTCCATCATAGTCATGTAGTCATAAAGTCATAAAGATGTAACCCATTCATTCCTTACACTCATTCCATCACTCTCTCAACCTTCTCTTTCCCTCCTTGCAGGAAAAGAGAGCCCACAATAAAAGGGAGAGGGAGAGAACCAGAGGTGGCACTCCATCATTGCCCCCCCCCAACATCAGTAGAGGAGGCTGCCTTGGAAGTGTCTGGAGTTGCCGAGCAGCTAGAGGTGAAATACGGAGAGAGGTGGACATCTTGGCAACCTGGTGACAGAGCTACATATCACAGATGGCATACATCATATGGGGACTGAAGTCAGCAGCCAGTGAATGTTCATCATGTGCATAATGGTATCTGTACCCATTCTTCATATGGCATATCTAACGCATCTCTTTACTCTCCCACAGGTCCATCAAGAGCCCCTCCCACTGTCTAGGGGGAAGAGGACGACAACTCCTCAGAGGAGCCTCCAGTCTCTGAGGATGCATCGTCACCAGACATAAGCGTATGCACACCTCGGTGGGTCACACGCGGGATGGAGTAGTGTTGTCACCTGGTGTCTCACAAGTCACAAGTGAGCAAGAGCAGATGGTGGAGACAGGGACAGCAATGGAGACTCGTCACCGGAATGTGCAGGATGTGCCCAGCTCTGCTCAGCTGCATGCAGACGCTGAACCTCAGGGGCCATCCATTAAGAGGGCAATCCTGGAGGTGCAGCAAGAAGTACAGGGCACTCTGACAGGTTTTCCGACCGTGATGTCTGCAAATGTCCAGCGAATGGAGGAATCCATCTCCAACATGAGCACCACCGTGTTGCAGGTGATGGCGACTATAGGCTCTTCCATGGAAAGGATGGCCACCTGCATGGAGCAGTTAATGCGCCACTCACAGGAGCACATGGTCTCTATGAAGAATAGATGGTTATATATGGAGAATAGATGGCAAAGGCTCATAGACGTCCTCTCTAGGAGGGATGTCAATGTAAGAGTGGGTCCTCATGGCCCCACTGCTGTGCAGCTAGGTGCCCTCCAGCTCCTGGCTAGCAGAGAAGTGCGGGTGGCCCATGAGAGGGATGATGGTGAGTGAGGACTCCGCTCAAAGCGCTCACACTTCTCCCCATTCTCCCCCCCCCCCCCTCAGTCAGAGCCCCAGATACCTCCTCAGATTGTGATGGCCGAGTCTGCCCCTGCACAGTCGCAGGAGGAACAGTCTTTAGCGGGGCCCTCACAGGCTCCAAACCCCAGAAGACGTCTGCCAAAAGTGTCTATGCAGTCACAGGAGGGAAGTGAGCAGGTGCCTCTACCTCTGCTGAAGCCACAGGGTTAGCACCTTGTAGAAGCACGTGGAAGAGAAAGATGAAACACAAGTAGATTCACAGGGGTAGCCACTTGGGTGTTTATTAAATGTTTCTGTAAAGTTTCCGTTACTGTGATGTCACAGATAAAAAATCTTTATTTTCACCACATGGACAAATTTGTGTGCACCTTTGGAAGTGGCTTCGTGAGTTGCAGTGAATGGTGTGACATAACGTTACCTCCAGCCATGGTGGTCAGTGTGAAAGGAATGGTTTGGTCATTGCAGGGATGCTTTATGGCGTTGCTGTGGAGTGGTGCCAACCTGCTGCAGCATGTGGTAGCCATATGGGTGTAATGCGTAAAGTTAAGTAAATCTGGCCATGGTGAGGCCATCCCTGGACTCCTGGGCAGCAATGTGCTCGGCTGCTGGTGGGATCTAGTCCGCAGGTTCCTCCTGCTCCTCCTTCTCCTCATCTCCGGCTGAAACTCCTCCTGCTCCTCCTCCTCCTCTGAAGAGGCTGCACGCTCAGAGCCCTGCTCCTCATGCAACGCTAATCCTCGCTGCTGCGCTTTGTTGTGCAGGGCACAGCAGACCAGGACAATTCTGGAGACCTTGGCTGGTGCATACTGAATGGCTCCTCCAGATCTGTCAAGGTATCTAAAGCACATTTTCAGCATGCCTATTGTCTGCTCTATGACACACCTGGTGGAAATGTGATTTTCATTATATCTCTCCTGTGCCTCAGTACTTGGCCTGCTCAAGGGTGTCATGAGC
Organism: Somniosus microcephalus; assembly: GCF_052327205.1. Lineage (NCBI taxonomy): Eukaryota > Metazoa > Chordata > Chondrichthyes > Squaliformes > Somniosidae > Somniosus > Somniosus microcephalus. The sequence continues at coordinate 122,503,767 of NC_140995.1, forward strand.
CACGTCTTCAGTGGATAGCCCTTGTCTCCAAGCAGCCAACTGGAATGTCTGTTTGGAGGAGTGAAGAGCTGAGGAGGGGTGGACTGGCGCAGGATGAAAGAGGCATGGCAACTACCAGGGAATTTTGCGCACACATGCATGATGATCTTCCTATGGTTACAGACCAGCTGCACATTGAGGGAGTGGAAGCCTTTGCAGTTGACAAAAACTCTTGGGTTATGATGGGGTGCCCAGATGGCCACACGTGTGCAGTCAATGATGCCCTGCACCCGTGGAAAGCCAACCAGAGTGGCAAAGCCAAGCACCCGCTCAGTAACACTGGCTTCATCAGTGGCAAAGTTGATATAATTGGCTGACTTGTCAAACAGGGCATCGGTGACCTGTGTGATGCATCTGTGGGCAGCCGACATCGAGATGCTGCAAATGTCTGCTGCAGATCCCTGGAAGGAGTCTGAGGCGAAGAAGTTGAGGGCGCTGGTGACTTTGACAGCCACTGGTAAGGCGTGTCCACCCGCTCCTCTGGGCTGCAGGTCTTGCTCAAGCAATGTGCAAATGTCTGCGATGACTTGGCATGATAGCCTGAGCCTCCTTTGGCACTGGTGCTCTATCATGTTGAGGAAGCTCATCCTCTGCCTGTATACCCTGTATTGGGGGTATCGTCTCCGGTGTGGTGCAGCCCTGTGCTGATGCCCTGTGCAGCATCAGGTGGTTGAGGAGAAGGTGCTGCTGATGTGCCTGGTCCTGCTGGTGTTGGGGTTCATCGTGGTCCGATTCTGAGGACCAAGGTGAGACAGTATAAATGGCACCCATGCTGATGGAATAGATGGCAGGTCAAGTAGAGATGACAGAAACAATCTGTTAATGGCGTGATAGTTTCTACCAATGAGGTGACAGTGGATTCTGACTTTGCGGAAAACACTTGCAACCTCTAGAAAGCTAAATCTGTGCTGGCAATGCAATCAGCAACAGCACCTGCCTTAGGAAAGTGATCAGCTGTGAGGTGGGAGTTTTTTATTGTATGTTTCATGCTGTGCACTAATGAGCTGCATCAATGGCCACTCAACTTCCGCCTCAGGCTCACAGATGTGGTTCCCGAGCTGCGTGATTCCAGTGCTCATCCAGGGAAATTTGAAAGGTAGGTTGAAAAAGGCACTTAAGGGCTTGACAAGTACTTATCACAGAAACAGAAATCACAGAAACCCCACAGTGCAGATAGAGGCCATTTCGGCCCATCGAGCCTGCACCGACACATATCCCACCCGATCCCCGTAACCCCTACACCAACCCCACCCTATCCCCGTAACCCCACGTATTTAATCCCCCTAACACTAAGGGTCAATTTTTATCATGGCCAATCAACCTAACCCGCACATCTTAATAATGATTTAAATGAGCTCGCCCGCCTCTGGCGTTTGGGTCGCTGCCGCACCGGCGTGTGGGGACGGGATGACGCCGGTTCCTGACGTACTACAGGAAACTTTGTGCTATCCGGCACCCACGGGACCGAGCTGCCGTTGCCTCAAAACTGCCATACTCTCCAGAGTTAATGTTGAGAGATACGGAGATTCTTATCTCCGTATTTGACAACAAACATTGTTGCTTAGCAACAGCTTCTAAACACTCGGGTGTGGCCCTAAAGCTCTGTAGCTGAAGCTGTTGCTATAGCTACAGACCTTGCACAGCTTGACTGTTCAAACAAAGCAAAAAAAAAAAACAAAAAGAATAAAAAACGGCTGCTGATTTTTGCCGGTGGCTCCAGATTGCCGGATAGCTCACCTCCGGATAGCACAAAGTTTCCTGTACAAGATATTTCAAATTTCCCACCTGAACTGCCTCCAATCGCACCTGCACGGACCCCAGAAAATTCCGGCCAATGTGTGGGTACCAATGGGTGGGCATGGATCACCTCTCTTGTATTGCAACATGCCTGCCATTCTTTCAGGGTGCTTCTCTTTTTTTCCAGCACCTCACACTGGAGGATTCCCATTTGGAAACCCATTGATGGCTGCAATTGCTGGAGAAATGAAATCAAAGCTGACATAAGAACATTACTAGGCACTTGGTCTAAGTATTAAACAAGGCTTTAATCAACTGTTTTTCAACATGGAGATCTAGTTGTGTCCTTCACTAGTTCCTGTTAACGAATGTTCTGAGGAAGCTGGGCCCATGCCCGAGTATTTATACTCTCCCTGGACAGCGCCACCAGCAGGCAACCCAGTATAATTTCATAAGTAATTTCCACATGAATGACAAGATTCATGTCAAAAGCCATGAGAGAAAAAAAATGCAGAACGATTAAGGAAAGCAGGCCAGAAAAGGTATCAATGCAGCAAAGTAAGTTTTTCTGTGGTCCTTTAAATGTACTTACTTGCATAGCCCATCAGCCAGTGAGCCTTGAATTGGGCGTTAACTTCTGTTCCAATAAACATGTTTTAAAAAGAAGAAAAAGACTCTGGAGGCCTCAGGACATCACTCATGTGTCATTTAATATTAAAATGAAGCTCCTGCCTGTTTCAATGGGAACTTACGCCACCCCACCCGCCCAGCCAGAATTGCCTGTCATGAGCTGCGGGGGTGATGATAAGGTGTTACGAGACTGTACCCAAATTCCTCATTTAAACATCCCAATGCATGCAACAATGAGGAAAAACAGCCTAATTTTTTTCCGGAGAGAAGTAAAGTTAGAAAAATAAAATATTGCAATCCAGAAGGCTGTAAGAATGTTACTTTGAAAGTTGTTTTCAAGTGGTACTGGAGCTTTGTTGCTTTCTAATTAATTTCTCTACAGCATTGGAAATAACATAGGAACAGGAGTAGGCCATTTAGCCCCTTGAGCCTGTTCCGTCATTCAATGAGATCATGGCTGATCTGCGACCTAACTCCATATACTGTACTTACCTTTGGCCCATATCCCTTAATATTTTTGGTTAACAAAAAGCTATCAATCTCCGATTTAAAATTAACAATTGATCAATTGCCGTTTACGGAAGAGAGTTCCAAACTTCTGCCACCATTTGTGTGTAGAAGTGTTTCCTAATTTCACTCCTGAAAGGTCTGACTCTAATTTTTAGGCTATGCCCCCTAGTCCTAGAATCCCCAACCAGTGGAAATAGTTTCTCTCTATCTACTCTATCTGTTCCCCTTAATATCTTGAAAACTTCAATCAGATCACCCCTTAACCTTCTAAATTCTAGGGAATACAACCCTAATTTGTGTAGTCTCTCCTCATAAATTAACCCTTGGATTCCAGATATCATTCTGGTAAACCTACACTGCACTCCTTCCAAGGCCATTATATCCTTCCTAAGGTGTGCCCAGAACTGCTCACAGTTCTCCAGGTGTGGTCTAACCAGGGTTTTGTATAGCTGCAGCATAACTTCTACTCCCTTGTATTCTCGTCCTCTAGATATAAAGGCCAGCATTCCATTAGCCTTTTTGATTATTTTCTCTACCTGTTCATGACATTTTAATGATCTACATACCTGGACCCCCAAGTCTCTTTGGACATTCACTGCTTTTAGCTTTTCACCATTTAGAAAGTACCCTGTTCTATCCTTTTTAGGTCCGAAGTGGATGACCTCACATTTGCCTATATTGAAATCCATTTGTTACAGTTTTGCCCATTCACTTAATCTATCGATATCCCCTTTTAATTTTATGCTTTCATCTACAATGCTGCCTATCTTTGTGTCATTGGCAAATTTGTCTATATGGCTTTCTATGCCATCATCTAAGTTGTTAATAAATACTGTGAATAGTTGAGACCCCAACACAGATCCCTGCGGGATACACACATCCTGCCAATTAGAGTACCTGCTCATTATCCCTACTCTCTCTCCTGCCACTCAGCCAATTTCCTAACCAGGTCAATTATTTGCCTTCAATTCGATGGGCTTCAACCTTAGTTAACAGTCTCTTATGTGGGACTTTATCAAATGCCTTCTGGAAGCTGAAATACAAGCTTATTGTCTTCAATTTTTCTCACACTAAGCTCATCATATGATAAATATAATAGCAATGTCTCAGATACAATTTGCACTTGTAACCAACTTTTCTTTGGTTTGACTATAATCATTTCGTAATTAAATTCATCTTGATCAACTCAGCCTCTTGATTTGCATTCCATGGGAAAATTTTAGAAACCAGCAAAGGATGACTAAAAAAATAATAAAGAGGGAGAAAATAGCTTATGAGAGTAAACTAGCAAGAAATATAAAAACTGACAGTAAGAGCTTCTACAAGTATAAAAAAGGGAGCGTAGCTAAAGTAAACATTGGTCCCTTGGAGGACGAGACTGGGGAAATAATAATGGGAAACAAGGAAATGGCAGAGGCATTGAACAAATATTTTGTATCTGTCTTCACAGTAGAGGACACTAAAAACATTTCAGTAATAGTAGAAAATCAAGGGGCAAAAGGGAGGGAGGAACTTAAAACAATCACTATCACTAGAGAAAAAGTACTAGGCAAACTTATGGGCCTAAAGGCTGACAAGTCCCCTGAACCTGATGGCCTGCATCCTAGGGTCTTAAAAGAAGTGGCTACAGAGATAGTAGATGCATTGGTTGTAATCTTCCGAAATTCCCTTGACTCTGGAAAAATCCCAGCAGATTGGAAAACCGCAAATGTAACACCCTTATTCAAAAAAGGAGGGAGACAGAAAGCAGGAAACTATAGGCCAGTTAGCCTAACATCTGTCATTGGCAAAATGCTTGAATCCATTATTAAGGAAGTAGTAGCAGGACATTTAGAAAATCATAATACAATCAAACAGCATCAACATGGTTTTATGAAAGGGAAATCGTGTTTAACAAACCTGTTAGAGATCGTTGAGGATGTAACGAGCAGGGTGGATAAAGGGGAACCAGTAGATGTATTTGACAAGGTGACACATAAAAGGTTACTGCATAAGATAAGAGCTCATGGTGTTGGGGGTAATATATTAGATTGGATAGAGGATTGGCTAACAGACAGAAAACAGAGATTCGGGATAAATGGGTCATTTTCAGGATGGCAATCTGTAACTAGTGGGGTGCCACGGGGATCAGTGCTGGGGCCTCAACTATTTTCAATCTATTTTAATGACTTGGATGAAGGGACAGAGTGTACTGTAGCCAAATTTGCGGATGATACAAAGATAGTTGGGAAAGCAAGTTGTGAAGAGGACACAAGGAGTCTGCAAAGGGATATAGATAGATTAAGTGAGTGGGCAAGAATTTGGCAGATGGAGTATAATGTGGGAAAATGTGAAGTTATCTACTTTGGTAGGAAGAATAGAAAAGAAAAATATTATTTAAGTGGAGCAAGCTAAATGCTGCGGTACAGAGGGATCTGGGTGTCCTCGTACATGAAACACAAAAAGTTAACATGCAGCTGCAGCAAGTAATTAGGAAGTCAAATGGAATGTTGGCCTTTATTTCAAGGGGGATAGAGTATAAAAGTAGGGAAGTCTTGCTACAACTGTACAGGGTACTGGTGAGACCACACCTAGAGTACTGCGTACAATTTTGGTCCCCTTATTTAAGGAGGGATATACTTGCATTGGAGGCAGTTCAGAGAAGGTTCACGAGGTTGATTCCTCGGATGAAGGGGTTGTCTTATGAGGAAAGCTTGAGCAGGTTGGGCCTATACTCATCGGAGTTTAGAAGAATGAGAGATGATCTTATTTAAACATATAGGGGGAAAAAGTCAGCTGGTTTGCATCTCCTGTTAGCGCCTTAAGAGGGCGCTAATGGGGTGCAAAGCAACTAGCACCCGGGCGCGGCAATATCTGTGGCTCTCGCGAAATTGACCGGACATTTTGCAGCGGTGCTAAACAATGCCGCCCGATCTCCTGCGCACGCAGATCTTGATGCCATTCGAGTGTGCAACGCCCTTGTGACGCCCCAGGACAGAAATTGAGTGGCGTCCCCCTCCTTTCCGCCTGGCGCAAGCAGCGACAGGTAGACTGGAATGCTTCCCAGTCGCTGTGGGGCTGGGGGAGCGCTATTTAAAGGGGGCCTCTTCCATTTTTGCACCACTCGTTCTGAGAGAGAGAGAGATTTTGAGAGAGAGAAAGAGAGACTTCTGCATTGAGTCAACGCTGTCTGAGGTAGTTTTGGCTTCTGACCATAACTTTGCAGGTACTTTGGTTTTCGACCTTCATAACTTTGATTGCCTAGATACTATGGGGGCAGCAATGGATGGGGACGTCGTCCTTCTCCATCACATTCGGAGGGCACAGAGATGCAGAGAGAGAGTGGCAATCATGGCCAGATGGAGGAGGGCCAACAGGAGACCTTACCCTCCCAGGGTTTTTCGCCAACAGTTCTCCTACATTAATATGTCTGAGGAGCAGTGTTTGCGAAGGCTGCACTTCAGCAAGGAGGTGGTCACTGAGCTCTGCCACCTGCTTCAGCCAGACCTGCAGCCTCAACTGAGGAGCAGGACTTCTCTGTCGGTGGCAGTGAAGATAACAGTGGCTCGCAACTTTTATGCCACCGGCTCATTTCAATCAGCTACTGGGGACACCACCAATATCTCCCAGTTCACGCATCCGGCAGGTCACAAATGCCCTCTTTAAAAGGAGATGAGAGTAGATCTCTTTCCCCATGACCCCGGACAAGCAGCAAGAATGCGCAATGGGCTTTGCGATGATAGCGGGCTTCCCCATGGTGCAGGGCACCATTGACTGCACGCATGTGGCTTTGCGTGCTCCGCATGAGAATGCCGAGGATTTCTGCAACCGAAAGGGCTTCCATTCCTTAAACGTTCAGTTGGTCTGTGACCACAGACAGCTGATACTCGCTGTCAATGCCCACTTTCCTGGCAGCAGCCACAATGCCTTCATCCTGCACCAGACTTCTGTGGCAGACCTTTTCCAGGCACCGCATCACCCAGGAGGTTGGCTTCTCGGGGACAAGGGATATCCTCTGTGCACCTGGCTGATGACACCGCTCCGTTTGCCCAAAACCCCTGCTGAGCTGCGATACGAGAGCCATCAAGCTACAAGGAACATCGTTGAGCACACAATCGGCGTGCTCAAGCAACGGTTCCGCTGTCTGGACCATTCTGGAGGAGCCCATCAGTACTCGCCTGAGCGAGTCTCCCACTTCGTTGTTGTGTGCTGCATGCTGCAGAACCTTGCAATCCTCAGGACCCAGCCAATGCCACCAGGCACTGGAGCACCACCAGAGGAGGAGGAGGAAGAGGAGGAGGAAGATGAGGAGGATGATCATCAGCAGCACCAAGGCGGGAGGGAGGCACACAATGTACAAAGTGGAAGGGCCGTCCGTCAAAGGCTCATAGCAAGTCGCTTCTAGGCCCCTTCTGAGGAAATGGCTTCTGCCATTCAAACAACCTGAATGAAACCATCCCGCAACCCCTAAGCCGGTCAAGGCAACAATGATTGCAAAGACCAAACATGTACATTTTGAATACAGAAACTTATTTATTTCTGCAGGACAAACTAATAGAAACACAAAAAAAAAGTCATTAACATAAATGGCTCTCACAACCTGGAGACAATGTCCAAAACAGTTAAAAAAATTTGACCACGAACCTCGGCCTTTAATAAAACAATGAACAACATTTTGTCACACCTCCTACTTTTTTCCCATCGCGGGTGATCTGCTTCCCTTGCGAAATTACCCCTTCCCACCCTGCAGCTCCTCCATAATGGGACCCCAGTGGCTGGAGCAAGGCTGGTGGAAGGCTGCTGATTGTCACAACCTGAGACTGCAGATGCCCTTGAAGGACGGCCTTGACCAGCTCTGGGCCTGGAGGGCCCGGCTGCAGACTGCACCAACTCTGCATGGGCGGCAGCAGTCTGTCCTACAGGTGGTGGCAAGTGCAGTGGAGAAGTGACAGTGGTGGCAGCAGGAATGCTGTCATCTTGAGAGAGGACAGCACCTCCCTGCTCGACCGACACACTGGCACTCCCAGGGGCAGCACTTCAGCATACAGAGCAATCTGCTGGAGCACAGATTTCTGGCCTGCTGCAGCGTGGTGAGAGCTCCGGGGAAATGTGTCCGAACCAGCGAGAATGGCAGCAGTCAGTGCTCGCGTGGCCTCAATCTGCATCTGCATGAGAGCAGCCAGTGACTGCATTGCAGCACTAAGCTTTTGCGTGGCAGCCACCTGTGCTACAGCGAAGTGCTCCACACTCCTTGCCAGTGATTCAATGGATTTGGGCACCCTTGCCACTGCACCCATGAGCTCAGTGCGCCTGTACTCCACCTGGGCGCTCATTTCAGCGAGGACCCGTTCCTCCTCTGCGTCCACTGCAGCAGGACTCAATGGCATACTCTCCCTCCAGGGAGAAGGCCCCCGAGCTTCCCTACCCCCATCGCGTTGCTGCAGCCCGCTGGGTCCTGGAACTTCACCCTCATCAGACCATTCCCCCTGCTCCCCTGCAGGGAAGGCGTGTTCCCAGTGTGGGTTTGGGCTTCCTCGGGAGAGGGTGGCGCTGATGCTCCGGCTTCCTCTTCCTCCTCGCCTTCAGCTTCACTCCCACTGGCAGCGTCTCCTCACCTGGCGAATCACCATCTGAAAGCAGGGAGGTACAAGAGTGGCTTTAGCTTGAGGACAGGATGGCAGCAAGGGAGGCATGAGTGCAGCGATTTAGTAATTTGGATTGAAAGTGTCAAAGGCTGGTGTTGTGAGGAACAAGTGGAAGGAGAGAGGACAAAAAGGTGATGACCTTACCATTGCTGTCCAGAACGGGGTCGGCGTCTCCAGTGGTGACGGGACCAATCACCCGGCTTGCCAAAATCCTGTGGACGTGCACCTCAAGATCGCTGAGGGGTTGCAGCTGAGGCCGCCCTCCACCGGTCCGTTGCTGCTGTCTCCTATTATGAGACAGCTTGGCCTGCAAGGAAAAGGACAGCGTCTGAGTAAATATACAGCCATGGTCTTGCCTGAAATGCCTCCCATAGTTGAATAGCCCTTACTGTATGCAGCCATGGTCTTGCCTGAAATGCCTCCCATAGTTGAATAGCCCTTACTGTATGCAGCCATGGTCTTGCCTGAAATGCCTCCCATAGTTGAATAGCCCTTACTGTATGCAGCCATGGTCTTGCCTGATGTGCCTCCCATAGTTGAATAGCCCTTACTGTATGCAAACTGTGGATTGTGTGTGTGTGTTTGATGAAAGGGCCATAGGTGTTGGATGAGTGTTGGGCATTGGGGTTTTTAAGACCCTCTGACCATAAAGTGAGGTTAAGATGGAGGGATGAAGAGGTTTTGAAAAAAAGGCACTCACCCTGACGACCCGAGTGAGGTCGTTGAACTTTTTCCTACATTGCACATGGGTCCTAGGCACCATGCTGCTTGAGGACACTCTCTGAGCCACCTCCCTCCACACTCTTCTGTACTCGCATGGCAAAGGCCTCCTGCCACTCTCTGGGTACAGAATGGATCTTCTGCGCTCCACCGCGCCAACCAGAGCCTCCAAGGCCCACTCGCAGAAGCGATATGCTCACTCCCTAGCCCTCTCCATAGTGTTTGGCTGCAAGATTTAGCCACAGGTCTGCCCAGGCCGAGATTCAAGGCTCCAATGAGCAGGGTGTGGCTGCAGAGCAAGATCGACCCTCCCCTTTAAGAACTGACCGGCGCCAGCGTGTTTGTGTTCAATCGCTAACTGACAGCACCTGCGCTGCACCCGCCCTCTGAGGTAGCGCCTCGCAACTCGGCCTTTGCGCCTTAAGAGAGGTGTGTAGCGCCTGATTTAGCGCTCCAATCACCTCCAGGGGCGATAAAAGCCAAGTTTGCTGTCGGAGGTGATAATTAGTGGCAGGCGCTAAACTTTGCGCATGCCGCTAATGGCGCCCCAAACAGGGCGATACCGAATTTCTCCCCCATAAGCTTCTGAGGGGGTTGGACAGGGTAGATGTTGAGAGGATGTTTCCCCTCGTGGGGCAATCTAGAATGAGGGGGCATAGTCTCAGAATAAGGTGTCGCCCATTTAAGATGGAGATGAGGAGGAATTTCTTCTCTCAGAGGGTCGTGAATCTTTGGAATTCTTTACCCCAGAGAGCTGTGGAAGCTGAGTCATTGAATATATTCAAGGCTGAGATAGACAGATTTTTGAGCAACAGGCGAGTCAAGGGTTATGGGGATCGGGCAGGAAAGTGGAGTTGAGGCCAAAATCGGATCAGCCATGATCTCATTAAATGGTGGAGCAGGCTCAAGGGGCTGAATGGCCTGCTCCTGCTCCTATTTCTTATGTTCTTATGTTCCAATGTGTCGCCCCTTTCCTGTTTTTCAAGGGTCTTCTAAATCTAGGCTCCCTTTTTGCTGACCATAGAATTCAACTGACCCTTTGTTTCCTTTGTCAATTAGTCCTCCATTGTATACGTGACTGCAATCAAAAAAAAATTGGCTCAGTAAGCATATCCAGTTAATACATCAAAATGAAGTATTCCTAGACATACACACAACAGCAAACAATATGGCCGGAATTTTCCAGGGGGTCAGCGGGTGGGATTGGTGGTGGGTCGGGTGGGAAGTTTGATATTTTTGACATAGAGTCAGGAACCCGCTGTCAACTCTCTCCCATGCATCTTTCCTGATATCGGGTCTGTCAGCGCTGACAGACCCAACAGGCAGTGGCGGGCAACCCAATTCAGGTAATTAGTGTCTTGTTTAGAGCCACTTAAGAATGATTTTCAGCTTACCTTTTGCATTTTACAGCTCGTCCACGGGGTCCACGTTGGTTGTGGACCACACCTGTCAAGCTGAGGCGGGAGTTCAGTGGCCATTGAATCAGCTGATGAGTTGACAACTTCAAATGTAAAGTAAAAGCTCCCTCCTTACAGAGATATCTTCCCTCAGCCACAAGCTGTTCCTCACTGCATTTCCACAACAAGCTGCACGTGTTTACACAAGCTTCCATCCAGTATGACCTCATTACCTCGCTCACCTTTGACAGATCGCTTCTATCATCTCAACTTCACCTGCCATCTATTCCATCAGCATGGATGCCCTTTATACTCTCTCACCTTGGTCCTCAGAATCTCACGACGATCATCCCCAACACCAGCAGCACCAGGCACACCAGCAGCACCAACAACAACACCAACCTTCTCCGCAATCACCTGATGCTGGACAGGACAGAGGGCATCAGCACTCGACCACATTGCTGGCCCATGGCCAGATTTATTTCACTTCATGCTGTACACCCTGGCTGCCACTTGATGCGCCAGGTTGGCACCACCCCATACCAACACCATAAAGCATCCCTACAATGCCCAAGCCATTCCTTTCACACTCATCACCATTGGGGGGATATCGTTATGTCTCACCATTCACTGCAACTCACTAAGCCACTTCCAAAGGTGCACACAAATCTGTCCAAGAACACAAAGTGTTGAAAATAAAGATTTCAATGTTTGACAGCACATTAACAGAAACTTTACATGAACATTGCATAAAACACCCAAATGCCTACCCTTGTGTGTTATTGTGTGTGATTGGACTAGGATGAGGGCGAGTGTGAGGGGTGGCTAGTGAGATGAGGAAGTGATAATGTAGATAGAGAGGGATGGGTGGAGGTCCAAGGTAAGTTGGTGTGAGTAAGGATGTGCAGGAGTAGGGTAGGGAAGGCAGAGTGATGGAGATGTGATGAGCGACACAGCAGGTTGAGGTTGAGTGTGGCTTTGTACTAACGTTTCGTGATCTACTGAGATCATTGAAATGTTTGCCGTACTGCACCCAGGTCCTCCTGACCACACCCCTGCTTGTGCCCTCCTCTGCAATGTGCAACCAGGCTGTGTTGATCTCCTGGAGAAGTCTCTTCCACCCATGAGAAGGGAAGAGGACCTCCCTGCATGCTCTGATTTCCTCCATAAGCATATGGAGGGTGTCAGGCAGAGCCTGGGAGAGCCTGGGTGCAGCCCTGTGCCTTTGTGCAGTAATTGGCAGTGTTTTCAGCACCTGAATGCTGTAGAACACTGACAGCACAAATGTCAAAAGGACATGGTCCCTTTAAGGAATCCGACTGTTGACGCGTCATCAAATGACGTCACCAGACCCGCTTCCTCTAATTGGCCGGGAAACGACCTGGGCGGACTTAACAAGCCCCATCAACGTAAATCCATTTCACAGAGCAGGATGGAGCCAGCAGCGGGGTCGGGACCCGCAACTGATGTCGCCCACCGAGGTAAGTATGAAATAGGAGGTCCTTTTATGAATGTACTTTAGCAGTGCTTTTGTTTAATATAATAGTACAATCACATGTTCTCCATTAAGTAGTAAATTTTTTTAACATTTATTTTCAGGATGTGGGTGTAGCATTTATTGTCCATCCCTAGTTGCCCCTGAGAAGGTGGTGGTGGGGAGACTTCATGAACCGCTGCAGTCTCTTTGGTGAAGGTACACCCACTATGCCATTAGGTAAGAAGTTCCAGGATTTTGACCCAACAACGATGAAGCAGCCGAGATATATGTCCAAGTCAGGGTGGTGTGTGACTTGGAGAGGAATTTGGAGGTGATAGTGTTCCCTTGCACTTGCTGTCCCTGTCCTAGGTGGTAGAGGTCGTGGTTTTGTGAAGTGCTGCCGAAGGAGCCTTGGTGAGTTGCTACAATGCATCCTATAGAGAGTACACACTTCATCCACGGTGTGCCGATGGTAGAGGGCGTGGATATTTAACCTGGTGAAATGGAATGAAATCAAGCGAACTCCTTTGTCCTGGATAGTGTTGAGTGTTGTAGAGAGGTTTGTGTAGTCAGGAAGTGAGCCACTTGCCTCAAAATACCCAGCCTCTGACCAGCTCTAGTAGACATGGCATTTAATATTCATTAGCAAACAAATAATATGGTCAATATCAAGCAGATTTTCCTGCCCTGCCTCCCCACCAACACTCAAAATGTGCTGCTCTTGTCCACCCTCAGGATCTCTTGTTTCAGGCATTTTAAATGGTCTTAGAGCACTGATAGAGCAGAAAGGCAGGAAAGAGAGACCTGCTGCTGTTTGTTGGGCGTCAGACATTGTTCCATGACACTGCGCCATGTTCCTTGGACAGCCCTGCCCTGGGGTGCCCAACGAGTGGACAAACAGAAAAATGAAGCAGGAGGCTGGGAATGCCCCCTCCTGCCTCTTTAGTATGCCTTAGACTGGCCTGCACAACTGTAGGTGCAGACCAAGCTCCACGTTCCTTCCCCCGCAGAAAAGCCCTGAAAATCCCAACAACATAAAAGGGGCAGAGTCCCAGCAATCTCTTCCCCTTTTGCAGCCATTCCCTGGGATAAAAGTCAGAAAAATAGCTCTAATGCTCAAAGTCCAGTTAGTGAAGTCAAAAACAGCAGTCAGACGCAAGTCTCAATAATATGACAACTTTTCTTTAAATGGTGGTGTTCTACAATGAAAAGCTTGCAGGCCTCTTGGTGCCTGTTTTATATACGTACTCAGTGAATCAAGAGTTGCACTGCAAAAAGATACAGAAAATTGGAAGTGTCACACATTTGTATTGATTTACATAATTTTGTAGTGTTCAATGAGGCCAGTGCTCACACAGAGTGCTGCTTCCAAAACTTTATTGTTCTCCTGTTGAATCAGGCCAATCTTCTCGCTTCTGTGGATTGCCTGTGCTGATGGGGGTGGGGGTGGGGGGGAGTGTGGGGTTGGGTGGGGGGGGGGGTTGTGCCTGAAGTAGTCCACCATATAATTTAACCTAACATGGGCTCAAAGGACTTGAAGAAAATTAGTTGAGTGATTTGATTGGTCAGTTTTATGGTACTTGCTCTATCATGAATGGTAACTTTGAAAAAAATTGAATTAATTGCTTGGTTGGTTTTGGTGGTGGTTGCTAGTTGTTGCTTACCTACCAAATAGAACTGAATTTGGGTTGATTTGCATGTAGTCAATTATATATTTGAGCCAATCATGATGTTTGTCCGATGGAAGTGTGACTTCTTTAAGTACAGTAATATAATACTATGGATAAGCATTATAAACAAGACTTTTAATTGTATATAGGTATAGTATCTATATCTATAAAAGGATATGTCTCTCTGTCTGTCTCTCTGTCTGTCTCTCTGTCCGGCTATACAATCAAAAGTTATCGAGCGTACCTACACATATGTTATATCAAAAGAAAGCTCATCATTAGGGGACTCTTGTAGGCATATTTACTTTTTGCTCGGACAAAAATTGTGCCGATGGTCGGACAAAAATTGTGCCGACGGTATTCAAAACCGTTCAAAATTCTGCTCATTATCCGCTCATTTGCATCAAGTGGGGGCGGGTTCATTGTGTGTGCGGGCGGGCCATCCTACAGTTGAGTGACGTGATGATTGACCAATCCTACAGTTCAGTGACCTGACGGTTCGGTGCGTGTGTGGGCGGGCCTTATCATTCTGAACCGAGGTGAGTGGCCGCCATCTTGATTCCAAACTGTTCATTTCTTTTTCCCACTTTCTGCGTGTTTCTTTTCAAATCTACATTTCCAGCAAAAAAAAAGTTGCTTTTAAAACACAAATTGTTTTTAAAAAAAGTTAATTAATTTGTAAATCTTTTCTCTAACATCTAGAATTTTCCTACCTTTCACCGTTTTTCCAGGCCTGTAAGCCTGGGCCTCTGTTGCCCAGCCACACCCGAGCTAGGCACCTCCTGTCGCGCTGAACAAGTGGCTCGCGATCGCCGCCATCTTTGTGAAGGCTGGAGGGGGCGGGCCTGAGCCAAGCATCTCCACCGCCGCCATCTTAGTAAAGGCGGGTGGGGCAGGAGTCAGCGCGCGCGACTTGAGTCCGGCCGGGCCTCACGCAGTAGGTTGCGCGGCGGCATCTCTCACTCTGCTCTTGAAGCCGGCTCGGGCGGGGGGCGAGGCTCGGGAGATCGGGGTTCGGCAGATCGGGGCTCGGGGGGGGGGCGGGACTCGGGAGATCAGGCCTCAGGAGATCTGGGGGGGCGAGCCTCGGGAGATCATGGGGGGCGGGGCTCGGGAGATCGGGGGGCGGGCCTCCGGAGATCGGGGCTCGGGAGGGCGGGGGGCGGGGCTCGGGAGATCGGGGCTCGGGAGATCGGGGGGCGGGGCTCGGGAGATCGGGCCTCGGGAGATCGGTGCTTGGGAGATCGGGGGGCGGGGCTCGGGAGATCAGGCCTCGGGAGATCGGGCCTCGGGAGGGCGGGGGGCGGGGCTCGGGAGATCGGGGGGCGGGGCTCGGGAGATCGGGGGGCGGGGCTCGGGGAGGCGGGGTGCGGGGCTCGGGGTGGCGGGGCTTGGGCTGACGGGGCGCTCCCCTCCCCACCTCTCCCCCTCCTTCCCCCCTCCCCCTCCTTCCCCCCACCCCCTCCTTTCCCCCTCCCCCTTCTTCCCCCTCCCCTCCTTCCCCCCTCCCCCTTCTTCCCCCCTCCCCCTTCTTCCCCCCTCCTGCCCCTTCTTTCCCCCATCTCCCCATTCTTCCCCCTCCCCCTTCTTCCCCCTCCCCCTCCCCCTTCTTCCCCCCTCCCCCCTCCCCTTCTTCCCCTCTCCCCCTCCCCCTTCTTCCCCCCTCCCCTTCTTCCCCCCTCCCCCTCCCGCTCCCCCTTCCTCCCCCTCCCCCTTCTTCCCCCCTCCCCCTCCCCTTCTTACCCCCTCCCCCTTTCACCCCCTCCCCCTTCCCCCTCCCCCTCCCCCTTCCCCCCTCCCCCCTCTTCCCCCTGTCACTCTCTCTCTTCCCCCCAGTCGCTCTCTCTCTTCCCCCCAGTCGCTCTCTCTCTTCCCCCCCGTCGCTCTCTCTCTTCCCCCCCAGTCGCTCTCTCTCTTCCCCCCAGTCGCTCTCTCTCTTCCCCCCAGTTGCTCTCTCTCTTCCCCCAGTCGCTCTCTCTCTTCCCCCCAGTCGCTCTCTCTCTTTCCCCCAGTCGCTCTCTCTCTTCCCCCCAGTCTCTCGCTCTCTCTCTTCCCCCCAGTCACTCCCGCTCTTCCCCCCAGTCGCTCTCTCTCTTCCCCCCAGTCGCTCTCTCTCTCTCTTCCAACAACAACATGCCCTCAAAAGACCCTTGGCACCGCTGGGCACTTCAGCTAGTATAATATAAAAAATAGCAAACGAAATCCCTTTGTTTAGGGTATGGGTTGGTGCTCAAAACAGGACTTATTTTGTGAAGGGGTGAGAACCAGTTCATATGATTTTGGATCCACACCCAAAACATCAACCTGTTTTTCTCTCTCAGATGCTGACTAACCTCCAGTGCATTTTTCATCTTTATTATTAGAAACATGCCTGTAATTATCATTTAATTGCCATCTATAAGCATGTTCTGGTATGTTCTATTCTTACTAGAATGAGAGGCCTTACATCAGCATTGCCCAGAACACCAATGATATACAAATAAGAAAGCTACTGGGGTCAAAGAAGAAATGTATTGTCGGAATGTCTAGTTCCTATCAAGAGACTGAGGTCAACTCAGGCGATCAACAAACGATGTTTAATATAAAACAAACGGAGTTTAACAAACCAAAATCCGAGAACTACGAAAACAGGTCTAGTCAGTTCGGAGGCTCCACGAGGACTGCTAGGGCGGCCCCGTGGTTGGCGTCATGATGTCATCACGTTTTTCCCACCGTTGGAGATCACGTGATGAACGGCGTGACGTCATCGCCTTTGCCCGCGCTCTTAAAGGGACCGCGCTCTTAAAGGGACTGTGCTCTGTACATTCAAACAGTATATACAAAGGTACAGACTCAGGCTGTAGTTAACACACTGTTAAAGGGAATTATATACATTTGATCGGTGTCCCTTAGTGCCTCCGCCACAGTATCTTATTAAGTTTTAAAAGGTTCAGAACTAATATATGCCAAACATGCTGCAAAAACTGGGTTATAAATGGTAAAAGGCATATCACTTTCTCTCAATATTCTCAGTACTACCCAAAACTTTATTGAGCAACACCACACATATCCAAACTAAGGGATATATTTCTAACATATAATTAAAAAAAGATTAATTATGAACTAAATATGACACCAAAGTGGAGAATCTTGAGCATATTCTCGTAAGGAATACTTAAAGGTATGTCATGCAGCCAATATTCCGACATATGCTCTTCTTAAATTTCTATAGGTGTGCAACAGGAGGCAGTAACAAGACCCAGTGTCTCCCAAGAACATAGAGGTTTCCAGCACTCTGTATTTTCCATTACGCCTGCTGCCCTTGTCCTTCTAGGTGGTAGAGGTCGCGGGTTTGGGAGGGGCTGTTGAAAATTCCTTGGTGAGTTGCTGCAGTGCATTTTGTAGATGGTGCACACTGCAGCCACGGTATGCCGGTGGTGGAGGGAGTGAATGTTCAAGGTGGTGGATGGGGTGCCGATCAAGTGGGCTGCTTTGTCCTGGATGGTGTTGAGCTTCTTGAGTGCTGTTGGAACTGCACTCATCCAGGCAAGTGGAGAGTATTCCATCACACTCCTTACTTGTGCCTTGTAGATGGTGGAAAGGCTTTCGCGAATCAGGAGGTGAGTCACTTGCTGCAGGATACCCAGTCTCTGACCTGCTCTTGTAGCCAAATTATTTATGTGGCTGGTCCAGTTAGCTTTTTGGTCAATGGTGACCCACAGGATGTTGATGGTGAGGGATTCGGTGATGCCGTTGAATGTCATGGGGAGGTGGTTAAACTCTCTCTTGTTGGAGATGGTCATTGCCTGGCACTTGCGTGGCGCAAATGTATCTGCGCACCAGCACAGGCATTCTCACACCACAAGATTTGGGTAATGAACTATAGGAGGATGCACCAAAATACACAAAGCATGAGTGAAGCAGAGCAGTTGGTGATCACAGTAGAAGAGCGGAGGAACAGGCCAGCTCACATCTTTTCTCAGCTGCTGAGTTCGTGGAATCTGACCTCAGGGGATCTGAATTTAAAAGAAGGATGCTACCAGAGCACCACCATTTTCTGCAGCTATTAGATGGTGTGTCAAACACACTGCAAGATCTGAGGGTAAAGGCAGAGGAATCCACTATCCACGTCTGTGCAATCATGCCTTCTCATCACTGCATTCTACATAGATCACATAATGGGCAGAACTTTCAACATCAGCGGGGGGCGTGAAACTGGTGGTAACAGATTGGCCACCCGTTATACATCCTGTCCGATTTTCCTTTCCATTGAAGTTGTAAGTTCTGCCCAGTATTTCCCAGGGTGTGTGCACCTGAGTCCCCTGTGCTCAAAGCCCTAAGCCTAGTCAGAGTAACTCTCGTGAATGCTCAGACTGCTGCTATAGAAGCCTTGGGCTCCAACTACAAGAGGATCTCTTGTCTCAATTCAACATGTTGAGAGATTGAATAGAGAGTGCCGCTTTGCACAGCTTTACCACCCGTATATTTGCCCAGAGTTCTGTTGCCATACAAATTTTCTGGAGTAGGCACTGCCTCTTAGGGTAACACCACCCTCCAGCTTCCCCTTGTAAGAATTCACAATAATTTACAGCTCTGAAGATTAGTTTCTTTGATTAAAGAATCCCTGGGTGATACACCTTTAAAAATTTCAGGGATCAAAAATGGCCTTCAGACCGCATGGCCGAAGACAAAGGACTTGGAAAACAGCTTTCTGTGTCTGTGAAGAAAGGTTCAATGGCAGCCAAATCTGTCAATCAAAGGGAAGTTTACCCCGCCCTGCAGCAGGACAATCGATGCCTGTTTACAGAACGTTCTACAATGTTGACTCTAAGATCAAGTGCTTGAAACTGCCAGCATGAACAAAGGAACTTTGTTTGCTAAGCACTCAAGACTGTCAATCAATTGCGGTTCCAGATGACCACAGGACAATGCTTTGTTTGCAAAGAAATTGAATGCTATTAGCATTTGTTTGTATATCAAGTGGACACATCCAAACTGAGGAGAAACCGTTTAAATGAATGGGAGAACACATTCAAACCCATTACTGGACAATGGGACAGTTGGATCCCTTTTGTTTTAGCCCAGAAACATCCGGATCTGGGTGGGCCCCAAATGGGGGTATAAAAGATCACTTCCCAGAAGCTCTCTCTCTCTCTGGCCTCACCTCCATGTCCCTCTACAGCGTGGGAGTCTGTCTGTAGAAGCGAAACACCAGCAGTTTATTTTAAAACACTGGGGTGTTTTTCACTTCGGGGCAGTGAAGATCTAAGTTCACAGGACACGGAGCAGGCATATCCAGTGGTGAGCATATGTTTTTCTGGCCTTCCACAAGGCAACTTAGAATAGGTATGGGGGTGGGAGTAAAGAGGGAATTCCGTTAGAATTGTGATTTTAGTCGATTTCCTTCATTGTGTCCATTTCTCCTCCCCTATCTAAGCAAGACAGTGTTGCACTTAGCAGAGAAGTGCTATAGTGAACATTGAATTCGGTATTTAAAACTGTATTAAAAGGAATAGCTGTTTTAAAGTACTGTATGTAAAACTGTATTAAAAGGGGTGTTGCATCAAGCTGTAGTGCTGTGGTGAATGCTGTCTAGCTATTTAAAAAAAAATCTATATTAAAGTACTGTCTTTAAAATAAGGTAGTGTTGCACTGGGCAGGGAGCGCTCTAGTGGACACTGAGTGTACTGCATGTATTAAGGTAGTGTTGCACTGGGCAGGGAGCCCTCTAGTGGACACTAAGTGTACTGCATTTAAGCAAAAGTGTTGTACCAGGCATAAGAGCTATATCGATTTTTCTTTCTTTTGTTTTCAATAAATACTGGTCTGTTTTGCACCCAAACCATGAGTCACGTTGTTTTCTGTGTACATCGCCACTGAATAAGTCCAGTGGTCAGAACTCA
This sequence comes from Somniosus microcephalus, assembly GCF_052327205.1. Taxonomy (NCBI): domain Eukaryota; kingdom Metazoa; phylum Chordata; class Chondrichthyes; order Squaliformes; family Somniosidae; genus Somniosus; species Somniosus microcephalus. The sequence goes on from NC_140995.1 coordinate 122,523,453, forward strand.
GGAATAGGGGAGCACTTCAAAACTGCACGGGGGTCCCTGGAGCAGCTCAGAGGCTTCTGACTGGCCAGAGACAAATAACCCCAGCCCCGCTAGCGTGTGTGTGCTAATTCCGTACAAAATGGCGACCGTGGCAGGACCCTCGGCAATGGTGTGCGATGTGGCAGACAATGGTTTGGGTCTGGAAAGAGCAGCAGTTATTGGGTTTCTTTTTATCCCACTGGTTTGTTTGTGGTTAGGTTCCCGCAGGCTTGGGGAGGTTACCCGCAGGCTTAGGAAAGCCAGGGCAGAGAGTTGGGATAGGGAAAGGGAGGTTGAAGAATACCAGGCCATGGTAGAGCGCCTGGTAGTTCAGTTTAGTGAGGGGAAAAGCCACACGAGGCACGAGTCAGAGTACCTGAAGTGCCTAGTTGCAGAGGCCAAGAACAATGAGATGAGGGTGCGGGAGGAGAACGCTCGCCTCATACAAGAATTAAAAGAGCAGGAGGAGAAGGTTAGGGAAGTAAAGGCAGCATATAAGCTGGCCTGTGAGCAAGGGTTTGAGGAAGCAGATCATGGCTCCTGTAGAGCAGAGATAGAAAGCCTGAAGATGGCTTTAAGGAGGGCCAAGGGGATGATATGTCTGATCAGCCCGAAGGCAGGTCTGAACTTTCAGGAGCTCTGGCAGCAAAGGGGGGTGGAGGATGAGGTGGTAGAGACAGGAATTTCCCCCCCCCCCCGGGTCGAGTCACATTTGGAGGCAGTGCGGTCTCTTCTGACTGGCCAGGGGAGCGTAGTGACCCCGTCTGCCCCATCCCACTCCCAGCAATGGCTAGGGCCAGCGCAGCCTGTTGACCTGTGTCCCCGCAAAAATGCTGAGGGGAGCAGGCCCTATGTTGAGTTGGGGGTGGAGATGGTGCAGGGGAGATATTCGGTGGACACTGGAGCCTCCAGCATGGTGGTCCACTCGGAGGACCTGACCCACTCACCCCGGTCTAACAAGGTCCCATTTAGCTTAATGGGACCCACAGGTAAACAGGCAGCTGGGAGTGAACCTGAGAATAGTAATCCCCAGCCCACAGCAGGTCCAAGTTCACAGGCTGCACAGGCAGGCACTGTGGATTGCGTTAGGGGAGGAGCTATTCATGATTTTGAACAGGATTACTGGCAGGCAGCCAGTTATATCAAACAATGCAGTTTGTTTAAGCAGGGGGCAGGGGAACAGGCAGCTGGGATTATAGAAGCTCCCCAGCACTTGGCCTGAGCAATTCCCCCTCTCTTGTGGGACTCCGGGGAGGAGCCTGAACCAGGTTTTAGACCTGAAGTGGAATGCTCTCAGCCACCGGTAGCCAGTGGCAAGGGATTGCCTGTCCCCAGCCCAGGTTTGGGAAGGGAGGGACCCGAAGGAGGAGGTCCCCAGCCAGCAGGGAGTGTGACCCGAGCTAAGGGTCTGCTTGCCAGGGTAGCCCCCCCCGGCAACACTCCCTAGGAGATCTCTTCGGGTGCGCCAGCCCAAGAAAGTACGGTCACCCACTCTACAGTGGAGTAGGGCGGTCTCCCGAACCATGGAGAGGCCAAAGAACAGAGGTCCCCAACCAGCAGCCATAAGCTGTGAGGGACATGAAGCTGCAATCAGTCCAGCCACGCAGCAGGAAGCAGCCTGTGGCAGCCCAACCAGGGACTGAGCTGGCCGCCCGGAGACGGGCGGCGCTTGTATATAGATTTTGGTCAAGTAACGTGTGATTAAAGAATTAAGGTAGAACATGTTATTAAGGTAGAACGTGTATTAAGGTAGAACGTGTATTAAGGTAGAACATGTTATTAAGGTAGAACGTGTGTTAAGGTAGAACGTGTTAATTTTTGTTTGTTATATTGAAATTAATATTAGAGTATAAGTTTGAGTGTGGTATGGTTCCGGAATTGTATTGTGGATCAAGGTCGCGGGACCTGATTACACTTCCCCAAAGCCAGGGGACCTGGCGAGATGTTTTCTTTGTTTTTTTCAGAGTTCCAGAAAGCACAGGGGACCAACGAGTCATGGGATTCGAGAGCGGAAGCACCCCTAGTCCACGAAGGAAGGGGTCTGCAGGAATCAGATGCCCACAACATTTAAAAATGCTGCTGGAAATACAATTTAAGACTAAGAATTTATAGAACTGGTTAATTATTTCATTGCATGTTTGTAGCTAAAGGAAGCTCATTTGTCTTCCATCTTTTAGCAGACATGTTGGCTGGATGACAATCCCTTTAAAGATGTTGAAATTATGTTACAAGCAGTGCAGGGGCATAGGACCCCTCCATGCTTGACTTATTATGAATATAAGCAGTGCAGGGGTGTAGGACCCCTCCATGCTTGACTTATTGTGAATATAAGTGGTGCAGGGGCACTGGACCCCCTCCGTATATTGATTATTTAATTAATTTTGGGTTTTCTGTCAATAGATGCCTGCCGTACTACAATTCTCTCTGGGCAGGGGAGATGGAGGTGTCAGGGGATCAAAGATAGATTTAGTTAAGTATAAGGGAAGGTTGTTTATGGGGGGGTCAGAAATTATTGCTCACTTTTGGCAAGGATACTACAAGCAAGTTTTAGTACCCGATGGGGGACTGTAAGAATTCGCAATAATTTACAGCTCCGAAGATTAATTTCTTTGATTAAAGAATCCCTGGGTGATACACCTTTAAAAATTTCAGGGATCAAAAATGGCCATCAGACCGCATGGCCGAAGACAAAGGACTTGGAAAACAGCTTTCTGTGTCTGTGAAGAAAAGTTCAATGGCAGTCAAATCTGTCAATCAAAGGGGAGTTTCCCCCGCCCTGCAGCAGGACAATCAATGCCTGTTTACAGAATGTTCTACAATGTTGACTCTAAGATCAAGTGCTTGAAACTGCCAGCATGAGCAAAGGAACTTTGTTTGCTAAGCACTCAAGACTGTCAATCAATTGCGGTTCCAGATGACCACAGGACAATGCTTTGTTTACAAAGAAATTGAATGCTATTAGCATTTGTTTGTATATCAAGTGGACACATCCAAACTGAGGAGAAACCGTTTAAATGAATGGGAGAACACATTCAAACCCATTACTGGACAATGGGGCAGTTGGATCCCTTTTGTTTTAGCCCAGAAACATCCAGATCTGGGTGGGCCCCAAATGGGGGTATAAAAGATAGCTTCCCAGAAGCTCTCTCTCTCTCTGGCCTCGCCTCCGTGTCCCTCTACAGCGTGGGAGTCTGTCTGTAGAAGCGAAACACCAGCAGTTTACTTTTAAAACACTGGGGTGTTTTTCACTTCGGGGCAGTGAAGATCTAAGTTCACAGGACACGGAGCAGGCATTTCCAGTGGTGAGCATATGTTTTTCTGGCCTTCCACAAGGCAACTTAGAATAGGTATGGCGGTGGGAGTAAAGTGGGAATTCCATTAGAATTGTGATTTTAGTCGATTTCCTTTGTTGTGTCCGTTTCTCCTCCCCTATCTAAGCAAGACAGTGTTGCACCTAGCAGAGAAGTGCTATAGTGAACATTGAATTCGGTATTTAAAACTGTATTAAAAAGGAGTAGCTGTTTTAAAGTACTGTATGTAAAACTGTATTAAAAGGGGTGTTGCATCAAGCTGTAGTGCTGTGGTGAACGCTGTGTAGCTATTTTTTTTAAAGTCTATATTAAAGTACTGTCTTCAAGATTCAAGATTCAAGATTCAAGATCATTTTATTGCCATATGTAACTAGTACAATGGAATGCTTACTCCCCACTCACTCCCACAATACAAGCATATAATATAAAAGCAAAAAAATAAAAACAAGTATAAATAAAAACAATAAGCAAATAAGCAAAAAGTATAGCAATAACAGTCCAAGTTGCAGGATATGATGAATAGTACAAAAAAGCCTCAATTACCACTGGAATTAATAGTAATGTAATATGGTAAATATATGGTAATATAAGTATAATATATATATTTACATAAACATATAACCATAATATATGGGGCAGTGCGATTAGCAGTTCAGTAGGCGCACTGCCTGTGGATAGAAACTGTTCTTAAACCTGCTGGTCCTGGTTCGGATGCTGCGGTACCGACGTCCGGACTGCAGGAGGGAGAACAGTTTGTGCCCAGGGTGATTGGGGTCCTGGATGATGGAGCAGGCCTTGTTCCGGCACCTGGTCTGGAAGATCTCCTCGATGGACGGAAGTGCGCACCCGATGATCTTTTCTGCCGTATTCACAACTCTCTGGATGGCTTTCTTGTTCTGTGCAGTGGTGTTGCCATACCACACATTGACACCACTCGTCAAGACACTCTCTATGGTGCCGCGGTAAAAGTTCACAAGCCACTGTGTGCTTATGCCGCATTTCCTCAGGCACCGTAGAGGGTAAAGGCGCTGGTGTGCCTTCTTCAGCATAGCCTCAGTATTATGGTTCCAGGCCAGGTCATCAGAGATCTGCAGACCCAGGAATCGGAAGCAACTGACGACTTCCACTGGTGTCCCGTCTATGCTGATGGGGCGATGGTTCCCTCGGTGGCTTCTGAAGTCCACGATGAGCTCCTTAGTTTTGCCAACGTTCAGGGCAAGGTTGTTGTCATTGCACCATCTCATCAGCTGGACTATCTCATCTCTGTACTCCGTCTCGTCATCGTTGCTTATCAGGCCAATTACTGTGGTGTTGTCAACAAACTTGATAATCTGGTTATTGCTGTGTATGGCTGTACAGTCATGTGTAAACAGAGAGTACAGCCAAGGACTGAGGCAGCAGCATTGTGGCACTCCGGTGTTGAGAACCAGAGTGGATGAGGTGTTGTTCCCTATTTTCACCACTTGAGGCCTACCAGTCAGGAAATCCAGAATCCAATTGCAGATGGGGGTGCCCAGGCCTAGGTCCCTCAATTTCCGGACCAGCTTGGAGGGAATAATAGTATTAAAAGCAGAACTGTAGTCAATGAACAACAGTCTGACGTAAGTGTCCCTCCTGTCTAGGTGTTCCAAAGCAGTGTGTAGTGTTAGGGAGATGGCATCGTCTACAGACCTGTTCGCCCTATATGCGAACTGGAACGGGTCCAAGGAATCGGATATGATGCTGCTTATGTGTGTCATGACCAGCTTTTCCAGGCACTTCATGGCTATGGATGTTAGAGCCACGGGACGATAGTCATTGAGGCCTGTTACCTTGGTCTTTTTAGGTAACGGCACAATGGTTGTCTCCTTGAAGCACACTGGTACAACAGACTGCTGCAATGAGATGTTAAAAATGTCCGTGAACACAGGAGCCAGCTGGTCTGCGCAGGTCTTGAAGACACGGGGTGAAACCCCGTCTGGGCCGGCTGCCTTCCGTGCTTTCACCCTCCTGAAGGGTCTCCAGACCTCGGATTCAGTCAGCTGTAATGTGTAATCCTCTGGGTGGCTGGGGGTTTTGATGGCCGGCTCAGTGTTCTCCCTCTCAAAGCGAGCATAAAAAGTATTCAGTTCGTCTGGTAGGGAGGGATCGGTGTTGGTGACTCCCGCTGAGCTCTCCTTGTAGTTGGTGATGGCCCTTAGTCCCTGCCACATGCGTCTGGCATCAGAGCCCCTGCCATACTGAGACTCTAGTTTGTTCTTATAGTCTCTTTTTGCTGCTTTGATAGCCTTTCTGAGGTCATACTTGGCCTTCTTGTAGAGTTCGGTGTCCCCTGATTTGAAAGCGGTATGCCGTTCTCTTAGTTTGTTGTGGATGTCTGAGTTCATCCATGGTTTGCAGTTAGGAAATAAATGGACAGTCTTGGTAGGAATGCATTCATCCACCAGTCTGTTAATGTATCCAGTAACGTGACCTGCGTACACATCCAGGTCTGGGTTCTTGAAAACACTCCAGTCCGTTATTTCCAACCCACCCTGCAGTTGTAGTTCTGTGTCCGCTGTCCAGCTTCGCACCGTTTTTACTGTTGTGGGTGTGCTCTTTAACTTCTGTTTGTAAACAGGAAGTAGGAGTACGGAAATGTGGTCTGATTTTCCGAAGCCCGGCCGAGCAATGGCACGGTAGGCGTGCTTTATTGTTGTATAGCAGTGATCTAGAGTTTTTCCATTTCTTGTCGGACAGGAGATGTGTTGAAAGTATTTCGGCAATACTTTCTTTAAACTACAATGGTTGAAGTCTCCCGCAATGATAGGAACTGCCTCGGGATACCGGTTCTGAAGTTTACTGACCTCACTGTAAAGTTCACTCAGTGCAGCGTTTGCATCAGCTTGTGGCTGAATGTAGACTGCTGCCATGAGAATAGCAGAGATTTCCCTCGGTAAATAAAAAGGGCGACACTTAATTGTTAGTAGTTCTAAATTAGGTGAACAGTGTTGTGAAAGTACCTGGACATCTGTACACCAGTTGTTGTTGATCAGGCAGCAGACACCCTCACCTCTGTTCTTCCCCGTTGAATCAGCTGTTCTGTCGGCCCGAAACAGAAGGAACCCCTGGGGCTGCACCGCCTCATCAGGTATCATGGAGGTTAGCCACGACTCTGTTAGGAACATGGCACAGCACTCCCTAATGTCCCGCTGTGAGGCGATACGGCAATTCAACTCGTCAATCTTGTTTGCCAGAGATTGAACATTGGCAAGGAGAATGCTGGGCAAAGCTGGTTTCCACCCCCGTCTGCGTGATCTAACTAGCAGGCCTGCCCGCAACCCTCGCCTGTGGGCTCGTCTGCACCTACTCCCCGGGGCCTGATGGTTCTGGTCGAGGGGTGGACTCCCCTGCCCCCGCTGCTCTCCATTGTCCCTCAGTACCTCCACAGGAAAGTCTTTTGTTAAGTTTCTTGTTGTGATGTCTGTATTTCCGTGAAAAACCACTGGAATATTCTGTAGTTCCAAGAGTGTTTGGCGACTATGCATAATAACCACTTTCGCACTCAGGATACACATAATAATAAATAAAAAGCAACAGCGAACCTGCAGGAGATGAGGCGGTCGAGCGGCGGCGATGATAAAAGCGGCGGCGAGGCAGATAGGCACAGAGCGGCGACAGCAGCAGCAGCGGTCCTGTGAGGCAGGTATGCCTATATTCGAGGCAAGTAAGCCCATAGGCGAGGCAGGTAGGCCCAGAGACGAGACAGGTAGGTCTAGAGGTGAGGCAGATAGGCCCAGAGGCGAGGCAGGTAGGCCCAGAGGCGAGGCAGGTAGGACTAGAGGTGAGGCAGGTAGACCTAGAGGCGAGGCAGGTAGGTCCAGAGGCAAGACAGGTAGGCCCAGAGGCAGGTATGCCTATATTCGAGGCAGGTAAGCCCAGAGGCTGTGAGGCAGGTATGCCTCGCCTCGAGGCAGGTAAGCCCAAAGGCGAGGCAGGTAGGTCTAGAGGCGAGGCAGGTAGGCCCAGAAGCAAGGCAGGTAGGACTAGAGGCAAGACAGGTAGGCCCAGAAGGCAAATATGCCTATATTCGAGGCAAGTAAGCCCAGAGGCGAGGCAGGTGGTCTAGAGATCTAAAGGCGAGACAAGGCAGGTAAGTCTATAGGCGAGACAGGTAGGCCCAGAGGCGAGACAGGTAGGTCTAGAGGCGAGACAGGTAGGCCCAGAGGCGAGGCAGGTAGGCCTAGAGGCGAGACAGGTAGGCCCAGAGGCGAGGCAGGTAGGTCTAGAGATCTAAAGGCAAGACGAGGCAGGTAAGTCTATAGGCGAGACAGGTAGGCCCAGAGGCGAGGCAGGTAGGTCTATAGGCGAGACAGGTAGGCCCAGAGGCGAGGCAGGTAGGTCTAGAGGCGAGACAGGTAGGCCCAGAGGCGAGGCAGGTCTTTAAAATAAGGTGGTGTTGCACTGGGCAGGGAGCGCTCTAGTGGACACTGAGTGTACTGCGTGTATTAAGGTAGTGTTGCACTGGGCAGGGGGCCCTCTAGTGGACACTAAGTGTACTGCGTTTAAGCAGAAGTGTTGTACCAGGCATAAGAGCTATATCGATTTTTCTTTCTTTTGTTTTCAATAAATACTGGTCTGTTTTGCACCCAAACCACGAGTCACGTTGTTTTCTGTCTACATCGCCACCGAATAAGTCCGGGGGTCAGAACTCAGGAATAGGGGAGCGCTTCAAAACTGCAAGGGGGTCCCTGGAGCAGCTCAGAGGTTTCTGACTGGCCAGAGACAAATAACCCCAGCCTCGCTAGCGTGTGTGTGCTAATTCCGTACACCCTGAACAGAAAAAATTAACAGAAACAGGAAAGACTGGGCAGTCAGCACAGCGGGGGACATGACCCAGCACTTGGAAGCCGAGGGCTTCTTCATTCTAAAGAGGCTCTTACTTCGATCCAGCAGCCAGGCATGTCACTTACTCCACTTACAGCCACTGGGGAGCACCTTGAAGGAGTACATTATCAGCAAGGGAAAGCACTGAGGTAAACCACACTAGAGTAGATTTTCAGGTCCTGGCAAAGTTTAGTTCATAATTGCTAAGTTTAGTGCAGATGCATCCACAAGTATATGGTGGTTACCTGCACTCAGTTTTCCTCAATCAGCTCACTTCCATAATAACAATCAGCTTCCGGTACAGCTCTTACCTTGTGCAGAGCTAGCCCACTGAGAGAGAGGCCAGGAGCAATTGAAAAATTGCAGTGTAGGTGAAAGTTAAAAGCAAATGGCTGCAAAGGGTGACAACAATTCGTACAGCTTTTGGAAAATTTCAGAAGGCAATTCAACCTGTTCATAGTCTTTGCCAAAGGTTGAAGAGGAGACGGAAGAAAGAAGTAGCAGGCAAAAATTAAATAAATAAAATCCAAGGTGGTGGCACAATTTTGGAACCTGGGGCAACCAAAGGAATAGAATAGAACTTAGACCCATCATTTCATGATTGACAATGTGAACATCGTGCTGTATGTGGTGTGTATGAGAACGGTCGCCCTCCGCAGAGGGCATCAGTGCAAGAGAACAAAGTCCTGCAATTGGTTCCCTGCTCACCTGAAGCCTATGAAGGCAAGTATCCTTGGTCACAAGTAAGCTTCCAAGTATAATGGGTGGCATAATGGCAAGTGTGGCTTGTGCAGTTTAATTGCCACGCAGTCGCCCTGGCTTGCTCTATTTTATCTTGTGCCATTTCAACTATAAAATACTGTATTTAAGGCATATGCAAACTATCCCTCATCATAAACCTGACCTCCACTTGCTGCCCACAATAGGACACTGTACCTAGATGCCTCTTGGCTCCATGTGCTCCTGTGAAAGTCGATACTGGAAGAATTTCTATTCATGTGCTGCTATACTATACTTATTGATATTAATTTCCATCTACCACATTTTTGTCCATTCCACCATCTTATCAATATCCTCTTGTAGTTTCCTTTGGTCCTCAGAATTATTTATTACATTTCCTATTTTAGTACTGTCTGCAATACACTCGCTGGCCCTACATCGAAATCATTGATGTACACAGTGAACAGAAGCAGTTTCAAAACAGAACCTTGTGCGACACTTCTACTCACCTGCAACTACTCTGCGAAATTGCCCTTAACTCCTACACCCTGTTTCCTCCCTTCCAAACAGTTTATAATCCAATTTTCTAATCTTTCCCTAATTACATACCTTTTAATCTTCTCCAGTATTCTCCTGTGTGGTAACTTTTCAAAGACCTTCTGAAATTCCATGTACACTGTTGTGGGATTTCTCTCTGCCCCAAAGCAGACGGAGATGAGCATGTACTGGTTCCAAGTGATCTTTATTCAAGCACATGCGGGGAGAGGCACTCTCAATCCGAACTGAGATGGGAGTCTAATTTTTACATTCGAGCAGTTGGCTTATATATAATCTTACATCTTGTTTCCTTCACATCTTCGGGACTTGGCCAATTATTTGTCCAAATCACATACACTTAATTGCATCTCCACAAAACACATCTTGTTTATTTCATTTGCCCTGTTTCCACATCTGCCATTGTTCTATCCAATTTACGTACGCTTAACCTCATCTTCACAAATCACATCTTGGCGGCCCATTGTTCAGTATATGGTCTCCTTGATTCTTTTACTCCCCAATCATCGTGTAATATGCTTTTTCCAACTGTCTTTGTTCTGTCAGACTTCTCCTTTATTACATCAGCCAGCTAGTCAGTTAAGCCGCTGATCTAACTTTTAACCCCTTCAGTCCCCCCTTTTGGCCCTTGGTGATAGCCCAAGATGGCCAACTAACTTCACCTGCCCGTGCTCCTTGTCCCATTACTGCTGGCCAGGCAGGTGGTTTGATTCATACAGGTGTAGCTACTTAAACTTCCTCTAACATTCGCTGCTTCTCTCCCAATCTATACTGTGTTTTAACAATGGTTTATCAATGGTTCTGTTACGGCGTCATTTACATCGAGTACAATACTCAAAAATAAGTATGATGACAATTAGCAACTGAACCATCACCAAAACATTTTTAAAAAATGTTTTATTCATTGATGGGATGTGGGCGTCGCTAGCTAGGCCTGCATTTAGTGCCCATCCCTAATTGCCCTTGAGAAGATGGTGGTGAGCCGCCTTCTTGAACCGCTGCAGTCCATATGGTGTAGGTACACCCACAATGCTGTTAGGAAGGGAGTTCCAGGATTTTGGCCCAGCGACAGTGAAGGAACAGCGATACAGGTCCAAGTCAGGATGGTGTGTGGCTTGGAGGGGAACTTGTAGGTGGTGATGTTCCCATGCGTCTGCTGCCCTTGTCCTTCTAAGTGGTAGAGGTCGCGGTTTTGGAAGGTGCTGTTGAAGGAGCTTTGGCGAGTTGCTGCAGTGCATCTTGTAGATGGTACACACTGCAGCCACAGTGCGCCGGTGGTGGAGGGAGTGAATGTTGAAGGTGGTGGATGGAGTGCCAATCAAGCGGGCTGCTTTATCCTGAATGGTGTCGAGCTTCTTGAGTGTTGTTGGAGCTGCACTCATCCAGGCAAGTGGAGAGTATTCCATCACACTCCTGAATTGTGCCTTGTAGATGGTGGAAAGGCTTTGGGGAGTCAGGAGGTGAGACACTCGCCGCAGAATTCCCAGCCTCTGGCCTGCTCTTGTAGCCACAGTATTTATATGGCTGGTCCAGTTCAGTTTCTGATCAATGGTAACCCCCAGGATGTTGATAGTGGGGGATTCAGCGATGGTAATGCCATTGAATGTCAAGGGGAGATGGTTAGAGTCTCGCTTGTTGGAGATGGTCATTGCCTGGCACTTGTGTGGTGCGAATGTTACTTGCCACTTGTCAGCCCAAGTCTGAATGTTGTCCAGGTCTTGCTGCATATGGACACGGACTGCATCAGCATCTGCCGAGTCTCGAATGGTGCTGAACAGTGTGCAATCATCAGCAAACATCACCACTTCTGACCTTATGATGGAGGGAAGGTCATTGATGAAACAGCTGAAGATGGTTGGGCCTAGGACACTGCCCTGAGGAACTCCTGCAGTGATGTCATGTGATTGAGATGAATGACCTCCAACAACCACAGCCAACTTCCTTTGTGTTAGGTCTGATTCCAACCAATGGAGAGTTTTCCCCTTGATTCCCATTGACTTCAGTTTTGCTAGGGCTCCTTGATGCCACACTCGATCAAATGCTGCCTTGATGTCAAGGGCAATCGCTCTCACCTCACCTCTTGAGTTCAGCTCTTTTGTCCATGTTTGGACCAAGGCTGTAATGAGGTCAGGAGCTGAGTGGCCCTGGCGGAACCCAAACTGGACGTCAGTTAGCAGGTTATTGCTGAGTAAGTGCCGCTTGATAGCACTGTCGATGACACCTTCCATCACTTTGCTGATGATTGAGAGTAGACTGATGGGACGGTAATTGGCCGGGTCGGATTTGTCCTGCTTTTTGTAGACAGGACATACTTGGGCAATTTTCCACATTGCCGGGTAGATGCCAGTGTTGTAGCTGTAGTGGAACAGCTTGGCTAGGGGCGCAGCTAGTTCTGGAGCACAAGTCTTCAGTACAATTGCCGGAATGTTGTCAGGGCCCATAGCCTTTGCAGTATCCAGTGTCTTCAGCCATTTCTTGACATCACGTGGAGTGAATTGAATGGGCTGAAGACTGGCATCTGTGATGCTGGGGACCTCAGGAGGAGGCCGAGATGGATCATCCACTCGGCACTTCTGGCTGAAGATAGTTGCAAATGCTTCAGCCTTGTCTTTTGCACTCACGTGCTGGGCTCCACCATCATTGAGGATGGGGATATTTTTGGAGCCTCCTCCTCCTGCTAACTGTTTAATTGTCCACCACCACTCACGACTGGATGTGGCAGGACTGCAGAGCTTTGATTTGATCCGATGGTTGTGAGGTCACTTAGCTCTGTCTATCACATGAGATGCAATTCTGATCCAGGGGTGTATGTCCATCCTAATACCCCATCCCAAAGTGTCTGCCACCATGAGGCATCTTCCAGCTTGGCCTCCACATCCTTCCCCAGTTGTTTGACCTCTTGCTCAATTCGGTGATACTGCTTAATTATCGCCCCAGCCTCTTTCCTCAGTTCCAGTAGGTGTTCTGGTAGTTTCGGGATGTCCTTCCCCTCAGGGAGTACATATTCGAGCATGCTGTCCTTTAGGTCCTCAGTTGGACTCACCCGTTCCTCGCAGGGCGACCGTAGGTAGGTTATGGTTGCATGTCCGATCGTTGTTGGGGCCCGGGGGCAGATACAGAAACTTGAGCTGGTCACTGGGCACTGGATGTTGCCATACTGGTATTGAGATTCACTGGTGGTCACACAGTATTCTCCTTTTCCCCGGTGTGCTGCTCGCGTTGGCTCATGGTGGGCGATGGAAATTTCAAGGGTACTGTTTAGGGTGGTGTTGAAGATGCACATAGTTCCTGACCCCCGTCCCCATGGGATGTGGGCAGACTACGTTACTCCCCCTTTCTCTGCATCCCTCTAGCGAGATCCCCGTCAGGAAGGAGCTTTTCTGTGTTGCATAACTTGGTGCATGGTGGTATCTGAGCCAATTGCCATCTCTTATGATCCCGACATTCTCTACCTCGTAGACGGGCTTGGATTCCCTTTCCTGCAGACTGGGTACAGCTAATACCATTCCTATCCAGGGAATTAACTGTGGATGTCCCTGCACTGTAAGCAGTGGCTATGTCATTTACCAGATTCCTCTTGCGGCGAGATAGGCTTGACCGCATCCATCCCCCAGAGGCCTGGAGGGCATCAGTAACTGTCATGTCGAGGAGCCGATGGTAAAACGACCTTGTACGCCACTCACACCATTTGGGTAACCCCATCTGGCTAATATTGCAGACAACCGAAACTATCTCATGGTATACATTCTCAAATAAGCGCCTATCAGAATCCTGGATCACGAACCCCCTTTGGGTCCTGAGCTAGGCTGTGGACACCTCAAGGGTTCCTCCGTAGTCAAAGTGTCGTGCTTCGGGGCTCCTGTTACTGGGGTGGTCGGTGTGGTTGTGTTGGTGGCAGTATCCCGGGGGTTCAGCTTCCAACACCAATCATCAGAGTTGGTGCACTTGGAGGTTGAGCACAGTTCCCACCCTCCTTCTTCCTGCTGCGGTACCCTGGACATCGGAGTGAAATCCCTCCCACATCTTAATTGCATAGTACCTCCCTGTACGCATGTTAATGTATCATCACTCTTCTTCCCGAAGCATACCGTCGTCATGTTTGTCTATCTAACAGCCATCCCCATGTTACCCCTATCCCCTGTGTCACCTGGCTTGCTGTCAAATATGGTTATGCCCATTAACCTGGAGCTACAATTTAAATACACTGTTTTATCAACCGTGCCAGTTAATGACCCACGTTCCCAATCGCAACTAACGCCGCTCGAGTTCTTGTAATACAGGCCTCGTTGCTCCCATCGGTCGACCGATGTGGCTCCTTCTGTGGTCGCCGTGGCCAGGCATATCAGTAAGGCCATCCGTATCTGAGTCCTGTACAGGGAGGTAAACAGTGGACGCCGGTTGTCACCGGTTTAGTCCTTATTATTTACTGTGCTTTTGAATTTCTTAAGTTGCGTCCTGTGTTTACACCGACCTTTTCCTTTCATATTTACGCATACGCAAGTGTTGCTGGTCATTAGGACGTTGTATGGTCCCTGCCAGCGAGGTGCCCATCCTGGTCTGGTGGGTAAGACTCTTACCATCACCCTGTCCCCTACTACTGGTAAATTTTATTCTTCCTCCGTTTCCTCCAATTCCATAACTCTGACTATTTGTTGGTCCCTGACAGCCTGTCTCAGATCATGCAGATGTTTGCATAGTTCCTTAATAAACCACCTAATCCTGTCCTAGGCTGGTCCCTTGTCTTCACTACCCGTGATTGTGCCCTCAGGCAGTCTTATGGCCCGCCCAGTCATTAGTTCAAATGCGATTAGTCTGGTTGTGCGATTGGGCATAGCCCTCAATTTCATTAGGATGCTAGGTAGTAGGTCCGCCCATGCCCTGCTGGTCTCGGCAATGGCCTTTGCGAGTGACGCCCTTAAGATTCTATTCATTCTCTCTACCATTCCTGAGCTCTGTGGGTGGTATGGTTTGTGAAACCTCTGCTTTACTCCTAATAGGGCACATGTCTGCTTGATGACTTTGCTAGCGAAGTGTGTTCCCTGATCTGAATCTATTTGCAGTGGCACCCCCCACTCCAGTCGTTCCGTGGGCCGGTACGACCTATTTCTCTGTGGCTAATTTTATCATTTCCCTGACTTCTTCTCGGGTCAGGGGGTTGCTAGACTGTCTAGGTCCCTGGCCCTCTTTGCCCCCTCCTTTGGCCTAGCAATCTGCTCGGCTGTGACCCGTCTTACGACAGTTACCACACCTCTGGTCCTTGTTCCCTTTCTCCAGTTCACATTCGCGGGCCCTGTGTCTGGGTTTGCCGCAGTTGTAACAATTCCCAGAATAGGTCACCGCTGCTACCCTCCCGCCGTGTGCTTCCTTACCCTTTCTGCTTCTTGTAACAACCTCGGTGGCCCACTCCACCACTTCCTCAAAGTCAGTCCCCACCGGTATTCCTAATTCAAGGAGCTTCTGGTGTTCTGCACTGAGTCCTTCCTTCAACATTTTTAGAAACACTGGATCATTTCTGCCTGGGTTATCTGTTCCCGAGAAGTCACAATACGTGGTGTATTTTCACTCCGTGTACTCATGGGCCCTTTCGCCTTTATTCTGGGTTAGTCCCACCACCGCTGACCAGATAGATCGGACTTCCCCTAGTCCTCCCTTTGCCAATCGCTTAAAATGGTTATATCTTTCTAGCTGATTCAATCCCCGTACATCCTTCCAATTTCCGCTAAGGATTAAGTAGGGCATCCCTAGCCAGGTTTGCCGGGGTACTTTGGAATTTACGAGGACGTGTATATCTTCTGGGTGAAGTGAGTGTACATCTATCATCTCCTCTAACTTATTCCAAAAGTCAGTGTTTGCATGGTGTGGTGAAATAAGTCTTATAAGTATATACCTTATTCTATCTGTGTATAGTTTCCTATTGTAATCTATTGTAACCCTGCTGTTTTCTTGGTTGGCCAGGAATGCTGATGTATTGTATACCACTCTGCTGTGCCATTGGTTGTCCTGATCTGTTACTTCACCCCTGGCTCCGCCTCCTAGTTCACTTCTGAGAAGCTGATCAGAAGGCTAACATGTGTGTTCTGTTCTGTCCAGTTCTAAGCTATTAAAAGCCAACTGTTTGAGCTATAACTACCAGTCTCTGTAGCTATTTAAGGTATATCACATGGTTTGTTTTATGGGTCGGGAGGTCCCTTGTCATCATCTGTTTCTCGGCTGGGGTGAACGGGACATATCGTACTGTAGTGTGAGCCTGCCCATTTCCCATTTGTCTAATCTCCGTCGTAATAGGGGCCATGGCCATTACTCCCGTCGTCCTGGTTTCGGGCAGTGGCGGGGCCGATGGTTCCTCTGCGCCATATTTAGGTGGGGGCCCCCAACCCCCATCATCATCCTGTCTGTCGTAATCTGCGGCTTCCTTCTCTAATTCTACCCAGTCAACGTCGTCATTATCATTTGTCACTCCAAACCTTGGTCCCGGTGCCCGCACCGCACCGCACTGATCTTAAACTTTTCCTTTTCTATATAACTTTGTACATGTTTACTGAGTCCTAAGTAGCTACTAATAATTATAAGTATTCCCTTCACTTTCTTACCCTTATACTGGGCACCCCACCATTCCCTTTGCCTGTCCGGACTGTCGTTCGGACTCCAGCCTTTCTTTTTCATTTTCTCAAATAGTTTCTTATTTTTTTCCTGCTATAAATTTGGTTATGGACCCTTCCGGTCCCCAATCTTCCCCTCCTGTGTCCATTTTTTTTTATACCTCTGGCCTGCGCAAACGATAACTTGGACCTTCTTACTACATCGTGGTTCTGGTTACCTACGGCGGCTCGCGGTTCTACTGCGCAGAGATCACTCCAGTACCTGCTAGTCTCCTGTTTGGATTCCCTACAGTCTCATGTTGAGTGATTTCATTGGTCAGTTTTATGGTACTTGCTGTATCGTGAATGGTAGCATTGAAAAAAATTTAATTCATTGCTTGGTTGGTTTTGGTGGTGGTTGCTAGTTGTTGATTGATAGCTTTCCTACCAAAGAGAACTGAATTTGGGTTGATTTGCAGGTAGTCAATTATATATTTGAGCCAATCATGATGTTTGTCCTATGGAAGTGTGACTTCTTTAAGTACAGTGCTATAAAACCTGTCTGGCCACAGGGGTGGTGCCAGAGGACTGGAGGACAGCTAACGTAGTACAGGTAGACTACCCTTTATCCGGACTTCCGAAAACCGAAACCCTCTAAAAACCGAAGGTTTTTTCGTTCAGCATAAGTTGTGCGTACGAACGAAAAAACCTTCGGTTTTTAGAGGGATCCGGTTTCGGAAGTTCGGATAAAGGGTAAGTCGTGCGCACGACCCCCCGCCGACCCCCCCGCGGACCCCGCCGGCCCCGACAACCGCCGACCCCGCCAGCCCCGACAACCGCCGACCCCCCCGCGGACCCCGCCGGCCCCGACCCCCGCCGACCCCGACTGACTTATGCTGAGCGTCAGCGTAAGTCGTGCGCACGACCCCCCGCCGACCCCCCCGCGGACCCCCGCCGACCCCCCCCGCGGACCCCCGCCGACCCACCTTCCGAAATCCGAAATTTTCCTTTATCCGAAACTCGGCTGGTCCCGAGGTTTTCGGATAAAGGATAGTCTACCTGTACCATTATTCAAGAAGGGTAGTAGGGATAAACCAGGGAATTACAGGCCAGTGAGCCTAACAACAGTGGTAGGGAAATTATTGGAAAACATTCTGAGGGACAGAATCAGTCTCCACTTGGAGAGGCAAGGATTAATCAAGGATAGTCAGCATGGCTGTGTCAGGGGGAGATCATGTCTAACCAATTTGATTGAATTTTTCGAGGGGGTGACTAGGTGTGTGGATGAGGACAGTGCAGTTGATGTAGTGTAGTCTACATGGACTTCAGTAAGGTTTTGACAAAGTCCCGCATGGGTGACTGGTCAAGAAGGTAAGAGCCCATGGAATCCAGGGCAATTTGGCACATTGGATACAAAATTGGCTTAGTGGCAGGAGGCAGAGGGTGATGGTCAAAGGTTGTTTTTGTGACTGGAAGCCTGTGTCCAGTGGTGTACCGCAGGGATCGGTGCTGGGTCCCTTGTTGTTTGTAGTGTACATTAATGATTTAGATATGAATATAGGAGGTATGATCAGTAAGTTCGCAGATGAAACGAAAATTGGTGGAGTGGTAAATGGCGAGGAGGGAAGCCTCAGGCTACAGGATGATATAGACAGGTTGGTCAGATGGGCAGAACAGTGGCAAATGGAATTTAACCCTGAAAAGTGTGAGGTAATGCATTTTGGGAGGACTAACAAGGCAAGGGAATACACAATGAATGGTAGGACCCTAGGAAGGACAGACAATCAGAGGGACCTTGGTGTGCATGTACATAGATCCCTGAAGGCAGCAGGACAGGTATTGTTAAGAAGACATATGGGATACTTGCTTTCATTAGCCGAGGCATAGAATATAAGAGCAGGGAGGTTATGATGGAGCTGTACAAAATGCTAGTTATGCCACAGCTGGAATACTGTGTGCAGTTCTGGTCACCACACTATAGGAAGGATGTGATTGCATTGGAGAGGGTGCAGAGGAGATTCACCAGGATGTTACCTGGGCTGGAGCATTTCAGCTATGAAGAGAGACTGGACAGACTGGGGTTGTTTTCCTTAGAGCAGCGAAGGCTGAGGGGGACCTGATTGAGGTGTACAAAATTATGAGGGGCATAGATAGGGTAGATAGAGGGAAACTTTTCCCCTTGGTGGAGGCGTCAATAACTAGGGGGCATAGTTTCAAGATAAGGGGCAGGAAGTTTAGAGGGGACTTGAGGGAAAAAAATTTCACCCAGAGGGTGGTTGGAATCTGAAACTCACTGCCTGACAGGGTGGTAGAGGCAGTAACCCTCACAACATTCAAGAAGCATTTAGATGAGCACGTGAAATGCCATAACATACAAGGCTACGGACCAAGTGCTGGAAAATGGGATTAGAATAGACAGGGCTTGATGGCTGGTGCAGACACGATGGGCCAAAGGGCATCTTTCTGTGCTGTATAACTCTATGACTCTATGACTATGGATAAGCATTATAAACAAGGCTTTTAATTATATATAGATACAGTATATAATATATAAAAATAGCAAACAAAATCCCTTTGTTTAGGGTATGGGTTGGAGCTCAAAACAGGACTTATTTTGTGATGGGGTGAGAACCAGTTCATATGATTTTGGATCCACACCCAAAACATCAACCTGTTTTTCTCTCAGATGCTGACTAACCTCCAGTGCAATTTTCATCTTTATTATTAGAAACATGCCTGTAATTATCATTTAATTGCCATCTATAAGCATGTTCTGGTATGTTCTATTCTTATGGAAAAATAGGCCTTACCACAGTATTGCCCAGAACACCAACGATTTACAAATAAGAAAGCTACTGCAGTCAAACAAGAAATTTATCTTAAATAACAACAGAAAATGCTGGAAAAACTCAGCAGGCCAGGCAACATCCGTGCAGAGAAAACAGAGTCAACATTTCGAGACAAACCCTTTGTCAAAATTTATCTTACTCAGTTTTAAAAGTTTCAGAACTAATATATGCCAAACATGCTGCAAGCACTGGGTTATAAATGGTAAAAGACATATCACTTTATCTCCATGTTCTCAGTACTACCCAAAACTGTATTGAGCAAAACCACACATACCCAAACTAAGGGCTATATTTCTATCATATAATTTAAAAAAGATTAATTATGAACTGAGTATGACACCAAAGTGGAGAATCCCGACCATATTCACGTAAGGAATACTTAAAGGTATGTCATGCAGCCAATATTCCGACATATGCTCTTCTTAACTTTCTATAGGTGTGCAACAGGAGGCAGTACCAAGACCCAGTGTCTCCCAAGAACATAGAGGTTTCCAGCACTCTGTATTTTCTTTTAATTCATTCATGGGATGTGGTTGTCGCTGGCAAAGCCAGCATTCATTGCTCATCCCTAACTGCCCTGGAATAGGTGGTGGTGAGCCATCTTCTTGAACTGCTGCAGCCCTTGTTGTGAAGGTACTCCCACAGTGCTGTTCGGTAGGGAGTTCCAGGATTTTGACCCAGCGACAATGAAACAACGGTGATATATTTCCAGTCAGAATGGTGTGTGACTTGGAGGGGAACTTTGAGGTGATGGTGTTTGTTGTGTATGTACCTTTAAGGGAATAACTGGTCTTAGACTGCAGTACCGGCAGTGACCACCCCTGTATAAAAGGCCCTAGCAGGCTTCTGTAGTTTCAGTTTCAAGCTGCCTCTTGTTCAGTAAAGTACCTGGTAAACTGTTCTCCCGAAGTCCGTGTATTATTGAGGTGCGGACTTTACAGTGTTCCCATTACGCCTGCTGTCCTTGTCCTTCTAGGTGGTAGAGGTTGTGGGTTTGGGAGGTGCTGTTGAAAAATCATTGGCGAGTTGCTGCATTTTGTAGATCGTACACACTGCAGCCACGGTATGCCGGTGGTGGAGGGAGTGAATGTTTAAGGTGGTGGATGGCGTGCCGATCAAGTGGGCTGCTTTGTCCTCGATGGTGTCGAGCTTCTTGAGTGCTGCTGGAACTGCACTCATCCAGGCAAGTGGAGAGTATTCCATCACACTCCTTACTTGTGCCTTGTAGATGGTGGAAAGGCTTTGGCGGGTCAGGAGGTGAGTCACTCGCTGCAGGTTACCCAGTCTCTGACCTGCTCTTGTAGCCACATTATTTATGTGGCTGGTCCAGTTAAGTGTCTGGTCAATGGTGACCCCCAGGATGTTGATGGTGAGGGATTCAGTGATGGTAATGCCATTGAATGTCAAGGGGAGGTCGGTAAACTCTCTCTTGTTGGAGATGGTCATTGCCTGGCACTTGCGTGGCACAAATGTATCCAAGCGCCAGCAGAGGTATTCTCACACTACAAGATTTGGGTAATGAACTATAGGAGGATGCACCAAAATACACAGAGCATGAGTGAAGCAGAGCAGTTGGTGATCACAGTAGAAGAGCGGAGGAATAGGCCAGCTCACACCTTTTCTCAGCTGCTGAGTTCGTGGAATCTGACCTCAGGGGATCTGAATTTAAAAGAAGGATGCTACCAGAGCACCACCGTTTTCTGCAGCTATTAGATGGTGTGTCAAACACACTGCAAGATCTGAGGGTAAGGACGGAGGAATCCACTATCCACATCTGTGCAATCATGCCTTCTCATCACTGCATTCTACATAGATCACATAATGGGCAGAACTTTCAACATCAGCGGGGGGCGTGAAACTGGTGGTAACAGATTGGCTGCCCGTTATACATCCTGTCCGATTACCCTTTCCATTGAAGTTCAATGTTCTGCCCAGTATTTCCCAGGATGTGTACACCTGAGTCCCCTGTGCTCAAAGTCCTAAGCCTAGTCAGAGTAACTCTCGTGAATGCTCAGACTGCTGCTGTAGAGGCCTTGGGCTCCAACTACAAGAGGATCTCTTGTCTCAATTCAACATGTTGAGAGATTGAATAGAGAATGCCTCTTTGCACAGCTTCACCACCCATATATTTGCTCAGAGTTCTGTTGCCATACAGATTTTCTGGAGTAGGCACTGCCTCTTAGGGTAACACCACCCTCCAGCTTCCCCTTAACAGAAAAAAATAACTGAAACAGGAAAGACTGGGCAGTCAGCACAGCGGGGGACATGACCCAGCACTTGGAAGCCGAGGGCTTCTTCATTCTAAAGAGGCTCTTACTTCGATCCAGCAGCCAGGCACGTCACTTACTCCACTTACAGCCACTGGGGAGCACCTTGAAGGAGTACATTATCAGCAAGGGAAAACACTGAGGTAAACCACACTAATGTAGATTTTCAGGTCCTGGCAAAGTTTAGTTCATAATTGCTAAGTTCAGTGCAAATGCATCCACAAGTGTATGGTGGTTACCTGCACTCAGCTTTCCTCAATCAGCTCACTTCCATAAAAGCAATCAGCTTCCGGTACAGCTCTTGCCTTGTGCAGAGCTAGCCTACTGAGAGAGAGGCCAGGAGCAATTGAAAAATTGCAGTATAGGTGAAAGTTAAAAGCAAATGGCTGCAAAGGGGGACAACAATTCGTACAGCTTTTGGAAACTTTCAAAAGGCAATTCAACCTGTTCATAGTCTTTGCCAAAGGTTGAAGAGGAGACGGAAGAAAGAAGTAGCAGGCAAAAATTAAATAAATAAAATCCAAGGTGGTGGCACAATTTTGGAACCTGGGGCAACCAAAGGAATAGAATAGAACTTAGACTCATCATTTCATGATTGACAATGTGAACATCGTGCTGTATGTGGTGTGTATGAGAACGGTCGCCCTCCGCAGAGGGCATCAGTGCAAGGGTACAAAGTCCTGCAATTGGTTCCCTGCTCACCTGAAGCCTACGAAGGCAAGTATCCTTGGTCACAAGTACGCGTCCAAGTATAATGGGTGGCATAATGGCAGGTGTGGCTTGTGCAGTTTAATTGCCACGCAGTCTCCCTGGCTTGCTCTATTTTATCTTGTGCCATTTCAACTATAAAATACTGTATTTAAGGCATATGCAAACTATCCCTCATCATAAACCTGACCTCCACTTGCTGCCCACAATAGAACACTGTACCTAGATGCCTCTTGGCTCCATGTGCTCCTGTGAAAGTCGATACTGGAAAAATTTCTATTCATGTGCTGCTATACTATACTTATTGATATTAATTTCCATCTACCACATTTTTGTCCATTCCACCATCTTATCAATATCCTCTTGTAGTTTCCTTTGGTCCTCAGAATTATTTATTACATTTCTTATTTTAGTACTCTCTGCAATACACTCTCGCTGGCCCTACATCGAAATCATTGATGTACACAGTGAACAGAAGCAATTTCAAAACCGAACCTTGTGCGACACTTCTACTCACCTGCAACTATTCTGCGAAATTGCCCTTAACTCCTACACCCTGTTTCGTCCCTTCTAACCAGTTTATAATCCAATTTTCTAATCTTTCCTTAATTACATACCTTTTAATCTTCTCCAGTATTCTCCTGTGTGGTAACTTTTCAAAGGCCTTCTGAAATTCCATGTACACTTTTGTGGGATTTCTCTCTGCCCCAAAGCAGATGGAGATGAGCGTGTACTGGTTCCAAGTGATCTTTATTCAAGCACATGTGGGGAGAGGCCCTCTCAATCCGAACTGAGATGGGAGTCTAATTTTTACATTCGAGCAGTTGGCTTATATACAATCTTATATCATGTTTCCTTCACATCTTCGAAACTTGGCCAATTAATTTTCCAAATCACGTACACTTAATCACCTCTCCACAAAACACATCTTGTTTATCTCATTTGCCCTATTTCCACATCTGCCATTGTTCTATCCAATTTACGTATGTTTAACCTCATCTTCGCAAATCACATCTTGGCAGCCCATTGTTCAATATATGGTCTCCTTGATTCTTTTACTCCCCAATCATCGTGTAATATGCTTTTTCCAACTGTCTTTGTTCTGTCAGACCTCTCCTTTATTACATCAGCCAACTAGTCAGTTAAGCCACTGATCTGACTTTTAACCCCTTCAGTTCCCCCTTTTGGCCCTTGGTGATAGCCCAAGATGGCCAACTAACTTCACCTGCCCGTGCTCCTCGTCCCATTACTGCTGGCCAGGCAGGTGGTTGGATTCGCACAGGTGTGGCTACTTAAACTTCCTCTAACATTCGCTGCTTCTCTCCCAATCTATACTGTGTTTTAACAATGGTTTATCAATGGCTCTGTTACGGCATCGCTTACATCGAGTACAATACTCAAAAATAAATATGATGACAATTAGCAACTGAACCATCACCAACACAAGATGCAATTCTGATCCAGGGGTCTATGTCCACCCTAATACCCCACCCCAAAGTGTCTGCCACCATGAGGTATCTTCCAGCTTGGCCTCCACATCCTTCCCCAGTTGTTTGACCTCTTGCTCAATTCGGTGATACTGCTTAATTATCGCCCCAGCCTCTTTCCTCAGTTCCAGTAGGTGATCTGGTAGTTTTGGGATGTCCTTCCCCTCAGGGAATACATATTCGAGCATGCTGTCCTTTAGGTCCTCAGTTGGACTCACCCATTCCTCGTGGGGCGACCGTAGGTAGGTTATGGTTGCATGTCCGATCATTGTTGGGGCCCGGGGGCAGATGCAGAAACTTGACCTGGTCACTGGGCACTGGATGTTGCCATACTGGTATTGAGATTCACTGGTGGTCACACGGTATTCCCCTTTTCTCCGGTGTGCTGCTCGCATTGGCTCATGGCGGGCGATGGAAATTTCAAAGGTACTGTTTAGGGTGGTGTTTAAGACGCACATGGCTCCTGACCCCCGTCCCCACGGGATGTGGGCAGACTGCATTACACCCCTTTCTCTGCATCCCTCTAGCGAGATCCCCATCAGGAAGGAACCTTTCTGGGTTGCATAACTGGGTGTGTGGTGGTATCTGAGCCAATTGCCATCTTTTATGATCCTGACATTATCTACCTCATAGACGGGCTTGGATTCCCTTTCCTGCAGACTGGGTACAGCTAATATCATTCCTATCCAGGGAATTAACTGTGGATGTCCCTGCACTGTAAGCAGTGGCTATGTCATTTACCAGGTTCCTCTTGCGGCGAGATAGGCTCGACCGCATCCATCCCCCAGAGGCCTGGAGGGCATCAGTAACTTGTCATGTCGAGGAGCCGATGGTAAAACGAACTTGTATGCCACTCACACCATTTTGGTAACCCCATCTGGCTAATATTGTGGACAACTGAAACTATCTCATGGTGTACATTCTCAAATAATCGCCTATCAGAATCCTGGCTCATGAGCCCCCTTCGGGTCCTGAGCTAGGCTGAGGACACCTCAAGGGTTCCTCCGTAGTCAAAGTGTCGTGCTTCGGGGCTCCTGTTACTGGGGTGGTCGGTGTGGTTGTGTTGGTGGGAGTCTCCCGGGGGTTCAGCTTCCAACACCAATCATCAGAGTTGGTGCAGTTGGAGGTTGGGCATAGTTCCCACCCTCCTTCTTCCTGCTGCGGTACCCTGGACATTGGAGTGAAATCCATCCCACATCTTAATTGCATAGTTCCTCCCTGTACGCATGTTAATGTATCATCACTCATCTTCCCGAAGCATACCGTCATCATGTTTGTCTATCTAACAGCCATCCCCATGTTACCCCTATCCCCTGTATCGCCTGGCTTGCTGTCAAATATGGTTATGCCCATTAACCCGGAGCTACAATTTAAATACACTGTTTTATCAACTGTGCCAGTTAACGCCCCACGTTCCCGATCGCAACTGACGCCGCTCGAGTTCTTATAATACAGGCCTCGTTGCTCCCTTCGGTCGACCGATGTGGCTCCTTCTGTGGTCGCCGTGGCCAGGCATATCAGTAAGGTCATCCGTATCTGAGTCCTGTAGAGGGAGATAAACAGTGGACGCCGGTTGTCCCCGGTTTACTCCTTATAATTTACTATGCTATCAAATTTCTTAAGTTGCGTCCAGTGTTTCCACCGACCTTTTCCTTTCATATTTATGCATGCGCAAGTGTTGCTGGTCATTGTAATGATCAGTAACCTGTCATTCTGGAATGGTACACTAGGTGGTGCTGTATGTATATAAGAGTGGGCTACCCACGATTTCTGTTGTGGCTCAAGGACTTGATTCACTACTGGGTGACAAAGCTTGTGAGGACTTAGAACTGGTCAAGAGAGTATACCGTATAAACTGTGCCATAAGCAGACCGGATGACTCAATGGATTCTGCTCGACTGTGACCCATCTTATGGCCGTTACCACACCTCTGGTCCTTGTTCCCTTTCTCCAGTTCACATTCGCGGGCCCTCTGCCCGGGTTTGCCGCAGTTGTAACAATTCCCAGAACAGGTTACCGCTGCTACCCTCCCGCCGTGTGCTTCCTTACCCTTTCTGCTTCTCGTAACAACCTCGGTGGCCCACTCCACAACTTCCTCAGAGTCAGTTCCCACCGGTATTCCTAATTCAAGGAGCTTCTGGTGTTCTGCACTGAGTCCTTCCTTCAACATTTTTAGAAACACTGGATCATTTCTGCCTGGGTTATCTGTTCACGAGAAGTCGCAATACGTGGTGTATTTTCACTCTGTGTACTCATGGGCCCTTTTGTCTTTATTCTGGGTTAGTCCCACCACCGCTGACCAGATAGATCGAACTTCCCCTAGTCCTCCCTTTGCCAATCGCTTAAAATGGTTATATCTTCCTAGCTGATTCAATCCCCGAACATCCTTCCAATTTCCACTAAGGATTAAGTTGGGCATCCCTAGCCAGGTTTGCCAGGGTACTTTGGAATTTACGAGGATGTGTATATCTTCTGGGTGAAGTGAGTGTACATCTATCATCTCCTCTAACTTATTCCAAAATCAGTGTTGTAATGATCAGTAACCTGTCATTCTGGAATGGTGCAATAGGTGATGCTGTATGTATATAAGAGTGGGCTACCCATGATGCACTAGGCTACCCAGAAGGCAGCAGTCAAGATGGATGCCTCTACAGATACTGTACCTAGTCCATATGTGCTCAATAAAGTGTCTAGCAAAAGCTAGCTGTTCTTAATAAAAATGACTAGTTATTAATGAACATAACATGGTACCAGGATTGGTAAGATCTGCTGAATATTGTGCAACGCGACATGGAGAATTTGAAGCCACCAGAGCGTTTGAAACTCACAGGAAATGTCGACTACAATTGGTAGACTTTTAAACAACAATTCGATCTCTACATTGCTGCCATCGGGTACGGTACGAAGCCAGACGCAAGGACAATAGCGTTGCTGCTCACGGTTTCAGGCCCACAGGCGATAGAGGTATTTAATACATTTGTATTTAATCCAGAGGAGAACAGAGAAAAATTAGACAATGTGATACAGAAGTTTGATACACATTGTTCTCCCAAAAAGAATGAAACCTATGAGAGGAACATCTTCCATTCTCAGACACAGAAGCAAAATGAGACTTTTGATAGCTTTGTGACTGATCTGAAACTGAAAGCACAGACATGTAATTTCTCTGAGCTGAAAGCATCCATGATTCGAGACCAGATTGTGTTTGGTATTCATGATAAAAAAAGTCAGGGAACGTCTGTTGAGAGAAACCGAACTAACATTGGAAATTGCTGTGAAAATATGCCAAGTCAGTGAGCTAGCTCGAAAGCACGCGAAGACTTTCAGTGAAATCAATAATGATGCGATTGTAATGAGTGATAATGCTGCTGTCGGTGCTGTGTCCTACAAGGGGAAGAAACGTGGGCAGAACAGAAATGAAAAGCAATTGGAGGATGAAGTTTTTAATTGTAAACGCTATGGTTACAAATACCAGTTAAGACAATGCCCAGCGTTTGAAAAAATGTGCACAAAGTGTAATGGAATGAACCACTTTGCCAAACAATGCTTTTCAAAAGTAAAAACAAAGAAAGGGCAATGAGTTAATGTGATTGAGGACACTGATTTAAGTGAGACATGTTTTGTAGGAATGGTGTCATGTGACAATATCAAAAAGGATACAGAAAATGTGCAGCCCTCAGGAATTAACAATGCTGAACATAAAGTTAATGCAGTAAAGGAGGACAAATGGATGATCCCACTGCAGGTAAATGGAGCATTAGTTACATTGAAACTAGACACTGGGGCAAAAGCAAACTTAATCAGTATGAGTGACATTAAAAATATGAAAGAAAAGCCCAAAATACAGAAAAAGTCAGTACTACTGAAGGACTATAATGGACAGAAAATAGATAGCTTAGGTGTATGCAGACTTAAAGTGACAGTCAAAGACAAAGTGCATCATCTCATGTTTTCTGTTGTGGCTGAAGGACTTGATTCACTACTGGGTGACAAAGCTTGTGAAGACTTAGAACTGGTCAAGAGAGTCTACCGTATAAACTGTGCCATAAACAGACCAGATGACTCAGTGGATTCTGTAGTAAATAATTTCCAGGATGTGTTCAAAGGACTTGGAGTTCTACCATTCACTTACAAGATCCAGCTAAAGGAGAATGCTCAGCCAGTGGTACATGCTCCACGAAGAGTTCCAGCACCCCTGCGTGACCGGCTCAAGAATGAACTGGACAGAATGACCACACTAGGAGTCATCAGGAAAGTCGAAGAGCCAACAGACTGGGTTAACTCCATGGTATGTTAAAGAAAAAGAACAATGATTTAAGAATATGCATGGATCCAAAGGACTTAAATGCAAACATAAAACGTGAACACTACCAGATTCCCAAGCGAGAAGAAATCACCAGTGAAATGTCAGGTGCCAGATAATTCACAAAGCTCGATGCCTCACAAGGATTTTGGCAACTAAAACTGGAAGAAGAAAGCACCAAATACTGTACCTTCAACACACCATTTGGCAGGTATTGTTTCCTCAGAATGCATTTCGGGATAATATCTGCATCTGAAATCTTTCATAGAGCGATGGAACACATAATTGAAGGTCTGGAAGGAGTTCGGGTCTATGTTGATGACATCATCATCTGGGGCTCCACAGTGAAAGAACACAATGAGAGACTGACTAAAGTGCTACAGAGCATATGCCGGAATGGACTGAAGCTCAACAAAGCCAAGTGTCAGTTTCACGTCCAGGAAGTCACTTTCCTAGGAGATAATCTATCTGGTAAAGGAATAGAGCCAGATATGGAAAAAGTAAACGCCATACTCAAAATGCCCCGAACCACTGACAAAGAAGGAGTACTACGCATCATGGGGATGATAAACTTCATTGGAAAGTTCATTCCTAACTTGTCAGCCAAGACAGCCTGTCTGCAAGACCTGCTACATAAAACAAATGAGTTCGCATGGACAGAAAGACATGAACAAGAGTGGATGAATCTTAAAACAGTGCTGACAACCACACCTGTACTCACTTTCTTTGACCCAACAAAGAGAATCAAAGTGTCAACGGATGCATCAAAAGATGGCCTAGGCGCGGTCTTGCTACAAGCAGAGGGTGGAGATTGGAAGCCTGTTGCCTATGCCTCCAGGTCTATGACTGATACTGAGTGTCGATACGCCCAGATTGAAAAGGAATGTCTAGGCTTGGTAGTTGGACTAGAAAAGTTTCATGGCTACATATATGGACTTCCCACCTTCACAGTTGAGACAGACCACAGCCCACTGGTTGCCATCATAAAAAAGAACCTGAATGAGATGTCTCCAAGGATTCAACGACTCATGATGAAGCTGCAAAGGTATGACTTTGAACTGATCTACACACCAGGCAAATACATAGTGTTAGCAGATGCACTATCCCGAGCACCCACAATGAGTCATGTGAGCTCTACTGAAGAAGACGTGGATGTTCATGTGAGTATGGTCACTGCTGCGCTGCCTGTGTCAGACACAAAATGAAAGCAAATAGCAGAAGAAACAGTAAAAGATACAGTATTACAAACAGTAATAGAGAACATTCATCATGGTTGGCCAAAATGTTCCTGGCCAAAATATTTTCACATAAGGTCAGAATTGAGTGTCGCAAATGGACTATTACTAAAACAGAACAGAATAGTCATTCCACAGGCTCTATGTCAAGACATGCTCAAAAGGATTCATGAGGGACACCTTGGAATTGAAAAATGCAAAAGTAGAGCAAAAGACACTGTTTATTGGCCTGGCAGAAATAAGGACATTGAGAACATGATAGGCAAATGTGGGACATGTCAGAAACACCACAACAAACAAGCAAAGGAACCAATTATAGTAGCTGACATACCAACAGCACCATGGCAAAAGGTTGGTATGGACCTTTTTCATTTAAATAGTAAAGCATATCTCATAGTGATTGACTACTATTCTAACTATCCTGAGATGGCGCTGCTCTCAAGCACCATAGCAAGCAGTGTCATAATGCATGTGAAATCCATCTTTGCCAGACATGGAATTCCCAGGATTGCCGTTAGCGACAATGGTCCATGCTTCAACTGTAAGGAGTGGCAACAGTTTGCAGCACATTATGACTTTCAACACATCACATCCAGTCCTTTGTATGCTCAGTCGAATGGTAAGGCAGAGAAAGGTGTTCAAGTTCTCAAGCAGCTACTGAAGAAAGCGACAGAAAGCAAGTCTGATCCTTATCTCGCCCTGCTGAGCTACCGAGCCTCACCTTTAGACTGTGGTTCTTCACCTGCTGAACTCCTAATGGGTCGCAAGTTGCGTACCACGCTACCCTGCTGTGCAAAAGAAAAGCAGAGTAAGGAACTGAGACAGAGACTTCAACTGTTAAAGCTGAAACAGAAATCATACTATGACAAGTCATCCAAAACGCTGAAACCATTGACAAGGGATGATGTTGTCAGGATTGAGGATCCAGATGCATGGAACAGGAAAGCTACAGTTCTTGAGAAAGTAGGACCAAGGTCATACACTGTTAGAACTGAGGAAGGACAGATTCTCAGGAGGAACCGCCGTTCCCTCCTAAAAACACAAGAGTCTATCGAAGAGCAAATCGATGACAATGCCGCAACTGAATCTTGTCACTCACCACCAGAACAATCTAACACAAATACACATACAGGCTCTCATGAAAACACATCAGACTTACCTGTGCTGAGAAGATCCACACGTGAAGTAAAAAAGCCTGATAGACTTAATCTTTGAGTACAAAGAAAACTACATTGAAAATGTATTGACTTTTGAAGATGTTTATGTTGTTATTGATTGATATTGATTGATACTGATTTTGTTTATCCTCAAAGAAAGGGGGGTGTAATGATCAGTAACCTGTCATTCTGGAATGGTACACTAGGTGGTGCTGTATGTATATAAGAGTGGGCTACCCACGATGCACTAGGCTACCCAGAAGGCAGCAGTCAAGATGGATGCCTCTACAGATACTGTACCTAGTCCACATGTGCTCAATAAAGTGTCTAGCAAAAGCTAACTGTTCTTAATAAAAACGACTAGTTATTAATGAACATAACAAGTGTTTGCATGGTTTGTTTTAGGGGTCGGGAGGTCCCTTGTCATCATCTGTTCCTCGGCTGGGGTGAACGGGACATAACGTACTGTAGTCTGAGCCTGCCCATTTCCCATTTGTCTAATCTCCGTCGTAATAAGGGCCATGGCCATTACTGCCTTCGTCCTGGTTTCGGGCATTGGCGGGGCCGATGGTTCCTCTGCGTCATATTTAGGTGGGGGCCCCCAACCCCCATCATCATCCTGTCTGTCATAATCTGCGGTTTCCTTCTCTAATTCTATCCAGTCAACGTCGTCATTATCGTTCGTCACTCCAAACCTTGGTCCCGGTGCCCGCACCGCACCGCACTGACCTTAACCTTTTCCTTTTCTATTTAACTTTGTACATGTTTACTGAGTCCTAGGTAGCTACTAATAATTATAAGTATTCCCTTCACTTTCTTACCCTTACACTGGGCACCCCACCATTCTCTTTGCCTGTCCGGACTGTCGTTTGGACTCCAGCCTTTCTTTTTCATTTTCACAATTAGTTTCTTATTTTTTTCCTGCTATAAATTTGGTTATGGACCCTCCCGGTCCCCAATCTTCCCCTCCTGTGTCCATCTTTTTATACCCCTGGCCTGCGCAAACGGTAACTTGGACCTTCTTACTACATCGTGGTTCTGGTTACCTACGGCGGCTCACGGTTCTACTACACAGAGATCACTCCAGTACTTGCTAGTCTCCTGTTCGGATTCCCTACAGTCTCATGTTGAGTGATTTCATTGATCAGTTTTATGGTACTTGCTGTATCATGAATGGTAGCTTTGAAAAAAATTTAATTCATTGCTTGGTTGGTTTTGGTGGTGGTTGCTAATTGTTGATTGATAGCTTTCCTACCAAAGAGAACTGAATTTGGGTTGATTTGCATGTAGTCAATTATATATTTGAGCCAATCATGCTGTTTGTCCTATGGAAGTGTGACTTCTTCAAGTACAGTGCTATAAAACCTGTCTGGCCACAGGGGTGGTGCCAGAGGACTGGCGGACAGCTAATGTAGTACCATTATTCAAGAAGGGTAGTAGGGATAAACCAGGGAATTACAGGCCAGTGAGCCTAACATCAGTGGTAGGGAAATTATTGGAAAACATTCTGAGGGAGAGAATCAGTCTCCACTTGGAGAGGCAAGGATTAATCAAGGATAGTCAGCATGGCTTTGTCAGGGGGAGATCATGTCTAACCAATTTGATTGAATTTCTCGAGGGGGTGACTAGGTGTGTGGATGAGGACAGTGCAGTTGATGTAGTGTAGTCTACATGGACTTCAGTAAGGCTTTTGACAAAGTCCCGCATGGGAGACTGGTCAAGAAGGTAAGAGCCCATGGGATCCAGGGCAATTTGGCACATTGGATACAAAATTGGCTTAGTGGCAGGAGGCAGAGAGTGATGGTCAAAGGTTGTTTTTGTGACTGGAAGCCTGTGTCCAGTGGTGTACCGCAGGGATCGGTGCTGGGTCCCTTGTCGTTTGTAGTGTACATTAATGATTCAGATAAGAATGTAGGAGGTATGATCAGTAAGTTCGCAGATGAAACGAAAATTGGTGGAGTGGTAAATAGCGAGGAGGGAAGCCTCAGCCTACAGGACGATATAGACGGGTTGGTCAGATGGGCAGAACAGTGGCAAATGGAATTTAACCCTGAAAAGTGTGAGGTGATGCATTTTGGGAGGACTAACAAGGCAAGGGAATACACAATGAATGGTAGGACCCTAGGAAGGACAGAGGATCAGAGGGACCTTGGTGTGCATGTACATAGATCCCTGAAGGCAGCAGGACAGGTATGGTTAAGAAGGCATATGGGATACTTGCCTTCATTAGCCGAGGCATAGAATTTAAGAGCAGGGAGTTTATGATGGAGCTCTACCAAATGCTAGTTAGGCCACAGCTGGAATACCGAGTGCAGTTCTGGTCGCCACACTGTGGGAAGGATGTGATTGCATTGGAGAGGGTGCAGAGGAGATTCACCAGGATGTTACCTGGGCTGGAGCATTTCAGCTATGAAGAGAGACTGGACAGGCTGGGGTTGTTTTCCTTAGAGCAGAGAAGGCTGAGGGAGACCTGACTGAGGTGTACAAAATTATGAGGGGCATAGATAGGGTAGATAGAGGGAAACTTTTCCCCTTGGTGGAGGCGTCAATAACTAGGGGGCATAGTTTCAAGGTAAGGGGCAGGAGGTTTAGAGGGGATTTGAGGGAAAACTTATTCACCCAGAGGGTGGTTGGAATCTGGAACTCACTGCATGAAAGAGTGGTAGAGGCAGGAACCCTCACAACATTCAAGAAGCATTTAGACGAGCACTTGAAATGCCATAGCATACAAGGCTACGGACCAAGTGCTGGAAAATGGGATTAGAATAGACAGGGCTCGATGGTCGGCGCGGACACGATGGGCCAAAGGGCCTCTTTCTGTGCTGTATAACTCTATGGGCTAGATTTTCAGTATAGGCAGTTTTGGGGCGCTAGCTTTAGCGCCCGCCCGAAGTTAGCGCCCGCCCCAAAGTAGCGCCCCGTTGCCGGGAATTCAGTGGCTTCGCCCTAAGAGGTTGGTGGAGCGCTAAAAGAGGCGTTCCACTACTCTCTTTAGGCGCTAAGCCGGCGGTCCAGAGGGATAGCGCCCAGGCGGGGCGCAGCACGGGTGCGGTCATTTTTGCACTGACAGCAGACCCCGTGGTGCCGACCAGCTCTTAAAGGGGGAAGGGACGAATTGGTCTGCTGCCACGCCCTGCACACTGCAGCCTTGCAAAGAGGCCTCAACACTACTGCTCAGCCCCAGGGAGTCATGGCAACGCCAGAGAAGGCCCGTCAGCGTGCCCTGCGCTTCTCAGAGGGTGATCTGGACATAATGGTCACAGCTCTGGAGGTGAGGCGCAAGATCTTGTTTCCAGAGAGTGGGAGGAATCCAACCCACCACGACTACACCAAAGCCTGGAAGCAGATCGCCCAGAGGGTGACGTTCACCGGCGAGGCCCCCAGGACCCACAAACAATGCCGTAAGAAATACAACGATCTGACCAGGATTGTGAGGGTGAGTAGCCTTTCCAGTCTCCTCCTCATTCTTGCATGTACACCTGACATGATGGGCAAAGGGACCTGAAAGTCCTTTTGGCCAGCCCTCAGCCAGCAGCATTGGGACAGTCATGAGCATCAAATGGCCATTCGGCACTCTACACTTTGGCCAAGCTATTCCTCCATGGGAGGCAGTGGACAGTACATCAGGGCTTCACTCTGTCCAAGCTATTCCACCATGGGAGGCAGTGCACACTACATCAGGGCTTCACTCTGTCCAAGCTATTCCACCATGGGAGGCAGTGCACACTACATCAGGGCTTCACTCTGTCCAAGCTATTCCACCATGGGAGGCAGTGCACACTACATCAGGGCTTCACTGCGCACTTACAGCCCGTCCTTTCTCTTGCAGGCTAAAGTAGCGTTTAATCGCCAGGCCCGTGCCAGGGGTGGCCGCGCCAAGCTGCAGAAGCTCACTCGGCTGGAGGAGCGCGTGTGTGTGCTCATGGGAGCCCGTGTGATTGTCCCCACAGCGTGCGGTGTATCCGACCCTCCACTGCCCGGCAATGGTAAGGACCTCGCCTTTTGGCCCTCTCGCGTCGCACTGGCCCATCCGAGCTACCTCCTTTGCCACTGTCCCACCAATGCGCTGAATCCCACCAGTCCTAACTCCCTCGCTGACACCGTCTCCTCACTCTGAAGCTACTCTTGTGCATTCCTGCTTTCAGCTGGTGACGACCAGGACCCTGAGGCTGCCAGTGACAGCACCTCCAACCAGGAGGAGGAGGAGGAGCAAGCCGGACCTTCGGGGGAACAGTCACGTCCCGCAGGAGAGGAGGAAATGCTTGACACCTCCTCACTGGACGAGTGCCTGGAGGAACTGTCGCAGGGCAATGCAGCTTCTGGGACCAGTGGCGTCCAGCCACCCAGCAGCCGTGCGCGTGGCCCGCGGCCTTCCCCCCAAAGGGGGGAAGGATCAGAGGGGAGTGCTGCTGCTCGGCACACTCGCCGTCACCAACGCGGCAAGGGTCTCCCAGTTCGGCCCCCTCCTCCCCAGCGGGAGAGTCGCGACTCCAGTCCGGACACCTTCACTTCGGAGGAGGTGCGGAAGCTCGATCAGATGGCCGATGACTCGGACCGGCGCCACACGGAGCTCATGAGCGTGGTGGGGCGCATGCCTGAGGCCATCGAGTCGCTGGCGACCAGTGTGCGCGAGTTCGGGGCAGCAACTGCCGCGACTGGCCGCATGCTAACTGATGCCGTCAAGACCCTGGCGGATGTGATGCGCGCGCACACCAGGACCACAGGGCCACTCACTGCTGCCACACGCGCTGTCTCAGGCAGGCATCGCCAGGGCAGGCGCCGCGCTGGAC
Source organism: Somniosus microcephalus (assembly GCF_052327205.1). Lineage (NCBI taxonomy): Eukaryota > Metazoa > Chordata > Chondrichthyes > Squaliformes > Somniosidae > Somniosus > Somniosus microcephalus. The sequence goes on from NC_140995.1 coordinate 122,558,276, forward strand.
CATCCCAGCAAGCCGGCCGTCGGCTGATTGCTGCGGATCCTGCAGTGCGGGCCCGGCCGAGTGCCACCGCGCCACAGCACCAGCCAGCGCATCCCAGACGCCAGCTGGCCCACATTGCGCCATCCGTCGCCGCCATTCCCCCTCTGGGGCGTCGACGGCAAGCGGCTGCAGCTGATGGTGGCCAGGCTCAGGTGCGCCACTCAGCAGACGGCCCCTCGAGGCCCAAACGCCGTGTAGGCCGCCCCCCAGCGGCATCTGGCGGAAGGGCATCTGAGTCTCAGGCGCCTTCCCCCAGCCTCGCAGCAGCCACTGGGCAGAGCTTGCGAAGGAGCAGCAGGCAGGGCAGGGGAGGCAAAATGCTGGCCAAGGTCTCGCCCTCGCGGGCCACTCAGTAGAGGGTGTGGCCAGCTTTCCTTTAATATGGCGGTGGCCATCTTTATTTTGCCCATGGTTGTGCTTTTGGAGGGCTTTTTTTTTGCGTTAGGCCGACGTTGAGGCCCGGTTTCAATAAAGGTGGAGTGGCTCCTCCCCAGTTTGTGGGAGTGAGTCGTTTGTTGGGCTTTTTGTGGGGCCCGTTTATTGTTTTTGGGGATTCATGTGGGAAGGGCTTTTCATTTTTGTGTAATAAAAAATTATCTTTATTCATGCAGTCTCCATGGTTGTTCTTCTTAGTGTTTGTTGGCTTCGCCGGCTGAGGGCTTGCGGAGCGGCTGCATTCATCTTCCCTCATGGCCCCTGGCCATTCCCTGACAGGGGGCTTAGAAGTACCGTGTAATAAGGTGGCGTCGTGCGGCCCTTGGCCCTGGTCGCTCCCTCCTGGGAACGTACTCCTGCTCCTCCTCCTCCTCCTCCTCATGCTCCTCCTGCTCCTCCTCCTGAGGTGCTGGTCCAACGTCAGGTGGCAGTGCCTGAGTCCTGCGGATAGCCAGGTTGTGTAGCATGCAGCAAACCACCACAAATTGGGAGACCCGGTCCGGCGAATACTGGAGAGCTCCTCCGGAGCGATCAAGGCAGCGGAACCGCTGCTTGAGGACCCCAATAGTTAGCTCGATGATGTTGCGGGTGGTTTGATGGCTCTCGTTGTAGGCCTCTTCAGCAGCGGTCCTGGGCGCGCGGAGCGGGGTCATGAGCCAGGTGCACAAAGGATAGCCTTTGTCCCCGAGTAGCCATCCTCTTGGGGGAGGCTGTGCCTGGAACATGTCATGCACAGTACTCTGCCGCAGGATAAAGGCATCGTGGCTGCTGCCTGGGAAGCTGGCATTGACTGCCATGATGCGCTGCTTGTGGTCACAGACCAGCTGCACATTCAGAGAATGGTAGCCCTTCCTGTTGCGATACTGCTCGCCATGCTCCAGAGGGGCCCGCAAAGCCACATGCGTACAGTCAATGGCGCCCTGCACCAAGGGGAATTCCCCGAGTCTGGAAAATCCCAATGCGCGCTGATGCTGGCTCTCCAGGGCCATGGGGAAGGAGATGAATTGGCTTCTCCTTCTGAACAGTGCTTCGGTCACCTGGCGGATGCAGCGATGCGCGCCGTACTGGGAGATGTTTGCTATGTCCCCAGCAGCGTATTGGAAGGAGCCGGTGGCATAGAAGTTCAATGCCACTGTCACCTTCACTTCCACCGACAGAGACGTCCTGCACCTGAGCTTTGGCCGCAGATCTCGGCGAAGCAGGTGGCAGATCTCTGCAATCACCCCCTTTCGGAATCGGAGCCTTTTAACACATCGCGCGGCACTCATGTTTAGGTAGGAGCGCTGCTGGCGGTATAGCCTGACTGGGTAAGGCCTACGTGGCCGACGCCTGTAGCCCCCTCTGCCTCTAGCCAGGGCTGCCCCTCTCACAATGCGTCTGCGAGCCCTACGGACATGGAGCTGCAGCTCCGCGTTGGCACCCCATGCAACCCCCATCAAATCCTGGCAAACACTCTAATTTCCAAATGGCCACTTGCAGCGCTGTTGCCTGAGTCCAAAAATACCTGGCTCTTGCTGCTTGAAACCAGTTAGCTATCCTCCTTGTTGTGTCTCCAGAAATGCGTTGCACAAGACTGTTTTCTGAAAAAAGGATGGCCTTTATACTGGAGAGGACGTTCCCTTTAATTAGCGCCCCCCGGGGCCCGCGCTGGTTGTGTTGCGTTCCTTTTTCCAAACGCTCCGGCCGCCCGCCGCACAATGGGGCGGTCCGACTGAAGTTTGCAATCGGGGCGGCCAAAGGGCGTTGCACGAGGATGTGACGTCATTTTCTGCGCGCGCATCCGGGCGGGCGCTAAACTTTGCGCCGGCGCTAACGGGCAACTTAATTTGGGGCGGAGCGCAAACTGCGCTGCGCCCGGGCGCTACACGCATAGCGCCCGGAAATCACTTCTCTTAAGGCGCTAACTGCTGGCGCAAGCTACTGAAAATCTAGCCCTATGACTCTATGACTATGGATAAGCTTTATAAACAAGACTTTTAATTATATATAGATACAGTATATAACATATAAAAATAGCAAACAAAATCCCTTTGTTTAGGGTATGGGTTGGAGCTCAAAACAGGACTTATTTTGTGATGGGGTGAGAACCAGTTCATATGATTTTGGATCCACACCCAAAACACCAACCTGTTTTTCTCTCTCAGATGCTGACTAAACTCCAGTGCAATTTTCATCTTTATTATTAGAAACATGCCTGTAATTATCATTTAATTGCCATCTATAAGCATGTTCTGGTATGTTCTATTCTTACGGGAATGATAGGCCTTACCACAGTATTGCCCAGAATACCAACAATATACAAATAAGAAAGCTACTGCAGTCAAACAAGAAATTTATCTTAAATAACAACAGAAAATGCTGGAAAAACTCAGCAGGCCAGGCAACATCCGTGGAGAGAAAATAGAGCCAACATTTCGGGTCAAACCCTTTGTCAAAATTTATCTTATTCAGTTTTAAAAGTTTCAGAACTAATATATGCCAAACATGCTGCAAGCACTGGGTTATAAATGGTAAAAGGCATATCACTTTATCTCCATGTTCTCAGTACTACCCAAAACTTTATTGAGCAAAACCACACATACCCAAACTAAGGGCTATATTTCTATCATATAATTTAAAAAAGATTGATTATGAACTGAATATGACACCAAAGTGGAGAATCCCGACCATATTCTCGTAAGGAATACTTAAAGGTATGTCATGCAGCCAATATTCCAACATATGCTCTTCTTAACTTTCTATAGGTGTGCAACAGGAGGCAGTACCAAGACCCAGTGTCTCCCAAGAACATAAAGGTTTCCAGCACTCTGTATTTTCTTTTAATTCATTCATGGGATGTGGTTGTCGCTGGCAAAGCCAGCATTCATTGCCCATCCCTAATTGCCCTGGAATAGGTGGTGGTGAGCCATCTTCTTGAACTGCTGCAGTCCTTGTTGTGAAGGTACTCCCACAGTGCTGTTCGGTAGGGAGTTCCAGGATTTTGACACAGCGACACTGGAAGAACGGCGATATATTTCCAGTCAGAATGGTGTGTGACTTGGAGGGGAACTTTGAGGTAATGGTGTTCCCATTACGCCTGCTGTCCTTGTCTTTCTAGGTGGTAGAGGTCGCGGGTTTGGGAGGTGCTGTTGAAAACTCCTTGGTGAGTTGCTGCAGTGAATCTTGTAGATGGTACACACTGCAGCCATGGTACGCCGGTGGTGGAGGGAGTGAACTTTTAAGGTGGTGGATGGGGTGCCGATGAAGCGGGCTGCTTTGTCCTCGATGGTGTCGAGCTTCTTGAGTGCTGTTGGAGCTGCACTTATCCAGGCAAGTGGAGAGTATCCCATCACACTCCTTACTTGTGCCTTGTAGACGGTGGAAAGACTTTGGCGAGTCAGGAGGTGAGTCATTCGCTGCAGGTTACCCAGCCTCTGACCTGCTCTTGTAGCCACATTATTTATGTGGCTGGTCCAGTTAAGTTTCTGGTCAATGGTGACCCCCAGGATGTTGATGGTGAGGGATTCGGTGATGGTAATGCCGTTGAATGTCAAGGGGAGGTGGTTAAACTCTCTCGTGTTGGAGATGGTCATTGCCTGGCACTTGCGTGGCACGAATGTATCCAAGCACCAGCACAGGTATTCTCACACCACAAGATTTGGGTAATGAACTATAGGAGGATGCACCAAAATACACAGAGCATGAGTGAAGCAGAGCAGTTGGTGATCACAGTAGAAGAGCGGAGGAACAGGCCAGCTTACACCTTTTCTCAGCTGCTGAGTTCTTGGAATCTGACCTGAGGGGATCTGAATTTAAAAGAAGGATGCTACCAGAGCACCACCGTTTTCTGCAGCTATTAGATGGTGTGTCAAACACCCTGCAAGATCTGAGGGTAAGGATGGAGGAATCTGTAATGTATGTACCTTTAAGGGGGGAACTACTTTCTACAGCTCATGTATACTGTAGTACCGGCAGTGACCACACCTGTATATAATGCTGAGTAGTAATCTGTTGTTTCAGTTGCAGTTTGAACCACGCTGAGTAAACACCTGTTGTACCGTTCTCTGCAGTCCTTTTCTTATTATTACACGGACGTAACAGTGGCGACGAGCAAGTTTGAACCTACCTGCAACTCTGCATCACCTCCCAGGGATTCGCTCCTGGAGAACAGTGGAAGAAGGTCGAGTCCAGAAGCACGGGCGTCGACCACGGGCAACCGCCCAGTCATCCAGCGGAGATTTGAGCATCGCAGGGGAGGCTGTCGAGAGCCAGGCTTGGCTTTCCAGTCACGGTGGTCCAGCGAAATGGGCTGGCAACAGGTACTGCGCAGACCCTTCCCGGACAGCGACAGGCTAGAGCCTGACCGAGCGGCACAGAAAAAGGCCGAGCAGCGTCGATGGGGGAGAGAGAGAGGGCAGAGTGCACAGGGCACAGCCGGTGTTCAGGACTGAGCGGCGTCAACAGGGGAGAGAGGCGAGAGAGAGCAGAGCGCAGCCGGTGGTCAAGGGCAGAGCAGCATCAACGGGGGAGAGAGGCGCGCAGGAAAACGCGAGGCGCTGCCATTGCCACGAGGACCGCAGAGAGCGGCGTTGGCAGCAGCGCAGGAGCAGCGCACGAAACCCATAGGGCGTTGCCATTTGCCACGAGGACCGCCGAGAGCGGCGTTGGCAGCAGTGCGGGAGACGCCATTTTAAGCCGCAGCGGGGAAGAAAGGAAAGCATGGGAGACGCCATTTTAAGCCAGTCTAACCACACCCAAAAATGCCGAAGAGTGGCAGTATCACAGCGTTCGACAATGAAGTCGAAGATTGGACGACATATGTCGAACGCATAGAAGTATACTGCAAGGCGAATGAAGTGCCAGATGACAAGAAAGCGCTGGTATTGTTGAATTCAATGGGTGCAAAAACGTATGGCTTACTATGAAACCTAGTAACCCCAGAGAAGCCAGTAGAAAAGGATTTTGAAAACATAGTGTCAATCCTACAGGACCACTTAAACCCCACACCGCTGCTGATATCAGAAAGATTTAAGTTTCACAAAAGGAACCAGCATAAAGATGAAAGTAATGCTGAGTATTTAACGGAACTGTGCAAGCTATCGAAACACTGCCAGTTTGGTACGGGACTAGCAGATACTTTAAGGGACAAGTTTGTGTGTGGGCTTCAAAGTGAAGGAACCCAGAAACGGCTTCTATCAGAAAAGAATCTTACGCTGGACAAGGCTTTCAGCATTGCAGTATCACACGAAGCAGCATTACGGGGCGCTGCAGAGTTATAACAGAGACCACAAGAGTATGGCACAAATGAAATGTCATACGGAACAGTGAAGTGCTATCGCTGCGGCAGAACAACACACGACCATAATGATTGCTGGTTCAAGGGCAAAGTGTGCAGACAGTGTGGAAAAGTAGGACACATAGCAAGAGTCTGCAGGTCGGGAAAGAAAACCAGCAGCAAGAAATCTCCACAGGAGAAGTACAAGAAGGTACATAAGGTGACGGAGAGTAGTTCAGATGAACAGAAGAGTGATACAGACTCCGGAAGCAAGGAGCTGGGTTGTCTGAAACTACATAATGTGATCAAAACAGAGGATCACCAAACTATCTGGGTCACGCTCAAGATAGCAGGAGTCCAAGTGAAAATGGAATTGGACACAGGATCAGCCCTAACAGTCATAAACCGAAGGGACTACAAGCGGCTATTCTCACATATACCCTTGAGAGATACAAAGATTGTCTTGAAGACGTACACGGGGCAAAAAGTCTACCCCAGAGGAAAAATAAGGGTGAACGTTATATATAGCGGCAAGGAAACACCAAAAATGAACCCAGATGGAGGACCACCACTACTAGGACATGAATGGATCCGGAAGATACAGCTAGATTGGCATTCCATGCAAGCACTGACTGTAGATGCCAAAAAGGATGACGACGTCACACCTGGACGACTGTCAAAAATGCTAACTGATGCACAAGAAGTGTTCCAGCAGGGACTCGGAACACTAAAAGGCATAACAGCGATGATCAAAATAGAGGAAAATGCAAGCCCAAAGTTTTTTAAGGCCAGACCGGTACCTAATGCAATCCGCCCAGCCGTCGAAGCAGTGCTGGAAGGTTTGGAACGTTCAGGAGTACTGTCCAAAGTGGACTGGAGCGAGTGGGCTACACCCATCGTTCCTGTAATGAAGAGGTCATTGAGTAATATGCCTGGGGAACCAAAGAAGGTTCGCATCTGTGGGGACTTTAAGGTGACAGTGAACCCAGTCCTTCACACTGTACAATATCCGCTTCCGCGGATTGAAGATATTTTTGCCTCGCTATCTGGAGGGAAAGACTTCACTAAGATTGATCTGGCCCAGGCGTACCTGCAAATGGAGGTAGAAGAAGCCTCGAAACAGTACCTCACGATCAACACTCATAAAGGTCTCTACCAATACAACCGGCTGGTGTTCGGGGTAGCATCAGCTCCGGCTATTTGGCAAAGGGCAATGGAACAAGTCCTGCAAGGGATTCCAGGGACCCAATGTTATTTGGACGACATCCTGGTCACGGGCGAAAATGACAGTGATCACCTCGCCAGCCTGGAGCAGGTGCTCACTAGATTGAAGGACTATGGGCTCCGAGCTAATCGCCACAAATGTGAGTTTTTCCAGAAGCAGATCTCGTATTGTGGCCACGTTATTGATAAAGAGGGGTTACATAAGTCCCCTGAAAAGATTGAGGCAGTAGTCAAGGCTCCAGCACCGGAAAATGTGTCACAACTGAGGTCGTTCCTCGGGCTGGTGAACTACTACCATAAGTTCTTACCGAATTTGTCTACCGTACTACACCCACTGAACACCCTACTGCAAACGGGGGTACCATGGAAGTGGAGTGACGAATGTAAACGAGCTTTCCAGAAGAGCAAAGCATTGATCACATCAAAAGAGGTGTTGGCTCATTTCAACCCAGCACTACCAATTCGGTTGGCGTGTGATGCATCACCCTATGGCATTGGAGCGGTGCTGTCGCACAAATTCTCAGACGGCTCAGATAGGCCAGCAGCCTTTGCGTCTCGGTCACTAACCTCAGCCGAGCGTAACTATGCCCAGGTTGACAGGGAGGCCCTCAGCCTAGTGTGGGGAGTGAAAAAGTTCAATCACTATCTGCACGGGCAGAAGTTCACCTTGCTGACTGACCACCAACCACTTGTCTCCATCTTTAATCCAAAGAAGGGCATTCCGGTGATGACTGCGCAACGGCTACAAAGATGGTCCCTTTTTCTAGGGGCGCACCAATATGAAATCGAGTATAAGGGCACGAAACAGCATGGAAACGCTGATCGGCTATCACGCCTGCCACTGCCTACTGTGGAGGAAGCACCAGCAGTGGATCCTGTTGAAATATTTCATTCGACTATAATTGAATGCTTGCCAGTAACTAACGCTGGTGTAGAGAAGGAGACCCGAAATGACCCGACACTGTCTCGGGTATATGATTTGACGGTGAAGGGATGGCCAGCACATGGCGACTCACTGTTGCCAGCATTCTCATCCAGAAGAGAACAGCTGTCAGTATGCCAGGGGACCTTGATGTGTGGATCCCGAGTGGTAATTCCACCCAAGTTAAGGGAGAGAGTGCTCAATGAGCTTCACGAAGGTCATCTGGGAGGGATGAAAATGAAAAGCCTTGCTAGGGCTTATGTGTGGTGGCCGGGGATCGATCAGCAAATCGAGGACCTGACAAAGAGCTGCTCAGGATGCCAGAAGGTCCAAAATGCACCACCACATGCCCCTCTACACCCATGGGAGTGGCCCTCATCTCCATGGCAGCGGGTGCATATTGATTTTGCTGGTCCATTCATGGACTCAATATTTTTAATAGCCGTGGATGCGCACTCGAAATGGCCTGATGTGATCAAAATGTCCTCCACCACCACGAAGAAAACTATTGCAGTCCTACGGACCATTTTTGCCAGGAACGGCTTGCCAGAGCAGATTTGCTCTGATAATGGACCACAGTTTGTGTCTGAAGAGTTTCGAAGATTTATGAAAAGGAATGGGGTAAGGCATTACACATCCGCCCCGTATCATCCAGCCACAAATGGATTGGCTGAGAGGTTCGTACAAACCTTTAAAAAAGCAGTAATGGCCATGTGCGATGACGACATTCCACTGCAGCATAAGGTGGACAATTTCCTGTTAGCCTACAGAAATGCGACCCATGCAGTCACCAACCAGGCCCCGGCCATGATGTTCTTTAACCGAAGGTTGAGCTGTCGTCTGGATTTGCTCAGACCAAATGTACGAAGAGATGTTGAGAGTAAGCAATTCCAGCACATCAATGAGAAGCCGACAAGGAGCTTCAATGTAGGGCAACCAGTCCTGGCCCGCGACTTCCGAACAGAGAAATGGCAACCAGGAACGATATGCACACGGCAGGAGCCACTAATGTACACAGTGGACGTTGGGGAGAGCATCGTGAGATGCCATGCTGACCAGATCCTAGAGTCAAAGGAACGAGTCAACCCCATGCCTCGCCCATACGTACCTGGTGATGAACCCGATGTACAGGTCGCATCTACCCCAGAAACAGTAGCATCGGAAGCTGATGAACCAACCAACGACAGGGGGCCAGAATCGCCTCCGCACCAAGAGCAAGACACTCGGGAAAGGCGCTATCCAGAAAGGATCAGGAAGCCTCCCCAAAGACTGAATTTATAAATAGACTATTTTCAGCTAATGTTGCATGTTAAAAGTGTTAATTGTAATTAGTTTGATATTTAATTGTTAAATGAGTGTTATGGTACTGTTAATCTAAAAGGGGAGGAATTGTAATGTATGTACCTTTAAGGGGGGAACTTCTTTCTACAGTTAATGTATACTGTAGTACCGGCAGTTAACACACCTGTATATAACGCTGAGTAGTAATCTGTTGTTTCCGTTGCAGTTTGAACCACGCTGAGTCAACACCTGTTTGTAGTATATGTACCTTTAAGAGGAACTATGTTTTTGAAGCCCCTGTGTACTGTAGTACCAGCAGTGACCACTCGGGTATATAAGCCTGTATAGCGTCTTGTGTAGTTAGTTCACCTCCAGGCTTTGTTCAGTAAACACTTGTTAAATCAACTCCTGCATTCCATGTCTCCATTAACACACGGATCTAACAGTGGCGACGAGTTAGCAATGAACTTACCTGCAATTCGGCAGCGCCTCAAGGAGATCGATTCCTCAGACGAAGGTCGAAGCCAGAAGCAAGTAAAAAAAAAAAAAAAAACTGGTTTCACCAGCTAAACGGGCTGGTGGCAGGTAGTGCACTGATCCTTCCTGGGCTGCGGCGGGCTGGGGCTCGATCGGGTGGCTCTGCAGCGGGGCCGGGCAGCGAGTCGGAAAGCAGAAGCAAAGAGAGACAGAGGGTGGAACACTCAGGAGGCGGCCGGTGCTGCAAAGCAGGTCGGTGTTCGGACCGAGCAGAGGGAGGGGAAAGTCCCAGAGGGTCCGCTCCATGACGGGAACAGTTCTCCAAGTAACGGAAAAACTGTTTAAAAGATATATATATAAAAAAAAATAGAAATAACGCGAAAAGCTGCAGGTCGCAACGGGAACCGCGGAGAACAGCGTTGGCAGCAGCGGCAGCGGCGGGAAAGCACAGGAGGCGCCATCTTGACTCAGCGGGGAAGAAGGAAAAGCGCGGGAGGCACCATTTTTGATTTTCAGGATGCCGAGACTGGCAATATTACTGCTTTCGATAGTGATATAGAGGATTGGACCACATATGTGGAAAGAGTGGAGGTATATTGCAAGGCGAATGAAGTAGCGGATGATAAAAAGGCATCAGTACTTCTAAATCTGATGGGCGCAAGGACATACGGGCTGTTACGAAACTTGATCACTCCAGCCAAACCGATGGACAAGAATTTTAAGGAGATTGTTGATACCTTACAGGAGCACTTAAACCCAACACCGCTGCTGATAGCGGAACGATTCAAATTCTTCAGGAGGAATCAGCACAAGAATGAAAGTAACGCTGATTACCTCACCGAATTACGAAAACTGTCAAAGCACTGCCAGTTCGGGGCAGGACTGGCAGATTCTCTACGAGACAAATTCGTCTGTGGTCTCCTAAGCGAAGGAACACAGAAAAGATTACTTTCTGAGAAAGATTTGACACTGGACAAGGCTTTCAGTGTGGCTGTATCATACGAAGCAGCAGCAAGAGGAGCTGCAGAGATAAAGCAAAAGCCACAGGACTGCGGCACACATGAAATGACACGGGGTTTCGAGAGATGTTATCGCTGCGGCAGATCCACCCATGACCAGAAGGACTGCTGGTTCAAGGACAAATCATGCAGGCAATGCGGAAAGATGGGACACATTGCACGTGTATGCAGATCTGGAAAAAAATCCGCTGACAGTAAAAAGGTCAATAAGGAAAAGTACAGAAAGGTACAAATGATGACGGACAGTAGCTCCGAAGACCAGAAGAGCGATAGCGACTCCGGAAACAAGAGACTAAGCTGTCTCAAATTACATAATGTAATTGCCAAAGAAGATTACCAGACCATTTGGGTTACCCTCACGATAGCGGGGTCCCCAGTCAAAATGGAGCTAGATACAGGATCAGCTCTGACGGTCATGAGTCGACGGGATTACGAACGGCTATTTCCGCATATACCTTTGAAAGACACATCCATTGTCTTGAAGACATATACGGGGCAGAAAGTATACCCCAGAGGGAAAATAAGGGTGCCTGTTGTATACAACGGCAAGGAAATACAGAAGTTGTATTTATACATTCTGCAAGATGGTGGTCCACCGTTGTTGGGACATGAATGGATCAGAAAGATAAGTTTAGACTGGCACTCCATTCAGGCACTGACGGTGACCAGTAAGAAAAAAAACGATGATGACGTCGTACCTGGACGATTAAAAGAAATCTTGGCTAACGCCAAAGAAGTGTTTCAACAGGAACTAGGAACCCTGAAAGGCGCCACCGCCTCAATAAAAGTGGAAGATGCGGCAATTCCCAAGTTTTTTAAGGCAAGGCCGGTGCCATACACAATTCGTCCAGCCGTCGAGGCAGAGCTGGAGAATTTGGAAAAAGCAGGCGTGTTATCCAAGGTAGATTGGAGCGAGTGGGCAACACCCATCATCCCGGTAATGAAGAAAACGTTGAATAATGATAAATCTGAAGAACAGAGAAAAGTTCACATCTGTGGGTACTTCAAGGTGACTGTAAACCCGGTTCTTCACACGGTACAGTATCCTCTTCCGAGGATAGAAGATATTTTCGCCTCACTATCCGGGGGGAAACGTTTCACCAAAATTGACTTAGCACAGGCATATCTACAGATGGAGGTTGAGGAGGCCTCTAAAAAGTATCTCACGATAAACACACACAAAGGCCTGTACCAGTACAATCGACTGGTTTTCGGAGTGGCATCAGCTCCGGCTATCTGGCAAAGAGCTATGGAGCAAGTCTCAATGCTACCTAGATGACATCCTTGTAACAGGGGAAAACGACAACGAGCACCTTGCCAACTTGGAGCAGGTGCTCACGAGGCTGAGAGAACGGGGCCTACGAGCAAATCGCCCCAAGTGCAAATTTTTCCAGAAACAAATATCATATTGTGGCCATGTCATTAACGAAGAAGGGTTGCATAAGTCACCTGAAAAAATTGAAGCGGTCGTAAAAGCCCCCGCGCCTGAAAATGTCTCACAATTAAGGTCGTTCCTGGGATTAATAAAGTACTATCATAAATTTTTACCAAACTTGTCAACGGTTCTGCACCCTCTTAACGCACTGCTACAAATGGGAGTAGTTTGGAAATGGAGCGATGACTGTAAACGTGCCTTCCATAAATGCAAAGGCTTGATCACGTCCAGGGAAGTGTTGGCTCATTACAACCCATCACTGCCAATCAGACTGGCATGCGATGCATCCCCTTATGGCGTGGGAGCGGTATTATCGCATAGATTCCCTGGTGGCTCGGAGCGGCCGATAGCTTTTGCGTCACGCTCATTGAACTCAGCTGAGCGTAACTATGCCCAGATCGACAGGGAGGCACTCAGCCTGGTGTGGGGGGTGAAGAAATTCAACCATTACCTACACGGACAAAAATTTACCTTGTTGACTGACCATCAACCCCTCGTCTCCATATTCAACCCTAAAAAGGGCGTTCCCATTATGACAGCGCAAAGGCTACGGAGGTGGTCCCTTTCCCTAGGGGCACACCAATATGACATAGAATACAAAGGAACAAAACAGCATGGGAATGCTGACGGGTTATCGCGCCTACCATTGCCAACGGTAGAAGAGGCGCCTACAGTGGACCCAGTGGAGATATTCCACTCGACCATAGTGGAATGTCTACCGGTGATAAATTCTACCATTGAAAAGGAAACGAGAAATGACCTGACTCTCTCACGAGTCTATGATTTAACGGTGAAGGGATGGCCAGCACATGGCGAACCACTGTTGTCAGCATTCTCGCAAAGAAGAGAACAGCTGTCAGTGTGCCGAGGAACATTGATGTGTGGATCCAGAGTGGTGATTCCACCCAAACTCAAGGATAAAGTGCTAAAGGAGCTTCACGAGGGGCATCTGGGTGGAGTGAAAATGAAGAACTTAGCCAGAGCGTTTGTGTGGTGGCCAGGTATCGATGGAGACATCGAAGAAATGACCAAGAGCTGTCTAGGATGCCAGAAGGTCCAAAACGCCCCACCACAAGCCCCTCTACATCCATGGGAGTGGCCCTCATCTCCATGGCAAAGGGTACATATCGACTTTGCTGGTCCATTTATGGACTCAATGTTCTTAATCGCGGTGGATGCACACTCCAAGTGGCCGGAGGTAATAAAGATGTCCTCCACCACCACGGAAAAAACCATCACAGTATTAAGGACCATATTCGCCAGGAATGGGCTGCCTGAACAGATCTGTTCTGATAATGGACTGCAATTTGTATCCGAAGAATTCAAGAAGTTCTTAAAAAACAATGGGGTTAAGCACTACACGTCCGTCCCATACCATCCCGCCACCAATGGATTAGCGGAAAGGTTTGTCCAGACCTTCAAGAAGGCCATAAAGGCCATGGGTAATGAAGACATAAATCTACAACATAAGGTAGATAACTTCTTGTTTGCGTACAGGAATGCAACACATGTGGTTACAAACCAAACCCCTGCCATGATGTTTTTCAATAGAAGACTAAGATGCCGGCTGGATTTGGTCAAGCCAAACGTCAGAAGGGACGTAGAGAACCGGCAATTTCAAAGCATGAATGAAAGGCCAACTAGAACCTTCCAGATAGGTCAACCAGTTTTGGCCCGGGACTACCGTACCGAGAAATGGCAGCCTGGAACTATTTGCACACGGCTAGGACCGCTGATGTATGCCGTGGACATTGGAGAAAGCATAATAAGGCGCCATGCTGACCAGATCATAGAGTCATCCGAAAAAGGACAACCTACACCACAACTCTATACGCCTAGTGAAGAAGCAGAGATACCCATAGTATCTACCTCCGATCCGGTGATACTGGAACCAGATGAACCCGACACTGGCATTGAAGCCGAATCGACCTTGCCAAAGGAACCTACTACACCACCGAAACCTACTACAGCACCGAGGCGTTATCCGGACCGAGTCAGGAAGCCTCCAGAGAGATTGAATTTGTAATTGATTTACTTCAGCAAATGTGTAGATTATTGTTCTTGTAAAAATGTTATTTAATGATTACTTAAAATGTTATGTACTATTTATCTAAAAAGGGAGGAATTGCAGTGTATGTACCTTTAAGAGGAACTATGTTTTTGAAGCCCCTGTGTACTGTAGTACCAGTAGTGACCACTCGGGTATATAAGCCTGTATAGCGTCTTGTGTAGTTAGTTCACCTCCAGACTTTGTTCAGTAAACACTTGTTAAATCAACTCCTGCATTCCGTGTCTCCATTAACACACGGATCTAACATTGTTGTACTGTTCTCTGCAGTCCTTTTCTTATTATTACACGGACGTAACAGAATCCACTATCCACATCTGTGCAATCATGCATTCTCATCACTGCATTCTACATAGATCACATAATGGGCAGAACTTTCAATATCAGCGGGGGGCGTGAAACTGGTGGTAACAGATTGGCCGCCCGTTATACATCCTGTCCGATTTTGCTTTCCATTGAAGTTGAAAGTTCTGCCCAGTATTTCCCAGGATGTGTGCGCCTGAGTCCCCTGTGCTCAAAGTCCTAAGCCTAGTCAGAGTAACTCTCGTGAATGCTCAGACTGCTTCTATAGAGGCCTTGGACTCCAACTACAAGAGGATCTCTTGTCTCAATTCAACATGTTGAGAGATTGAATAGAGAATGCCTCTTTGCACAGCTTCACCACCCATATATTTGCCCAGAGTTCTGTTGCCATACAGATTTTCTGGAGTAGGCACTGCCTCTTAGGGTAACACCACCCTCCAGCTTCCCCTCAACAGAAAAAAATAACCGAAACAGGAAAGACCGGCCGGTCACCACAGCGGGGGACATGACCCAACACTTGGAAGCCAAGGGCTTCTTCATTCTAAAGAGGCTCTTACTTCGATGCAGCAGCCAGGCACGCCACTTACTCCACTTACAGTCACTGGGGAGCACCTTGAAGGAGTACATTATCAGCAAGGGAAAGCACTGAGGTAAACCACACTAGAGTAGATTTTCAGGTCCTGGCAAAGTTTTGTTCATAATTGCTAAGTTCAGTGCAAATGCATCCACAAATATATGGTGGTTACCTGCACTCAGTTTTCCTCAATCAGCTCACTTCCATAATAACAATCAGTTTCCGGTACAGCTCTTGCCTTGTGCAGAGCTAGCCTACTGAGAGAGAGGCCAGGAGCAATTGAAAAATTGCAGTATAGGTGAAAGTTAAAAGCAAATGGCTGCAAAGGGGGACAACAATTTGTACAGCTTTTGGAAACTTTCAAAAGGCAATTCAACCTGTTCATAGTCTTTGCCAAAGGTTGAAGAGGAGACGGAAGAAAGAAATAGCAGGCATAAATTAAATAAATAAAATCCAAGGTGGTGTCACAATTTTGGAACCTGGGGCAACCAAAGGAATAGTATAGAACTTAGACCCATCATTTCATGATTGACAATGTGAACATCGTGCTGTATGTGGTGTGTATGAGAATGGTTGCCCTCCGCAGAGGGCATCAGTGCAAGAGAACAAAGTCCTGCAATTGATTCCCTGCTCACCTGAAGCCTATGAAGGCAAGTATCCTTGGTCACAAGTGGGCGTCCAAGTATAATGGGTGGCATAATGGCAGGTGTGGTTTGTGCAGTTTAATTGCCACGCAGTCTCCCTGGCTTGCTCTATTTTATCTTGCGCCATTTCAAATATGAAATATTGTATTTGGGGCATATGCAAACCATCCCTCATCATAAACCTGACCTCCACTTGCTGTTCGCAATAGGACATTGTACCTAGATGCCTCTTGGCTCCATGTGCTCCTGTGAAAGTCGATACTGAAAGAATTTCTATTTATGTGCTGCTATACTATACTTATTGATATTAATTTCCATCTACCACATTTTTGTCCATTCCAGCATCTTATCAATATCCTCTTGTAGTTTCCTTTGGCCTCAGAATTATTTATTACATTTCCTATTTTAGTACTGTCTGCAATACACTCTCGCTGGCCCTACATCAAAATCATTGATGTACACAGTGAACAGAAGCAGTTTCAAAACAGAACCTTGTGCGACACTTCTACTCACCTGCAACTACTCTGCGAAATTGCCCTTAACTCTTACACCCTGTTTCCTCCCTTCCAAACAGTTTATAATCCAATTTTCTAATCTTTCCCTAATTACATATCTTTTAATCTTCTCCAGTATTCTGCTGTGTGGTAACTTGTCAAAGGCCTTCTGAAATTCTATGTACACTGTTGTGGGATTTCTCTCTGCCCCAAAGCAGACGGAGACGAGCGTGTACTGGTTCTAAGCGATCTTTATTCAAGCAGATGCTGGGAGAGGCCTTCTCAGTCTGAGCTGAGATGGGAGTCTAATTTTTACATTCGAGCAGTTGGCTTATATATAATCTTACATCTTGTTTCCTTCACATCTTCGGGACTTGGCCAATTAATTGTCCAATTCACGTACACTTAATCACATCTCCACAAAACACACCTTGTTTATCTCATTTGCCCTGTTTCCACATCTGCCATTGTTCTATCCAATTTACATACGCTTAACCTTATCTTCGCAAATCACATCTTGGCGGCCCATTGTTCAATGTATGGCCTCCGTAATTCTTTTACTCCCCGATCATAATGTAACATGCTTTTTCCAACTCTCGTTGTTCTGCCAGACTTCTCCTTTATTACATCAGCCAGCTAGTCAGTTAAGCCGCTAATCTAACTTTTAACCCCTTCATACACCCACTACATTTTCCCCCTTCCCCTTTCACCATATTTGTCACCTCCGCAAAGAACTCTATCAGGTTTGCCAAGCATGACCTTCCATTCTGAAATCTATGTCGGCTACTTCTAATTATTTTTCCTTCATCTAGGTATTTCGTTTCTAAATAGTTAGCTTTGCCTCCTGCTTTAAAATTGGATATTACTTTGGCCAATCTCCAGTCCTCTGGCATACATCCAATCTCAATAGAATCCTGATATTTGGCCTTGAATTTCCTGAATACTTACACAATGTCATTATTTTATCACAGATGTTCCAGGAAATTATGGCCTTATTGACTGACGCCATAACTTACCCTATGCTAAGATTTTCCGGTCTATTTATGCTGCTCCACCGTTGCCCTCACCGAAACAATATTTAAGCTATTATCATAGCTGCGCCCCCATCAAAATCAATGAGAATCCAAAATTTCCTGACTGGACACTTGTTTTCTAGCCACTTAGACTGAAAAATAATGGAATGGTGACCTTGTGACCTCCAAGATCAAAATGGAAAATGGAAACCCATTCATTTAACTTCATTAGGTTTTACACTCATAAGAAAAGTAAGAATTGTCATTTTATTGATTTCATGGTTATTATTTATTGTACATAAAGCCCCTTGAAAATGTCCTTAAATTTGATTACACAGTGAATTAAAAGTCTGAAATCTCAATAAAATTTCCAGAGTCAAAATTTGATTGAATTGGACACTAACCAGAACCATGCATGTAAGGACACAATACCAGCAAAAGCAATATTCTAATGTGTTTTCAATATTGAGGAAAATACCTTGTGCATTGTTTTGATGCAACAGAACAAATTATAACAGATAAAACTGCAGAGCCCAAAGTCACATTAGCCCAATAAATAACCATGATCACAACTTGTCTAGTTAATGGTCATTTATCACTTGGAGATTACTGGATCTGAAAGGCATTCACAGGGCAGATAAACTCCAAGCTGAAATTAATGAAGCACAATCATCATCATGCAGTATAATTCAGCTGACAGCAACTTTTGTCAGGTTCATTGCCTTTTTAAATACTACTTTCCAGTTTATTGCTTCATCAAATTCGCATAGGGCGATTTAAAATTGTTCCATTATCATGGATCAACTTCGGAAGGCAGAAGGAAGAAGTGGGGACTTCGATTTGGTCACAATTTTAAATAAAAGATATAAAGAACATTAGACTGTTGCTAATTACATAAATTTAAAACAGAAATAGACAGTTTCCTAGAAGTAAAGGGAATTAAGGGTTACGGGGAGCGGGCAGGAATTTGGACATGAGTCTAGGTTCGGATCGGACATGGCCCTGTGGGTAGCAGAGCGGGCCCAGGGGCCGTGTAGCCTGATCCTGCTCCTATTTCGTGTGTCTAATTCTGTTAGATTCAGGAGATGGTTCTGTGATAGTGGATTGGCGGTTCGGATCAGATCAGCCATGATCTTATTGAATGGCGGAGCAGGCTCGAGGGGCCGATTGGCCTACTCCTGCTCCTATTTCTTATGTTCTTATGTTCTTATGTAAGACCCAGAAACGAATTTCAGTAAAATTATCCAGAAAAGTTTATCTACTCAGAAATAGATTAATAAACATATTAAAGGCTAAACTGCTCTAATGATGAGATTACTCTTTTTGATTAAATAACTATGTTTTTGTAGTTTCAAGAATTAATATAAAACAATCATTGTCATAGACAGATGCCACATGTCACTAAAGGATATAAAATATCAGTATGATTCCAAATATTTATAGCAAGATTGCCAGAGGGTCCTGAAATATCAATGGTATATGTAGAAACCTGCATCAGAAGGTAAAACAAAAGCAAAATACTGCGGGTGCTAGATCAGAAAGTAAAATGCTTTGTAAAAATGTTGAAACCTCTTTTCTTATCTACATTGATCCTCTCTACAGCATGTATTCCCTCTTTCACCAATATTGCCACTTTTCCTTTCTTCCTACTTTAATAGCATCTGCCCAATCAAGTGATTCACTCTCGAACTATCACAGCAGGGTATCTGCTACTGTCTTCATGTCAGCTGAAAAGGATCTCTCTCTACCTCTCTCTCTCACTGCCACCCTAAATTAGGGCTTATCTTTATCTAATAGCAAAATACTGCGCATGCTGGAAATCTGAAATAACAACAGAAAACGCTGGAAAAACTCAGCAGGCCAGGCAGCATCCGTGGAGAGAGAAACAGAGTTAACGTTTCAGGTCGAAGACCTTTCATCAGAACATCTTTATCAGTCTGGTTATCCCCTGGACCACTCAACTAGATCCTTCTTTGTCTTCCTTCAAACAGTGTCTCACTCCCACTCCCTATGTAAATCTTTCTCTTACTACTGTTCAGACCTCGAGAATTACGAATTAGCTTAACAATGACAGACAAGGATGTGATCAATAAAATTGGTCTTTATTCACACTATAGTTCAAAATTCGAGTGTGCATAGAAATACCTTTGGCAATAAATTCAAAAAATTCTCGGCAATGAATATGCCTGCAACTTATTAATTCAAATGTACATAAAAGTACCCCCTTAACAATTCAAACGTACGTAAAAGTACCCCTTTAACAACACCTAAGCTTACGTCCGACTTTCATACATACTCCTTTATCTCTGGGTGATCGGTCGAGAGAAATTGTAAGTCGAAACATAGACTGGCCAGCTTTCTCAGCTCATTCTTCCTCCTGCTCTGTCTTCTGGGCTTCTTCTGAATCCCTCTTCGTTCCTTCGGTGTTCCTTCTGAATCTTGAATCTCCTGCCCCTAGGTTACTTCTGTTATCTTACTGTCTGCCTCCCTCTGATAGGTCAGTTTCACTCCAAACCTCCCCTGATTGAAGTTCCTTCCGCATGACACATTCCTGTTCCTGTGAGATGTGTGGGGGTGGGACCTCCTTGTCAATCATGTTCTTCCTTCTTGTCCATGTGACCTCTCAAACAAAGGACCATGCTGACCACTAGGCAAAGGACCCCCTTGCTGACTTCCACCATTTTGTGTCTTCACAAACAAAGAACACATGCTGATTTCCTACATTTTGAATCCGTCCGTTATCATCTCACAATTTGTTCGCAATTTCGATCTCCACAAGGTAGCAGCAGTTTTATTACAATTTTCAGAATCTTACAGTCCTCCCTTAAATGTCTCTCATGTTTATTCATGTGCAGACATTTCACCAGAGTTGGAGTAGTATGTATTCCAATCGGACATAGTTCCCTTTTATCCCCTATAATACAATATTTATACCCCATTTCACATTGTCAAAGCTAATTTTGTAACAGTCCCCTCGTATGCCTAAATTGTCTTCCCTTGTTCTTTCTTTGGTTACGTCTTGCCCGCATTCCTCAGTCCCACATAAGCATGATCACACACATTAGCTGTAACCATAACAGAGCTTGTGAGCACAGTCTTGCATATGGAACTAATTCTATACGATTAAATCCCAAATCCCACCAACAAGTCGCCTCGTTCATTAACGAGTTTATTATTCTGGCATTAGCACCATTCCTCCCTTTTAATACTGAGAATGTCCTTCCCACTTCGCCAATCTGTTTTGCAAACTCAGTGAGATTTTCATTTATCCATGGTAACCCATATCCAAAAATGGACATGTATTTCCCCAAATCATCTATCTCGGTTGATGCCTTAACATGCATTGGATTCTGATCCATTAAAGGCAGAATAGTCCTGTTCCCGATTTTTACCATCCTTTTAGGTTTAATACACATAGTACTGTTAGATACCAGACATATTGATAATAACCTCACTTGCATCTAATACAACATCATGTAACATTGACAACTCACTCGGAACCAACACCAATCCGTTAATTGGAGCAGGGAATGGGGTGGGGCACTTTTCACTCCCCTCATCAGGTGGCACTGGTTTCTCTCTCCCCTTTAATTGAATGGCTTCTTTGGACTGATCAGGACATTGAATATTATCATAACGATTTTTAATTTGAGGATCATCATGGGAGAAATTTCTGTTTACACAGATAAATGTGATTACTTGACCAGAAATTTGTCCAACAGTAACTTGTCCCATCAATTAACGGGGTAGCTACGATTCCTCTTGCCTTCCTCAATCTCAAGTTATTTGTGGTCTCACCTGGTGCAAACCGGAGTTCTAGGATCGTCTCGTTTGGTTTAGTCCTTTGCCCCTCTTGCACCCTCTGCTCCGTTACCCTCACTGTCCAATTATGGCATTTTATAGTTAGATTTTTAATTGTTACATTCATCTCATTTACAACAGAAAACCCTGTATCCAGTGAGGTTATGGTTCCATTGGTGCTGTTTCCGAGCTGCCGTGATTCCTGATATAGTTCAATCCCATCCATTACAAGCATCAAAGCGCTCAATGCATATAGGAGTTTCCCCATCCTGGAACTGCACCTTCAACACTCATCTGGCCCCCTGCTTAAAAGAAAAAACAGACAATCCATTGCGGCTTTCCTAAGAGCCAAATGGATTAATTTGTCAATTTCCAACCCCCTTCTCTCAATGTGGGGAACATCCACTCAAATTTAAAACTTAAAAATTTAACAATGCCCAAAATGTTTACAAAACCCACATCTGTTTGTGGAGTTAAAAACAGAGTTCACAGCTGTTTGTGAAAAGAATGAACTTCTTTCTTTTGCATTTCAAGAGAAGACAAACACAGACATCAATCACTGTCAGGTTTGCTCACACAGCTTCTCACAGCTTTCAAGTAATTCTTTACTTTTGCAAAGTCTTGTAATTTTAAATTTTTTGTTAAGATCCTGATCAATTCACTTTAGCAGGTAAAAAAAAACATGAGACATCCTAAACATTCTGTGAAGCAACTCCACACAATAGCATTTCCTTTTTTTTCCTGGTCACCCATACTTGCAATTAGTCAAAAATTTCCAAAAATTGTTGATGTGTTTTTGCCACATATCCAGAGCTAGTAGCTTCCACACAAATTTACACCAACCAGAATTTCACCGTGGCCGCAATAAAAATCTGGTTTTAATAAGTTAATTAACCTCAATAACTCCAATTCAATTCAAACTGATATTTTTAAACTAAGCAGTATCACTTGAAAAACAAAGGAAGAAGTCACACTAACAAAGAAACATTCACACATACTTTGTTAGCATTCAAATTCATTTTATTACAGGCACATTAACTTCAAGGAGGAAGCTTATCTTTTGTAAAACAATTAACAAACTTAAAACAGCACACACTTGTCCATCATTCAAGACAAAACAAGCTCTCAGTACAGAAAAAGTGGGTGGAGCTGAAACAAACACACCAGACACTTTCTTTCAAAGACAGAAAACTACTACACTTTTAACACACACTTTCACACAAACTGAAATTCCAGCATTCTTTTCTGATCCTTTCACTCAGTAAATCTTGTGTTTTACTTGTTTTGGACAGAAACTAATAGCTTCGTGTCGGTAAAACTTTAATTTTTCCCTTCTTTTTCATTTTCTTAAATTGCCTCAACAACTTATTCTCCCAGTCATATCTCACTTGCAGTTGCATCATGCAGCTCCAACTATCCACTTTATTTCCCTTTGGGATTACCTACACCTCTCCTGATTTATCCTCTTCTGCTGCGCCCCACAAACAATTATTATGCAGGTCCACTATCATATTGTGGGCCAGCCTCCAATCAGAGCCTAGCACCCCATGCCCGTCCTTATCCCAATTCATAAGAACACATTCCCACTTCAATTCTAGTCCCCCTACCTTAACTTTTAAAGGTCTTGATACCGCCCCTGCCTTTTGGTTGCTCGTGAAACCGGCTAACATGTATGGTGTTCCTGACAACCATGGGGAACTATCAGGACATTCCGAGTGAATCACGGTGCTTGAGGCTCCAGTATCCACTAGACATGTCCCGTTTGTATGTTCTACTTCTACTTTCACACATGGTTGTCCCCAATTGTCGTACCTGAGGGGACACAGGTACTCAGGCTGGGCACGGCCCCTTCATTGTGATCTTAGTGGTGTATCGCTTCCTTTTGCAGCAGTCACCTTCCCAGTGACCCCCAGTTGTTTCAGGGCTTCCACTAAGGCCAGCACCGCCTGATCGGTTACGGTTGCCTTTGTCTGCTCTGTAGGCGCAGTGGGTCTTATAATTGGTTCTTCATTTCTATCCTTCCTCAGTCTTCTGCAGTCTCTAATAAAATGTCCCTTTCCTCCACAATTAAAGCATCGCTTATCCTCCTTTGAGGGGTAATCTCCTTCCTGTTTCCATCCCCTTGTCTCACACGCCTTACCCTTTTGTCCCAACTTAATAAGGCTCCCTTCTACCTCTTCCTGTCTTTCTCTTTCAAAAGCTAGGGTTATTTTCCGCAAGGTCTGTACCTCAGTCTGGTCGCCTTTGGGGTTATACCATGCTTCTGTCACTGCACTAATATGTGGCAGGCTATTGGCTATTAATGGTCACAGCCAATGATTCAGGGACCCTGCTGCAAGGTTAGCTCTAACAAGTATCCCTCCAGAGGCATTGTTATATACCAGCCACAACCTTTCTGCATAACTCTCAGGGCTCTCCCCGGGTCTTTGCTTAGTTTTGCCCACCTGTTCGAATGGGTTACCTGACCCATACCCTATTGCTATCGTGATTTGATCTTTAACTTCCTGCAATGTACCTGCACCCCTTTTTGTGGCGGTTGGTAAGACAGTGTAAATAGTAACATCTTAATGTGTTCTGGTTCATCACACACATTTATCGCGGCCGCAGCTGCTACTTCCTGAAACATAATTGTAGGGTCATCTCCCATTATTAGTTTCCCTAAATCACCCACCATTTCTTTCAATTGCGTGGTGTTATACGGTATGGTATATTCACTCTGTAACACCCCTCTATTCTGTGCTCCTACAGGGGGACCACATTTGTGCTGCCTCATAGGATTCATTGGCGGTGGAACCAAAGGCTCCGGTACTTCTGGCAGGGGTCTCAATTCACTGTATTGTGGCCAATCATCAGACCACTTTCCTTCCCCCTCTATATCCCCTTCCTCTGGGGTCATTAAGCATATTATCCCCTTCTCTACCGATAGACGAGCTTTCAATTGCTCAATTTCCTTTCGGCATTTAGTGTGATCAGCTTCTCCTGCATTTTGTTGCTGCAACACCTTAAATGCTGTTTAAACATTGCTTAACACTTCCTCAGCCGAGGCTGCCTGTCGCTGTTGCTTATGGCTTTCCTTCTCCCATTCATCAGCTCTTCACCAATACTCCATCACCTGACACTGCAAGTATTCTATGTTACTTTCTCCTTTTACTTTTTCAGCTTGTCTCTGTTCTTTTAATTCCTCTAACTCTTTTAATAAATGGTTCACCACTGTTTCCCTGTCGCTCGCCTTTTGTTTCAGTTGCTCAATCTCTTTCTTACTTTGAACTAATTGTCTTTGATAGGCTAACAGCCATATCGCTTTATACCATGGAACCTTTCCAAATGGACCTTCCGTCCATTCCTTTGCTTTTTGTACAGGGTCATTGTTGTGCACAATATCTCTAACCCATGGTTTATCTGTATCAAATTTTCCATTAATATATTTTGCTACCAAATCCTCCATACTTCTCACTTTCTTTTCCGACATTGTTATAAAAATGTTTTTTCCTCTCGAGGTCCCTTCATGGTCGTCAATTATGTAAATCTTTCTCTTACTACTGTTCAGACCTCGAGAATTATGAATTAGATTAACAATGACAGACAAGGATGTGATCAATAAAATTGGTCTTTATTCACACTATAGTTCAAAATTCGAGTGTGCATAGAAGCACCTTTGGCAATAAATTCAAAGAATTATCGGCAATGAATATGCCTACAACTTATTAATTCAAACGTACATAAAAGTGCCCCCTTAACAATTCAAACATACATAAAAGTACCCCTTTAACAACATCTAAGCTTATGGCCGACTTTCGTACATACTCTATCTCTGAATGATTGGTCCAGGGAAATTGTAAGTCGAAACATAGACTGGCCAGCTTTCTCAGCTCATTCTTCCTCCTGCTCTGTCTTCTGGGCTTCTTCTGAATCCCTCTTGGTTCCTTCAGTGTTCCTTCTGAATCTTGAATCTCCTTCCCCTGGGTTACTTCTGTTATCTTACTCTCTGCCTCCCTCTGATAGGTCAGTTTCACTTCAAACCTTCCCTGATTGAAGTTCCTTCCGCATGACACATTCCTGTTCCTGTGAGATGTGTGGGGGTGGGACTTCCTTGTCAAAGATGTTCTTCCTTGTCCATGTGGCCTCTCAAACAAAGGACCATGCTGACCACTAGGCAAAGGACCCCTTGCTGACTTCCACCATTTTGTGTCTTCACAAACAAAGAACACATACTGATTTCCTACATTTTGAATCCGTCCATTATCATCTCACAATTTGTTCGCAATTTCAATCTCCACATGGTAGCAGCGGTTTTATTACAATTTTCAGAATCTTACACCTTCCTGCCCCCAATAGTGCCTGTCTTCTTCTCCTCCACCCCAGTGCTAAACTAAATAATTCTTTACTTCTCTTTTCATCTCTCTGCATCTCCTTTGCTCTCCTATTCCTTTTCTGAACTTTCTTAATCTTCTGTTCTACATTTCTTTCCAGTTTGCTATTGCAACATTTTCCCTCACTACCAAATCCCAGCTCATCTAAAACTCTACTGAAACATCTTGTCCCACACTGAGTCCCACTCACCCATCACACTTGTCCTTGCCAACCTCCAGATGTTTCTTGTCGTCCAACGCATTGCATTCAAAATCCTTGTCCCTGTTAACAAATATCTCCATTCCCTCACCTCACCTTCCCTTCTCCAGCCCTATATTGCAGCTTGCTCCCCTTGTCCCTCCAACTCTGACCTTCTGTGCATTCATTCCATTCTCCATTCCTCCATTAGTGGTAGAGATCTTCAGCTGTCTCAGCCCTACTTAAACCCCATCACCTCACCCCCTCTCTCTTTATCTTTAGAAGCCTCTTCAAAGCCTATATTTATGAATTAGGAGCAGGAGTAGGCCACTCGGCCCTTCGAGCCTGCTCCGCCATTCAATAAGATCATGGCTGATCCGATTACTCCACATTCCCGCCTACCCCCGATAACTTTTCACCCCCTTGCTTACCAAAAATCTATCTACCTCTGTCTTAAAAATATTCACAGACTCTGCTTCCACCGCCCTCTGAGGAAGAGAGTTCCAAAGACTCACGACCCTCTGACCACACGTTCGTCATCTCCCCAATCTTTCATTATTGCTTTTCATCTGATTCTGCTTTGTGAAATACTTTGTCATGTTTTCTCCATTAATGGCGCTATATAAATACAAGTGGTTGCTGGTGTTTTGATTCTATTCTGCTATTTGATCAATAAAATGATGAAAAGTTAAAATAAGAACTTTAACTTGCAATAATTAATGCATACAATAAAATTAAAGGTGCTGCTGTTGATATCAGCAGTTATGAGGGTGCATGAAAATAGTTGAGAAACCATCAGGTTGAAATTGGTTTAAGCCCATTTTTGGGTGCAGAATGGACACCACGCTCGGAGCATACGCCCAATCCGTGGACACAGCTGAGGCCCCAAGTTGGTGCTCCTAATTAATTTAAATAAAATAGGTATGCATTGTTGACACCATTTAAAGGCAGCCTGCACATTTTAAAGGGGAAGTTCACTTTGGCTGCAGGCAACTGTCACTGAAGATTGTCGATAATGGAAAGCAGAGAAGCAACTAGGGCCCCCCTCCTTTTTCTGGCACTGTATTGGAGGTATTGGTGGAGGTGGTTGGCTGATTAAGAGACATCTTCTATCCACCAGGCTACAGGAAGATTTCAAGGCAAAAGCAAAATACTGCAGATGCTGGAAATCTGAAATAAAAACAGAAAATGCTGGAAATACTCAGCAGGTCAGGCAGCATCTGTGGAGAGAGAAACAGAGTTAATGTTTCAGGTCGATGACTCTTCGGCAAAACTGGAAAAAGCTGGAGATGGAACAGGTTTTTAAGCAAGTGTGGGGCAGGGAAAGGGGGGAGGAGAGGAAAGAACAAAAGGGAAGGTCTGTGATAGGATGGAAGGCAGGAGAGATTAAGAGAGATTAAGAGATGGTGCAAGGCAAAAGGAGATGGTAATGGGACAAGTTAAGAAACAAAAGATGGCTCTAGATGAAGTGTAAATAGCATTGGCAGATTTCAAGGCAAGCTGCCCAACACAAATGGGCAGAGGTGGCATAGCAGGTGAGCACCAGGAGGATCTCCCCGAGGAGATGGCTGAAAAAAGTTCAATGACCTCACAAGGCTAGCTAAGGTAAACCTCCTAACTCATGTCTCTCATTACTCTCTGCTTAGCCCTGGACTACCTGTTTCCCCAGCTCTCAAAGCCCTTCCCTCCCCACTTCCCAGTGCTTTCCTTCAATCACTGCAGCACACTTCACTCCACCTCTTTCTGCTCCTTCTGCAGCACTCTGCTCCTACTACTGTCCTCACTATTACTTCCCTCACCTCTTTCCACCGCTGCCATCTTTCACACACCAGTAACACTATTATACTCTGACATGCATATCGTCAAAACTTCTCACTAATCTAATACTAACGCATTCCTTTCTTCTTTGCAGGGCAAGTTGAACACAATACAGGGAGCAGACCACTGCAGGAGGAGGAACACGCTCATCTTGAAGAACAAGTTATGGATATCCCAACTCCATTTTGTATTGAAAGATTCTGGAGCATGAAGCAAACTATTATGAATCATGATACTCACTCTGGACTGGACTGAAAGACTCTAGCTGAGCAGTACAGACAACAAACCATTGTTTCAAGACGTAATGTTTCTGACTGAGTAAACCCTTACAGCATGTGGACTTTCAGAAACAGAAGATCATACCTGAACCTTGCAAAGGAGCAGTGTGTACGGTGGCTGCATTTCCACAGGGAGACAGTCCCTTACCTGTGCCACCTGTTGAAATGAGAATTGGAGCCAAACACCAGATCGTACACTGTGACAGGGAAGGTCAGGGCGTAATGGTTTGCTCAGTCAAAAGCTTTGGCATGGCTCAGATAATATCTGCGTTGGTGCCAGGGTTCCTGAAAAAGGTCATGAGCCAGTTGGTGAGGGGGTACCTCTTGTCCCCCAGCAATCTGCCACCTGATGGTCTGGGTGGAACAGAAAGGGTATTGAGGACTGGCGCAGTATGAATGCATCATGACTACTGTCAGGAAACCAGGCACAGGCCTGCATGAGTCACTGCCCATGGTCACAACAAATTGAACATTGAGTGCATGGAAGCCCTTCCTGTTGAAAAACAGTGCTGGTTTCTGATGGGAAGCACACTGGGCTATGTGGGTGCAGTCTATAATGAGATGCACCTCAGAAAATCCAGCAATGTTCGCAAATCCTAGCGCTCTTTCATCCTGCTTGTCAGCCTTCATAGGAAATCAAATGAACTGTTGTCACCTCGCAAACAGTGCATCAGCGACCTACCGGATCGCCGTGTGCACAGCACAGATGTTGCTAATGTCACCAGAAGTTTGGAAGGAGCCAGGGGCATAAACGTTTAGAGCCAAGGTGACCTTCCCTGTCACAGTCTGGTGTTTGGCACCAATTCTCATTCCAACAGGTGGCACAGGTAAGGGACTGTCTCCCTGTGGAAATGCAGCCACCGTACACACTGCTCCTTTGCCAGGTTCAGGTATGATCTTCTGTTTCTGAAAGGCCTCCTTTGCCCTCATCTTGCAGCCTGTTGAGGTCTTTGCTGCCTTCCTTGTGCTACTCTTCCTCCTGTTTTGGGAGCCTCGAGGGTAAACCCAGCAGCATAACCATGTTCACCAATTGAGAACAAGCAAATCTTGTGCTCAACTGCCTTGCTGAAAAATATTATTTTGTGTCTTAAAACAGCATCTTTGTTTAATGAGAGTGTATATGAAGGAATGGGAATGAGACGACGTTTGAGAATGCCTTCTCTTCAATCCGCCCTCACAGGCCTTCATGAATCCTTAATCAATGTTTAAGGGTTTGCCCTCAGCTAGTAGATGCACCTGCACACACTGCACCTCCGTTCGCGGTGTCTGTTTCAGGGAACTGATTGATTGCTCCAGCAGCTCGTCCCGTGTCTGGTGGGCGGCGCTTGAAGTCACTCTCAGCGACTCTGCAGCAGCAGATGAGGAAGTGCTTGACCATATTTAACTCGAATCTTTCATCAGTTTTCCAGCGATCTTCACACGGGACAGGAGCTGATGACAGTGATTTAAACGGAATCAGTCTTTTTTTCGGAGAAAAGGTAGGAAAAAGTTACCGTTTAAAAAATGAGAACTGCTCATAAGGAAAAATTCTTCAAAAGAAAGCATAAATTACTGTTCACGTATATTTTCAGTTTCCGATATGCAGAAGAATTCCTTTGCGTGTTCTGTTTAATGAGATCGTAAACTTGTTGTCTATAAACGAGATTACCATTACTTTAGCAGAAAGCTAATATGCCCCCCTTCGAAGCGTTCAGGCTCTTTGTACCAGGATACAAGAGAGGTTTTGCAGGAATCATACCCCCTTTGTCAAATTCTTCAATTATTAAGGTTGAAATTCTCCTGCCACTTGTCGCTGCAAAACGGGTTCAGGTGTGTATGGATTTGCAGCGTGTCTTTGGGAGTTAGGGCCTGATGTGAATTTTTAATGCACTAAGGCAAAGTGTTAGGGGTTTGACACGGTTTGGAGTACCACTCAAGTCTGGTGGTGTTAGGTTTAAAATTACTGAGGTGGTCTGTTAAATTTCCTGGGCACTTTAAAAGCTTAGTATTGAGCCTCTTTAATGTCACGGGAAAGTGGATACCACCCCTTGCTCTGTCCCAATTCTTAAAATATACTTTCCCATATCTGTGTCCAGGTAGTCAGCAGCGGAGGTTCTAAACAGGTGCAGTCTATCAGCCCTGGCTCAGTGGGCAGCACTCAGAAGGTTGCGGGTTCAAGTCCCACTCCAGGGGCTCGAGCACAAAAAGAATCTAGGCTGGCACTCCAGTGCAACACTGAGGGAGTGCTGCACTGTCGGAGGTGCCGTCTTTCAGATGAGATGTTAAACCAAAGCCCCGTCTGCTCTCTCAGGTAGACGTAAAAGGTCCTATGGCACTATTTCAAAGGAGGGCAGGGGAGTTATCCCCGGTGTCCTGGCCAATATTTATCCCCCAATCAACATCACAAAAACAGATGGTGTGATTGTTAACACATTGCTGTTTGTGGGAGTTTGATGTGCGTAATATGGCTGCCACGTTTCCTACATTACAACAGAGACTACACTTCAAAAGTGTTTCATTGGCTGTAAAGTGCTTTGGGATGTCCTAAGGTCATGAAAGACGCTTATATAAATGCAAGTCTCTTTTTTTCTTTACTTATGCACCCACTGCAGATTCTCAGCCCCAATATGTTTGATTACACTCCTGTGAAGCACCTTGGGACATTTTATTACATTTAAGGCACTATATAAATGTGTGGTTCTTAGAAATTGTTTCTTATAAAATGAAAAGAAATTATATGCAAAACAAAGATACTGTTTTACACTTTTAGATTGAGAAAAATATCAAATGCTAGAAATCTCAAATAGACCCACTAAATGCTGAAATGCAGAGCAGATTAATCAGTATCTAAAGAAGAGAAATAGCTGCATGATTTAGGTGCAGCCCATCATCAACGTTGTCACAAAGGGTCTTCACCTAAAATATTAAACTGCCTTTTCTATTTCAGGTGCTAAGAGGCCTGCTAATTTTTTCTGGCAATCATAGTTTCTCTTTTTATCTCTACTACATACATGAACTGATTAGATAAGAGACTGTTAGTATCAATGATATTATTTGTATAATTTATACAAGAAACTGGCTGGGATGGGAATAATACAAGATTGAAGCAATGGTGGTCCAATAATAAACAAGTGTCGGGACTGTGTCAGGGATTTGAGGGCAGGTAGGTTGATTGAAGGATAAAACCAGCTACTAGGAATAATCAGTGTTCTCTCGGCACAACTGAGTTTAAATCTGTTCTTCCTGTTTAAAAATAATTCCTGTTGTTTCAAGCATACTGATAAAGATTGGGTCATAATTTTAATCCAGATGATAACTTAGATTAACAAAACATTTGTGAATTATTTTTGTTTAATATTCTTGGTGGTCATGGTTACCTCTGAGTTTTAGATTCCAGATACATAGAATCATAGAAAGTTACAGCACGGAAGGAGGCCATTTCGGCCCATCGTGTCCGCGCCGGCCAACAGAGCTATCTAGTCTAATCCCACTTCCCAGCTCTTGGTCCGTAGCCCTGCAGGTTACAGCATCCCAAGTGCACATCCAAGCACTTTTTAAATGGGGTTAGGGTTTCTGCCTCTACCACCCTTTCAGGCAGTGAATTCCAGACCCCCACAACCCTCTGGGTGAAGACATTTTCCCTCAAATCCCCTCTAAACCTTCCCCCAATTACTTTAAATCTGTGCCCCCTGGTTTGTGACCCCTCTACTAAGGGAAATAGGTCCTTTCTATCCACTTTATTTCGGCCCCTCATAATTTTATACACCTCAATAAGGTCTCCCCTCAGCCTCTTCTGTTCCAAGGAAAACAGACCCAGCCTATCCAGTCTTTCCTCATAGCTAAGATTCTCTACTCCCAGCAACATCCTTGTAAATCTCCTCTGTACCCTCTCTAGTGCAATCACATCTATCTTGTAATGTGGTGACCAGAACTGCACACATTACTCCAGCTGAGGCCTAACTAGTGTTTTATACAGTTGAAGCATAACCCCCCTGCTCTTGTATTCTATGCCACGGCTAATAAAGGCAAGCATTCTGTATGCCTTTTTAACCAACGCAACACAACGCAAGCCTACATTTCGTTGTACTGCACTTGTGCACTAACAATGACAATAAAGTTGATTATTATTATCTACCTGGCCTGTTACCTTCAGGGATCTGTGGCCATGCACTCCAAGGTCCCTTTGTTCCTCTACACTACTCAGTGTCCTACCATTTATTGTGTATTCCCTTTCCTTGTTAGCCCTCCCCAAATGCATTACCTCACACTTCTCCGGATTGAATTCCATTTGCCACTGTTCTGCCCACCTGACCAATTTATTGATATCTTCCTGCAGTCTACAGCTTCCTTCTTCATACCAGGTAGGAACTTTGCAGCTGTTTTGATAAATCAGGATTCCAGGAAAAGGGAGGTGTCCTACATGGTGACCATGAGAAACTGATAGTCTCACAGTCTGAAGTCTGCTGTGCATATATTTAAATATTCCTATATGATAGATGCACCAGTAACCCCCCACCCCACTTCCCCACCTTGCCTACCAAAAAAAAAACTCTGGGAGTTGGTTTTAATAATTTGTTGAACTAATGGTTTTATTTACATTACATTACAATCAGTAATCTTATCTAGAATTTTGGCCTGGGTAACTTCCATGCCAAAAATGATGTATACTTATACTAATGATTATTAATTAATTGATGTCCCCAACAATTTTCTCCCTTACTCTTTTGAAGACACTGACATGTTCCACCAGCTCAGGTAATGCCCGATACTTTGTAAAAATACCATTCTTCTTCTGTGAGTGTCAACAGGGTTGGTACATGCTGACAGGCTATTGACAGGCGCTGAACATCCTAACCAAGCCCAGTTCTGTCCTTTTCTGATGTGTATGTGTGCAGTATAACAACCAAGAGTTCTGGATGATTTCCCCCCTGTATAGCCCAGGAATACTATGACTAAGCCCTACCACCACTTTGGCAAAGACCAATAATTATAACAGCGGCCTTCCTAATCTGTATGACATAGTTCCACACGTTTTTTTTAATTGTTCGTTCATGGGATGTGGGCGTCGCTGGCAAGGCCAGCATTTATTGCCCATCCCTTGTTGCCCTTGAGAATTGGTGGTGAGCCGCCTTCTTGAACTGCTGCAGTCCATGTGGTGAAGGTACTCCCACAGTGCTGTTAGGGAGGGAGTTCCAGGATTTTGACCCAGCGACGATGAAGGAACGGCGATATACTTCCAAGTCAGGATGATGTGTGACTTGGAGGGGAACTTGGAGGTGGTGGTGTTCCCATGCGCCTGCTGCCTTTATCATTCTAGGTAGTAGAGGTCGCGGGCTTGGGAGGGCACACCTAGATGGCACATTAACCTACTAAGCTATTAAGGAATTTATTTTTTATGGATAATTTATAAAATAATGTTTGATTTTATGAGTTTTATAACTTCAGTTAGGCATATATGTATTTTAATATCTTGCTTTGGAGGTAAAGTGGGATAAAGTTATAGGTCCTAAAGTTCCTTGTGATTTAATCCTGGTGATTACATTTGCTTCGTGATTAGAGGGCAAGAGAGTATACTGGATTTAGGCAGGGGTTGTGGAAGAGGGAGTGGGAAGGAGCAGAGGGAAGGGAAAGGTGGGGAGAGAAGGACAAGGGGGTGGGAGGAGAACTAGAGGGGAGGTGAGAAGGGGGAAAAGGGGGGGATGGGGAGAGGTGGAGTGGTGGGTTGAGAAGGGAAAGGAGGGGAGGGGATTGGGGCAAGACGAGGAATAGGGAGAGTGAGATATGCGGATGGGAGTAGCAAAAGGAGGGAGGGGCTGGACCAAAATTAGTTTTGTTGGGTGGGTGGGCTTTGCTGAGTAAAAGCTTCTTTCCCATCTAGGGGAACAGAGAAGGAGATGGAGAGAGGGGCAAGAGGGAGGGCGATGAGTATGGGGGTAGCAAGGGAAGGTAAACAACTTCTGCCCTTCCTGGCCCCGCTTGTCTTGGTGTGATTTGGGGGGGGGGGGGGATTGCTGGTTGAGGTGGCTTTTCCTTCTTTGCCAAGCTTGTTTTTCTCAGAGTTGGTGGGGGGTAATTTCATTGCATACCATACAAACGTCCATTTTCTTCTCGGTAATGGAAGGAGGGGTTAGAATTTATCTCCTCCCAGGGCTTGGTTTCTGTTTTGGGTGGCGGTGGCATTGCATTCCCTATAAGGCTCTAAGGGAGGGTGGGGAGAGCATTCCCTATAAGGGAAGCCCCAATTTAAGTTTCACTGTTGGGATTGTCTTGATATGAGCACAACCAAAGGTTCAACTCGATTGAGATTGTATCGTTCATCGGCTGGGTCTTCTACTACTTAAACCTCATGGGGAACATTACCACTGCTTCCTAGGGCCTAAAAAAAGTTTCATAATTTAAAAATCTGCTATTAAATCTCCTGTTAGTCTGTTCTTCTCTAGTGGAAACAGTCCCGGTATCACACCTCTCTCCTCATAGCTATAGTTTCCCATCCCTGGCATTATCCTAGTGAATCTAAGCTGTATGCTCTCTATGGCTTTAATTTCCTTTCTATTATGGGGGGGGGGGGCACAAAACGTCACACAGTATTCTAACTGTAACCTTAACATTTATACATATTTGTACAAATTTAACTTCTTTACTCTTGTATGCCCCAATTTATGAAACCCAAAATGCTGTAGGCCTTTTTAAATCACTTTATCTACCTACACTCACACTTTCAGTGAATTATGTATTTGAACTCCTAGATTTATGTTCCTCCACACCCTTCATTGTCTTTCCATTAAGTGTATACATCTCATTACTAGCTTTATTTCTCCAAAAATGTATTGCCTCACATTTCTCCACATTAAATTTTATCTGCCACCTGTCTGCCCATTCTACTAACTTGTCTGTCTTCCTGAAGTCCTCTTCACTGTTTACCAAACCTTCTATTTTTGTGTCAGTGGCAAATTTTGAGATATGCTTCTTATGCCCAAGTTAAAGTAATCTATATATACAGAGAACAAAAGTGGGCCTAGCACTGACTCCCATGGTATACTATATCCAACCCTTCTCCAATCCGAGCAACACTGATTTACCCTAACTCTTTCTTCCCTGTCCATCAGTCAAGCTTCTACCCATGCTGCTACAGCTCCACTTATACCATGCATATGATTTTTCTTTCTAACAAGCCTTTTGTATGAATGCCTTTGGAAAATCCATATTTACTGCATTCCTTTTATCTATCCAATTTGTCACTTTCAAAAGACACTATTAAATAACTCTGGAGTAGTACGAAGATTTAGCTGCAGAGCGGAAGAGGCAGTTTTGCTTGAGGTGGTCCAGCCAGACCTAGCAGTGAATGACTAAACCAGTCATGTGCCAGAGGGGCTCAAGTCTGCAGCCCTCAGATTTGAGGATGCAGAGGTGGAAACAATACAGGTGGAATGATGGTGGAAGAGCACAAGAGACTTGGGGATGAAGCCATCAAAACCCAGGGAGCTGGTGAATAAGTTTATAGGAGATGCGGTGTTATGGAGATTGTAAAAGTTAGGAGTGTGTGAGGGAGCTTGAGGAAAGTATTTACCAATGATGTAAGTTAATCGAAGTGGAGGCAGACCAGGAGGTATGGATTTTGAGGGCGGTGAAGGTGATCAGAGATGACTTTATCAATGACTGAAACCGCCGAGGTGGCGAGTATTCACATGGTGGTGAGGTCTGTTGTGTATGTACCTTTTAAGAGAATAACTGGTCTCAGACTGCAGTACCGGCAGTGACCACCCCTGTATAAAAGGCGCTAGAGAGCCTCTGTTGGTTAGTTTCGTTTATGCCTTTCACCAGTAAAGACTTGTTTGTTTCTCTCCTGCTAGTCCGTGTCTCAATCATTCACGGACCTAACACTGGCGACGAGTTAGAAATGAACTTACCTGCAACTCAGCAGCAGCTCCGACGACGTGTTGAAGGTCGGAGCCAGAAAAAAAAAAATAGGCCATTGAAACTCGAGAAACGGGCGTCGACCGTCAATCATCGATTTCAAAACTTGCAGGAGAGACTGTCCAGAGCCAGGCTGGGTTCCTCGGTCCGTGGTTTCCCAGCTAATCGGGCTGGTGGCAGGTAGTGCTCTGATCCTTCCTGGGCTGCAATGGGGCCGGGCAGCGAGTCGGGAAGCAAGGAGAGAGAGAGAGAGAGAGGGTGGAGCATACAGGGCGCGGCCGGTGTTTCGAAGCTGGGCAGCGTTTGGACCTCAGAAGAGGGAGGGAAGTGTTCCAGAGGGTCCGCTCCACGACGGGAAAATAATAAAAGAAAAAGAATACGCGCAAGAAACCGTGGAAAACAGCGCTAACAACAGCGGGGAAGAAGGAAAAGCGCGGGAGGCGCCATTTTGTTAAATCGGAGAAGAAGGCAAAGCGCGGGAGGTGCCATTTTAGATTTGCAAGATGCCGATGATGCGCTGCCGATGATGCGCTATCAATAACTCAAAAGACTGAGATTAAGCGAGTAATTAACAGGCTTTTATTAACAAGAGAATGAAGGTGTGCCTCGAGTGGTCGACCGGTCCAGAATACAGAGGGACTGTGGAGCAGTCACCTTTATACCTGGACTCGTGGGAGGAGTCAGCCGAGACATGTACAGGCATGTACACAGTGGAATACAAACAGTGGTTTACCACAGCCGAAGACTGGCTGTATCACTGCTTTTGATAATACATTAGAGGACTGGACCACATATGTGGAAAGAGTCGAGGTATATTTCGAGGCAAATGAAATAGCGGAGGGGAAAAAGGCATCAATATTGCTAAACGTAATAGGTGCTAGAACGTACGGCCTATTGCGGGATCTGATTACTCCAGCCAAACCGAAGGCGAAGAGTTTTAACGAAATTGTTGCTGTTCTACAGGAGCACTTAAACCCTGCACTGCTGTTGATAGCAGAAAGATTTAAATTCCACAGGAGAACTCAGCACAAAGATGAGAGCAATGCTGAGTATCTTACGGAACTACGCAAGCTATCAAAGCACTGCCAGTTTGGAGCAGGACTGGCAGATACCCTACGGGACAAATTTGTCTGTGGACTCCTGAGTGAAGGAACACAGAAGAAGTTACTCGCAGAAAAAGAGCTGACGCTAGATAAGGCTTTCAGCGTGGCAGTATCGTATGAAGCAGCAGCCAGGGGAGCTGCAGAAATTCAACAAAAACCAGAGGAATACGGCACCCACGAAACGACACGGGGATATGCAAAATGTTATCGCTGCGGCAGAACTAACCATGACCAGAAGGACTGCTGGTCCAAAGACAAAATATGCAGACAATGCGGGAAGATTGGACACATTGCACGAGTTTGTAGGTCTGGGAAGAAGACCAGCGACAACAAAAAGGCTACTAAGGAACCGTACAAGAAAGTACAAAAGATGAGTGATAGTGAATCCGAGAGCGGGAGATTAAGCTGTCTCAAACTTCACAATGTAATCGCAAAAGAGGATCACCGAACCATTTGGGTCACCCTCACGATAGCAGGGTCCCAAGTTAAAATGGAATTGGATACAGGATCAGCGCTAACCGTCGTGAATCGACGAGACTATGAGCGGCTATTTTCACACATACCCTTGAGAGAGACATCCATCGTCTTGACGACGTATACGGGGCAAAAAGTATACCCCAGAGGAAAAATAAGGGTGCCTGTCGAATACAATGGCAAGAAAATACGGAAATTGTATCTCTACATACTGCCAAATGGTGGACCACCGTTATTGGGACGGGAATGGATCAGGAAGATCAACTTAGATTGGCATTCCATTCATGCAATGACGGTGGACGGTAAAAAAGATGAAGACGTCACTCCTGGACGATTGTCAACAATCTTCGCTAACGCCAAAGAGGTATTTCAACAAGAACTGGGCATGCTTAAAGGCGTAATCGCCTCATTAAAAATAGAAGAGAATGCAGTTCCCAAGTTTTTCAAAGCGAGACCGGTACCATATGCAATTCGTCCAGCTGTCGAGGCAGAGCTGGAGAATCTGGAGAAGGCGGGTGTGTTGTCTAAGGTTGACTGGAGCGAGTGGGCGACACCCATCGCTCCTGTCATGAAGAAAACGTTAAGCAATAAGTCCAGAGAGCCAAGGAAGATTCGCATCTGTGGGGATTTCAAGATGACGGTGAACCCTGTCCTTCACACAGTACAATATCCTCTTCCAAGGATAGAAGACATCTTCGCCTCACTGTCTGGAGGGAAGCATTTTACAAAAATTGACCTAGCACAAGCATATTTGCAGATGGAGGTTGAAGAGTCCTCTAGGAAGTATCTCACGATAAACACTCACAAAGGTCTTTACCAGTATCATCGATTGGTATTCGGAGTAGCATCGGCTCCGGCGATATGGCAAAGAGCGATGGAACAAGTCCTGCAAGGGATTCCGGGGACTCAGTGTTACTTGGACGACATCCTTGTGACAGGTGAAGATGACAGTGAACACTTTAACAACCTAGAACAGGTGCTCACTAGACTACGGGAACATGGGCTGCGAGCCAACCGCCCCAAGTGCGAATTTTTAAAGAAACAGATATCGTATTGTGGCCACGTGATTGATGAAGAGGGGTTACATAAGTCCCCTGACAAAATTGAAGCGGTTGTTAAGGCCCCAGCGCCTGAAAATGTGTCGCAACTGAGGTCATTCCTCGGGTTGGTGAATTACTATCATAAGTTTTTGCCGAATTTGTTGACAATTCTGCATCCACTCAACTCCCTGCTACGAACGGGGGTAGCATGGAAATGGAGCGATGATTGTAAACGTGCTTTTCAGAAGAGTAAGGACTTAATCACTTCGAAGGAAGTATTGGCTCACTAAAACCCAGCACTGCCAATCAGGCTGGCGTGTGATGCGTCTCCCTACGGCATTGGGGTGGTACTGTCACATAAATTCCTTGATGGTTTGGAGAGGCCGATAGCCTTTGCGTCACGCTCGTTAACTTCTGCCGAGCGTAACTACGCCCAGATTGACAGAGAGGCCCTCAGCCTAGTGTGGGGGGTGAAGAAGTTCAATCACTATCTGCACGGTCAAAAATTTACTCTACTAACCGATCATCAACCTCTTGTCTCCATTTTCAACCCTCAGAAGGGCGTACCGATAATGACGGCGCAACGGCTGCAGAGATGGTCCCTTTTCCTAGGGGCACACCAATATGACATCGAGTACAGGGGAACTAAACAGCATGGAAATGCTGATGGATTGTCACGTCTACCGTTGCCGACGGTGGAAGAAGAAGACCTTGCAGTGGATCCAATGGAGTTATTCCACTCGACCATAGTCGAATGTCTCCCTGTGACGAATGCAAACATAGAAAAGGAAACACTGAATGACCCGACACTATCACGGGTCCATGATTTAACGGTGAAGGGATGGCCAGCACATGGCGAACCACTGCTGCCAGCATTTTCGCCGAGAAGAGAACAGCTGTCAGTGTGCAGAGGAACCTTGATGTGTGGATCCAGAGTAGTAATTCCACCTAAGTTGACGAATAGAGTGCTCAATGAGCTTCATGAGGGTCATCTGGGTGGGGTAAAAATGAAGAACTTAGCCAGAGCGTTTGTGTGGTGGCCGGGAATCGATAGAGAAATCGAAGAGATGACCAAGCGCTGTGCAGGATGCCAGAAGGTCCAAAACGCCCCACCACAAGCTCCTCTGCATCCATGGGAGTGGCCCTCATCTCCATGGCAAAGGGTGCACATTGATTTTGCTGGTCCCTTCATGGACTCGATGTTTTTAATTGCGGTGGATGCACATTCAAAGTGGCCAGAGGTAATAAAAATGTCCTCAACCACCACGGAAAAAACTATCGCAGTTTTACGAGCCATATTCGCCAGGAATGGGCTGCCTGAACAGATTTGCTCTGACAATGGACCACAGTTTGTGTCTGAAGAGTCCTGGAGGTTCTTAAAGAACAATGGTATTAAGCATTACACATCTGCCCCATATCATCCAGCCACTAATGGATTGGCCGAGAGGTTTGTCCAAACATTCAAGAAGGCTATCAAGGCAATGTGTAATGAAGATATACCCCTACAACACAAGGTGGACAACTTCTTGTTTGCCTACCGGAATGCGACACATGCGGTTACCAACCAAACTCCAGCCATGATGTTCTTCAATCGAAGACTACGATGCCGCTTGGATTTGGTTAAGCCAAACGTCCGAAGAGATGTGGAGAACAGGCAGTTTCAGAATATGAATAAAAGGCCGACCAGGAGTTTTAAGATAGGTCAACCAGTTTTGGCCCGGGACTACTGCACTGAGAAATGGCAGCCAGGAACGATTTGTACACGACAAGGACCTCTCATGTATACCATGGACGTTGGGGAGAGCATTGTAAGACGCCATGCTGACCAGATTCTAGAGTCACTGGAAAACGTCAACTCCACACCACGATCTGATACACCTGGCAATGAAATCGACGTTCCAATTGCAGCTACCGCAGAACCGGTAATATTGGAAGCAGATGAACCAAACAACGACATTGATTCCGACTCAACATTGCCAGAAGAACCTGATACTCCAAAGAGGCGTTATCCAGACAGAATCAGGAAGCCTCCTCAAAGACTGAACTTATAATTGCTTAAACTTAACCAATGTATCTAGCAACAGTAATTGTGATTGTAATTCGTTATCATTAGTTGTTAAATGAATGTTATGTACTGTTTATCTAAAAGGGGAGGAATTGCTGTGTATGTACCTTTAAGAGAATAACTGGTCTCAGACTGTAGTACCGGCAGTGACCACCCCTGTATAAAAGGCGCTAGAGAGCCTCTGTTGGTTAGTTTCGTTTATGCCTTTCACCAGTAAAGACTTGTTTGTTTCTCTCCTGCTAGTCCGTGTCTCAATCATTCACGGACTTAACAAGGTCCATTGGGTTGGCTGAGTTGTGGGCAGCAACGTTGATGTGCAGGGTGAGGTTGAGTGAGGGGAAAAAGAGCAAAGAATTCAGAGAAGAAGTAGGTCATGGTTGAAATCCCGAAAATAAGGATTTGCTTGGTACAAAAATTAAGTGAGGCAAATAGGGCAGAGATCTCAGTGAGGAAATCACTGCAGGGCTTTGAAGCAGTGGACCATATGGGTTTGAAAACAAAGCAGTGAAGCTATGGCAACACGAGGCAGTCATTTTATAATCAGATAACATTTTCAGAAAACAAGGAAAGCCCCGAACTCTCTTGATTCAGTATTTTGCTTCCTGTCTCCCAATTGAACAGGTTTTTTCTGAGCATTGCATTAAATAAGAATTAGGTAGTGAACAAGAAAAACTGGCATAAGGGGGCAGGAAGAAGGAATGTAGAGAAGGGATGGGGGGAGCCAATTTAGTACAGCGGTTGGTGGCTTCCATGGAGTTTAGATTTTGATATTTGATAATGCAGGTGAATGCCCTACAGTCTACCAGCTCCCTTAATGGCTTCATATTAAAAAATCCTAAGGAGCATACACACTGAAAGATCATCGCAACCATGGTTTCAAGTGGGTACTATTATGTCCGTGTATAATTGAGACACGGACTGCAGGAGTTGGTTATAACAGGTCTTTACTGAGTGGAGACAACCTGGAACTACTATGCAAAAGTTACTACACAGGCTTATATACAGGGGTGGTCACTACTGGTACTGCAGTATACAGGGGCTGCAGAATATAGTTCCTTCTGCAAAGTACATACACTACAGGTACTGCAGCAGTATCTTAGATTCAGGGCTAGGTGGTCCGTTGCACTGAAAGTTTGAGACTGCTGTAACTTGCAGAACATTTGAGAATGGGAACAGGGTTTAGTGGACCATGGCCTGTATATTGGAGGAAGAGAATGAAGAACAGAAAAAGTCAGTCTGCTGTATTGGGTGGTATTCATCACTCTGTGCATTCCCATCAATACTGAACATTACAGGTATACCATCCTAGGCAGAGCTACTTGGAGCAATATCTTAGGAGTCTCGGGCTAAGCCAGGAATTATTGACCGAGCTCTTCCACTGGCTCCATCAGCACCTGCTGACCACATCTACCATTCACACACTGGCCGTGAAAGTTACCATGTCGGTCAGCTTCTATGCCCCGGAGTCCTTCCAGGCCAGCAGAGGGAACATCTGCATCATTCAGTTGCTGTGCATAAATGTATCAAGTAATTGATGGATCCCTTATTCTGCAGGATACACAATTTCAACACCTTTCCTAGATGTATCAGGCCAGGTCAGTACAATTGTACAGGTCTGCTGGCCTCCTCCGAGTCCAGGGCATCACTGATTGCATACTTGCAGCCACTTGGACCCCTGTGCACAACAATGCTCTCTTACTCCATAAATATCCAGCTGGTCTGCAACCAGCGGCACAGAATAATGCAGGCGAATGCCCTACAGTCTAGCAGCTCCCTTAATGGCTTCATATTAAGGCAATTCTCTGAGCCCCTTTAATTGAAGGAGAAGTATGAATGGACGGTCGACTGCTGGGAGACCAGGGCTGCCTTTTTCAGCCTTGGCCCATGGTATTTTTATGTCAACCATGGACAGAACCACAGAATCTTGCAACAAAGATACTAATAGAGCATACCATTGGCATCCTCACACAGTACAGCTCCTCTGCCACACCTGGGTTCTTCAATGCATGTAGTATGCTGCATGCTACATAATTTTACTCTTCAAAGAGGAATGACGATGGAGAAAAATGCACAGTATGACCAAGCCAGGTCACAGAGGGAGAGATAAAGTGATACTAATGAGGCAGCTGTAAATTTCACAATGCAGCAAAGATCGCTTGTCCATCAAGCACTCATTCTGGATGTCTTCCTCTTCCTATAAGTTCCAGAATTGCCACAGTAACAACATAGAATTCTCAGATAACTTTGGCATTTGACAATATCACCATCTTTCTTACTTCTCTGCCCTGGTACCATCTGTTGGCAACTTTATGTCAGGTCCATGTCTATCATCCCAAATGACACACCAAGCCTCAGTACTGTATCTAGTTACAAAGTGCACTTCTTTATGCAAATAAGTGTGTTGTGAATGCTGTCAGCATGATTTGCGATAGTCCTTTTACTTTGTGCCAGCTTGCATGCATTGTATGACTCCTACCTTCCTATTGAGATTCTCCTTTGGATTCCCCAATGGAAGGAGCGCGTGTGCTAATTGTTGCAAACTTGCAGGGTATCGCTGCACACTGGCTGGGATTCCGGTGGCACAACACCTCTGTGGACTATGGGCAGAGATGCCAATTGTTGCTATGTCTGTCACTTCCTGATTGTGACTGGCACCTGAGCAAGGATGCATGGTGGTCTGGAAGTGGCATTGAGAGGAGAGCCAATTG
This sequence comes from Somniosus microcephalus, assembly GCF_052327205.1. Classification (NCBI taxonomy): domain Eukaryota; kingdom Metazoa; phylum Chordata; class Chondrichthyes; order Squaliformes; family Somniosidae; genus Somniosus; species Somniosus microcephalus. The sequence goes on from NC_140995.1 coordinate 122,601,186, forward strand.
CTAGTTCCTTAACAGTGATCCTGCTGGAGAACACCCTGTGTGCACTGACCTGTCTGAGAGTAGAAAAGTAGGCATTATGAGGTTTGAAAATCCTTGCCTCAAAGTTGACTGAAGCCATTTTGCAAGCTAGTTACTAATGCCTCAATAATAGCTTGCTGCACAACAGGTTGTAGTGCACACAACCTTTCCTCCATGGCTGCACAGATTATGGTAGCAGACTCTTCCTTTCTGCTCCCAAGATCTTGCATGTTTAACATGGAGATAAGGGATTCACATAATCCTTTCTGCTAGAATTCTGTGTTGTGATGTTTGAATCCCCAGGTGCTGCAGCAGGGCGGGGTTCACGTGTTGGGCCACTGCCAAACAGGTGGCTGGCCTTGGGCACCCATCACCACTCACTCCTCCTCACTCAGTAATTCCCCCATTGCTTCTGTGGGGGAGAAATTCAATATTGTTGCGCTCATTTTACAGGCGTAAAATGGACATGCCGATGAATGTAGTAGTGCAACAGCCCACCTGAAACAGGAGTTAGGCCCTTCAATATGTTAATCAGAGGCCTACCGCCTGTTTAAGGACTGCTTGGAGAAATTCGTCAGTGCTGAGCAGAGCAGGACACATTCCCGTGTTTGCTGAGGCCTAACCAGCAGCCGCCAACAAATGGATACATTATTTTTTAAAAGCAACTTTAATGTGGAGCCAGCAGGAGCAGAAATTTATCTTTACAAAGGTTAGAATTTTTTTGAATACCTAAAACTCAGTTTTCAGATCTTAAAGGAAAATGTTCCTCGGTAATGTTTCATTCAAGTAGCAGGATATCGGTCTCGATAATTTTTGAAATCCTTACCAAAGCCACACGGAAATAGTTTCCTTTAAGCACTGGTGTCAAAAGATCACTCATCAGATAATTCTCTTACAGCATTTAGGAAGTAGTGATTTAAAAATCTTTATTTGAAGAAAATCAAGTTGATTTATGGTTCGGTGAGTTTGCAATGAATAGCTGAGTCATACAAAGCAGGAAAGCCGCAGGTTTAATTCTCAGCTTATATTGAGTTACAGGTTGAGCGTCCAAAATCCGGAGTTTTGGAATGTTCTGGAATCTGGACTCCGAGACGATTGGTGGCAGTGTCGTCCGGAATCCGTAAATTGTTCCGGAATCCGGGCACCCTGTCAAACTGCAACCTGGGCCCAGGCATTTCCGGACTCGGAACGTGTTTCTGATGTCCAAAGTCTGGAAACGCCCAAGCCCAGGTTGCGATATTTCCAGACTGCGGACATCAGAAACACGTTCCGAAGTCCGGAAAAACATGAAAACCGGCTCGGCCTCGGTCCCGAGGTTGCTGGATTCAGGACGCTCAACCTGTATCAGTTTTCTGATGGAGCAGCAGTAGCATCATTATAATCAAAAGGCTCTCAGATATGCAGGGGGAAACTTCTTGAATCATAGATTGGTTACAGCGCAGAAGGAGGCCATTCGGCCCCTCGAGCCCATGCCAGATCTCTGCAAGAGCACTTCAGCTAGTCCCACTCCCTCGCCCTTTCCCCGTAGCCCTGCAAATTTCTTTCCTTCAGGTACTTATCCAACTCCCTTTTGAAAGCCGTGATTGAATCTGCCTCCACCTCCTTTCACGAGGTACATTCCAGATCTTAACCATTCGCTGTGTAAAATAGTTTTTTCTTATGTCACCTTTGGTTCTTTTACCAATCACCTTAACTCTGTGTCCTTTGGTTCTCGACCCTTCTGCCAATGGGAACAGTTTCCCTCTATCTACTCTGACCAGACCCCTCATGATTGTGAACACCTCTATCAAATCTCCTCTCAATCTTCTCTGCTCCAAAGAGAACAACCCCAGCTTCTCCAGTCTATCAATGTAACTGAAGTCCCTCATTCTTGGAATCATTCTCGTAAATCTTTTCTGCGCCATCTCGAAGGCCTTCACATCCTTCCTAAAGTGTGGTGCCCAGAATTGGACACTGTTGGGGCCGAACCAGTTTTTTTTATACAGGTTCATCATAATTTCCACACTTTTGTACTCTATGGGGTCGATTTTAACTGAGCCGTCAGGCGGGCTTTGAGGCATGCGGGGGGTTAAAATTGCTAAAACTGGCGGGCGGGACCCCCCCCCGCCTGGTTCCCGACCCCGAGCCATTTTAACCCAGGCGTGTCTGATGGTCCTGAATCAGTCCCGCCTCCAACAGGCGGGACTGGTCATTAAGGTCCTTAATCAGCAATAATTGGCCTTTATAATGCCATTTTAACAGGCCCTTGCATTTTTAACCCTTTTCCCACATAAAACACACCTGGTGGGGATCACGCCTGTGAAACCTGGCGTGAGCACTATTGGCTTGCTGACTATCAGCTGCAGGTCAACCATTAAAGAGGAGATTTGATCAGTCATTTGCAGGTGGCAGGACTTTGTTGTTTCAGGCCTGGGGCAACTTTTACCAGGCTTAACCATACCTGTGGAAGGTTGGAGCCTCTCACACATCTCCAGTGTGAACTCCTGGGAAACCCCTCTCACTACCCTCACTCAGTGCTTCCTCAGCGGAGGCATATGCCAGAAGCATGGGAGCCATTTTTCTCCTTCCCTTCTTGGCATTAGAGGAGCTCGAGCACCAGGCGCGGCAGCAGCAGAACCAGGAACAACAGCAGCACCAGCAACAACAGCAGCAGCAGGAGTGACAAGCTGCTGCTCACCCACCTGAGGCAGCACAGGCCAGAAGGGGCCAGCGCATGGAAGCCCGTCGGCATAGGAGATACCCCCCAAACAGGGTCTACAGACACAGGAAACAACAACAGAAAATGCTGGAAAAGCTCAGCAGGCCAGGCAACATCCGTGGAGAGAAATTAGAGTCGATGTCCCGGGTCTAACCCTTTTTCAAAACTGGAGAGGAAATGAAATAGATTGAAAGGTAGGGCTGGGACAGAACAAAAGAAGTGAAGAGACATTAAGAGGTATTCAAAACGAGATGAGATGGTGATAGGACTAGTGGAGACAAAAGACGGCTCAGATTAGGTGTGAAATGTTCTGGCAGAATGAGAGACAGCTGCCATGTGGGAGAGAGAACAAGGAACGGGGGTGGGGGGGGAAGGGAGAAACTGCAAAGGGGTGGATAAAAAATATAAGTAAAAATGAATACCTCTTAATGTCTCTTCACTTCTTTTGTTCTGTCCCAGCCCTACCTTTCGATCTATTTAATTTCCTTTCCAGTTTTGAAAAAGGGTTAGACCCGAAACGTCGACTCTAATTTCTCTCCACGGATGTTGCCTGGCCTGCTGAGTTTTTCCAGCATTTTCTGTTGTTGTTTCGGATTTCCAGCATCTGCAGTATTTTGCTATCTACAGACACAGGGTCAGCTACCTCAACATGACTGAGCAGCAGTGCCAAAGGCAGCTCCGACTTTTGTGACAGGTAGTGACTGACATCTGCGCAATGATACAGCAAGACCTGCTGCCCAGAGGACCAGGTGGACACTCCTTACCAGTGGCCATCAAAGTCACCACCACACTCAACTTTTTTACCTCGGGCTCATTCCAGGGATCATCAGCAGACATCAGCGGCATCTCCCAGTCGGCCGCACACACTTGCATCACGCAGGTAACCGATGCCCTCTTTGCTCTCGCGCGCAATTACATCCATTTCACCAGGGATCACGCAAATGTGACGGCGCGAGCAGTTGGATTAGCTCATCTGGCAGACTTTCCTAGGGTGCAGGGCGTCATTGACTGCACACATGTGGCCCTTAGGGCACCCCATCGTAATCCAGGTATTTTTGTCAACCGCAAGGGCTTCCACTCCCTTAACGTTCAGCTGGTGTCTGACCACAAGAAGGAGATTTTGCATGTTTGTGCCAAGTACCCTGGCAGTTGCCATGACTCCTTCATACTGCGCCAGTCTAGTGTGCCTCTGCTATTCAGGCCGCCAGACCAACTTCACGGATGGCTACTTGGAGACAAGGGCTATCCCCTGAGGACTTGGCTAATGACGCCATTGAGGAGGCCAGCCAACGAAGCTGAGGAGCACTACAGCTCCAGCCACATTTCCACCAGATCCATAATTGAGCAAACCATCAGCTTGCTGAAGATGCGCTTCAGATGCCTGGATAGATCAGGTGGAGCCCTGCAGTACTCAGCAGCCAGGGTCTCCAGAAGCATCGTGGTTTTCTGTGCACTCCACAACATGGCACAGCGTCGTGGCTTGCAGATTCCTGAGGACCAAGTGGCTCCTCACATACCCTCCTCAGATGATGAGGAGGAGGAGGGCGAAAACGAGCATCCTGCAGAGGCCCATCAACCTGCGGCAGCATTACATGAGAACATTGCTGCCCGGGATGCAAGGAACGCACTCATCCTGGCCAGATTTGCTTAGCCTAGTAAATCAAACACTTTTGCCTCGCAGCTTCTTACCTGAGCATCGACAATGGCCAAACCCTGCGGATTCCTAGCTATTTGACCAGCATCCTGACAACTGCAAGTAATCCTAAGCCCTCAATGTGTGAGCCTCATTCGCGAAATGACACATGCCAGAACTGCAACAGTTGCCATCAGAATTTTTATGCACAGGAACCAACTGATGGCATTTTTACAATATACACAACATTTCACCCAAGTGACTGTAGTGTATGTAACCGTTCCACCTTTAAGAGAACTATTTTAAGGGTTGCACTACTTTATCTTGGCTACGGTATACTGTAATACCGGTGGTGACCACACCGGTATATAAGTGCTGTGTAAGGATTTATTGGGCAGTTCCGCCCTGACCTTCGACTAGTAAAGACCTGTTAAAATTTACTCTTGTGGTCTGTGTAGTAATTCTCAATATAACACACAGACTTAACAGTGGCGACGAGTATGATCTTACCCTACGGCAGAGATACATCCAAGGCAGTTGACGGGCGTTGAGAAGAGGCATCCGCCCTCATCATTCTGCTGAGAAAAGACTCGGGCCTGCAGAGCAAAGGAAGAATTCTGACACGAAGCCTTCCATCAGCAACAGGCAGTGATCATCCCTTCTATCACGGTGGTGGGTAAGCCGATCAGCGACGAGCAGCCAGTCGGCCACGTTGGCTGTGAAGTAGGGGAGGGAAAAACGGAGGACATAAGGGCGGAGAACTCGACCACGGCCGGGGAAAAGAGCTGGAGTCGGGGCCAGAGGTGCTGAGACTGGGGCAGCGTAAGGCACGGAAGCCGCGATGAATGCAAACGCAGCCGGTGTGAGAGACCGGGCTACAAGCGGGCTGGGAGATGCAACAGCGTCGAGAGAGAGCTCGACCGCGACCGGTGAAAAAGGCCGGGCAGCTACCGAGGCCGCGAGGCGCAGCGACCGGGACAGCGTAAGCGCTGGAGAAAATAAATAAAAAACCACGGCGAACTCAGCCGCAGCCGGGGGGGAAAGGACCGGACTGCAAGAGGGGCTGGGAGGCACGATTTGAAAACCGCTGGGGAGGGCGAACGCAGCAATACAGCAATCGCCATTACAGCCAGTGGGGGAGAAAGGCAAACGCGGGAAGCCACCATTTTCGTAGGCGGGGGAAGAAGACGAGCGCGGGAAACCGCCATTTTGAAAAAAAATAAAAGAAAAATTTCTTTTTGTCTCTCAAGAAGATTGCGAGGATGCCTAAGCGTGGTAACATCAATGATTTCGATCCCGATATTGAAGATTGGGCCACGTATGTAGAACGCATAGATATGTTGTAAGGCAAATAAAATATCAAATGAAGATAAAGCACTAACCTTACTAAACTCAATGGGTGCGAAGACATACGGGCTATTGAAGCATCTTCTATCACCAGCTAAACCGGCGGATTAGACTTTCGCCAATATTGTTGCTGTCCTGAAGAATCATTTGAACCCCACACCGCTGATGTTAGCGGAACGATTTAAATTTTATGCGAGAACGCAACTGAAAGAGGAAAGCAACGCGGAGTATTTAATTGAACTGTGTAAGCTAGCGAAATACTGTCAGTTTGGGGAAAGACTGACAGAGGCACTGAGAGACAAATTCGTGTGTGGATTGTCGAAAGAAGGAACACAAAAGTGGTTGCTTGAAGAGAATGATCTTACACTTGATAAGGCTGTCACTATTGCAGCATCGCACGAAGCCGCAGCGAGAGGCACTGCGGAAATGCAGCTGAAGGCAGCGGTACTCAGCATAGATCAAATGGCTTTGGGTACAATGAAATGTTATCGTTGTGGAAAGACAACACGCGATCAGAACCAATGCTGGTTTAAAGACCAGGAATGTAGAAAATGTGGCAAGCTTGGTCACATAGCTAAAGTATGCCGGTCAGGAAAGAAGACCAGCAACAAAAAGTCACCGCAGGAAAAGTGCAGAAAGGTACATAAGGTGGCTGAGAAGAGTTCGGATGAACAGAATTCGGATTCAGACTCCAACAGCAAGGAACTGGGTAGTCTGAGAATTCACAATGTGAGTAAGGAAGCTGACCGACAAACTATCTGGGCCACACTGCAGATAGCAGGAGTCCAAGTGAAGATGGAATTGGACACCGGATCGGCATTGACGGTCATGAATAAGCAAGATTACAAAAGGTTATTCAAACATATTCCCCTACGGGATACGGAGATAGTATTAAAGGCATACACTGGGCAAAGTGTATACCCCATCGGAAAGATAAAAGTCAAGGTGGTACACAAGGGCAAAGAACACCAAGGAATGGACATATATGTACTACCTGAGCGAGGTCCACCACTTTTGGGACGGGAGTGGATCAGGAAAATAAATATGGACTGGTACTCCCTAAAAGCAATAACGGTAGATTCCGAGAAAAACAAAGATGTCAAACCTGCACGATTGTCCAGAATATTGGATGAGGGCATATGCAGCAGTGACAGTGACAAAGCAGAGAGTGAGAACTCGGTGAAGACAATCAGCTCAGACTCTGGTACTGATGATGGTAAGACCAGCCCATGTGCAAAAGACCAGTCCAAAATGGACTTGCAGACTAATGATGGAAAAACGAAGGAGTGCATAAATGCTTCAGGAGAGAACCAAGTATCAGAACAGAATTCCACTGAACAACAACAACATAGTTTGACAGAGAATTCTGCGTCTGTCCAGTCTACCGACATGCACATTTCTGAGGAACACCGGGCTCGAACTCAACTCAATTTCAAACTACAACAGCAATTAGAACAAATGATTCGCCGTTTTGAGCAAGAGATGAATGCAAAGAAAAAGTTCTTTGACGCAGAGTTGGAGAATCTGGGAAGACAGCAGAAGCAGCTGATTGAGAAAATGGAACAGGAACACACAAACCGTCTGCGCGATGAGGCCAAACGAATCAAAGCTGAGCAAGAAAGGGAATATGTCAAATTCGTCGATCAGTTGAAAGCTAAGAAGAAAGAGCACCCTTTTGTGAGCAGTGTCAGCAGTAATAAGCCACTCAGGGAATTGGTGGCAGAGGCAAAAGCTGAAGTGATGGATGAAATAGAAGACAATAGAGAAGAAGCAGAAGATGATGACTCATCTGAACCATTATCACCCCTACCAGGTCACGCACGTGGTCCCTCCGAACTGAGCCAAATCAGTCTGGAAATAGAAAAACTTCCCAAGGTACTCGAGCCTTTAGAAGTCAGCAATGCTGGTTCTGAAGTTATGAAAGTTCAAGCTGTTAAGTCCAGTGAAGGACTATTAGATGAGTCACCCCAGCAACGAGAACCTACTACACCACCGAGAACTACTACACCACCGAGGCATTATCCGGACCGAGTCAGGAGGCGCAGGAGGCGCCTCCTCAGAGACTGAATCTGTGAACTGTTTTTACATGAAGTTGTGTATATATGTTATGATGTTATGTTTAATGGGGAATATATACTGTTAAGCTAAAAAGGGAGGATTGTAGTGTATGTAACCGTTCCACCTTTAAGAGAACTATTTTAAGGGTTGCACTACTTTATCTTGGCTACGGTATACTGTAATACCGGTGGTGACCACACCGGTATATAAGTGCTGTGTAAGGATTTATTGGGCAGTTCCGCCCTGACCTTCGACTAGTAAAGACCTGTTAAAATTTACTCTTGTGGTCTGTGTAATAATTCTCATTATAACACACAGACTTAACAGTGACGACCCTTGTGACTACTTGTGCTTTATTTTCCTCTTACGTGTGCTCCTACGTAGTGGTTCCCCTGTGGCTTCAGCAGATGTGGAGGCCCCTTGCTCACTTTCCTGCTGCTCCTGTCTCGACACCTTTGGCGGGTGTCCTCTGGGGTGGCGAGCTGTGCAAGGGTTGAAACATCTATCTCACTTGGGTGTGGACTCTGGCGGGGCTCTGACCGAGGGCTCTGCAGTGGCATGGAAGTGTGAGCACTTGGAGAGGAACTCCCACTTCCTTGAGGCCTGCCACCAACCTCCCTCTCATGGGTTAGCTCCCCCTCCGTGCCTGCAAGTGGCTTGAGAGCACCTTGCTGCACATCAGGAGGGCCATGGGGACCCGTCTCTGCAATGGCAGTCCTACTCAGAAGGACTTCCATGAAGGTCTGGTTTCTCTGTTCAGTAGATGCCCATCACTCCTCAAGAGATGTCATTCTATTCTGAACACTCACCATGTTTTCCATACCCTGGCGACTAACCTCCTCCATGGCCGTAGCCCTCCTCTCCTCTACCGCAGCCAGCCTTACCACGGAGGCAGCAATCATTTCCATGTAGGTAGCCATCCTTTACGTGTTGATGCATTCATGCGCCACTGACTCCACAAAGGCTCTGCTCATGTTCGCTGTGGACTCCTCCGTTCGCTCCACACTCACAGCGACCCTGGAGACAAAACCTGCCAGAGACTCCTGCATCTGTGCATGGAGTTCCATCACCTCTGATCTTATGGATGGACCCAGAGGCAGAGGGCCGACATGCAGCTGAGCTGAGCTGGCAGAGTCCTGCGCCCTCCAATGAGGAGTCTCCACTGCTGTCCCTGTCTCCACAATCTACTGATGCTCACTTGTGAGCTGTGATACACCAGGTGACAACACTACTCTATGTCTCGAAGGTCCCACCGAGGTGTGAGTGTCTGCGCTGGTGCTGGTTGCGCTTATTTCTGCTGACGCTGCGGCCTCAGAGGTTGCAGATTCCTCTGAGGAGTCTGGAATCTCAGGCTCTTCCTCCTGCACAATGGGGCCGGGGGCTCTCGATGGTCCTGTGGGGGAGTCAAGGAAAAAGTTAGCGATGTGATGCCAAGGTTACATGCACATTGCATTTTGCAGATGATCATAAGTCCATATGATGTAGCTTCAGAATCATTATCAGCGACTCATGCAATGTCAATGAGAGAGATAGAAAACTATTCTGTCACCAGCTTGCAGGGATGCACCTGTCGGTCCTTCCCCAACTTCCGCATCTCTGTCAGCCCCGACAATCTCCAGGACGGCTTCCTCCCAGGGGGTGAGCTGGGCTAATGAGGGTGGCCCTCCTCCTATCCCTCTCTTGTTGTGAGCTCTCTTTTCCTGCATTGAGGGAGACAAGTGGAGGTTGAGTGAGAATGAAGGAGTGAGTGTAGAGATTGCATAGCATAGATACTTCGAAGGAGACAAAGATGGAGTGAGGTTGCAAGACCAAGGGCCCTCCCTGTGTGTTGTCAGTTGTGTTCAAAGCATCAGAGTGAGAGGGAGTGTGAGGGCTGCATGGTCAAATAGTTAGGTGAATGTGAGCATAGAGAGAGAGGGAATGGCTAAGGGTGCATGGATGTGAGTGTCAAGTGGGATGTGGAGGAAGAGATTGCTAAAGCTGTGTGCTGGTGAAGAAAGGCAATGAGGATCAGATTGAGGGTGATGGAAACTTCATACTTACTTTTCCAGTGCGATGAAGGTTATGGAATCTTTTCCTGCACTGCATCCAGGTGCGCCGTGTGAGCCCCAAGGAGTTGACTTCCCCAGCCACCTGTAGCCACACAGCCTTGGTCTGACTGGGAGGCCTCTTCCTCCCTGAAGAAGGGAACAGGACCTCCCTGTGGGCCCTAGCCCCATCCAACAATGCCTGCAGTGATGCCTCATCAAATTTAGGTGCAGCTCTTGCCCTCCCGCTGGCCATTGTTCCTGCAGGCTCCTGTGCCATCATAAGGGGAAAGCGTGGAAGCCTGCAGAGGAAGCAAGGCTTGCTGTGGACCTTAAATGCAGCAGCAATGATGACGTCATCGGAGGGAGCTTGCAGTCATGAAAAACCCATTTGCAAAGGCTTCCCACACGTTAGAAATCAATTGGCCAATTGAGTTAAAATTGCATCAATCTCACACATCCATTTAGATTCGTGTGGGAAACACTAAATTTGGGGAACCCGACAATTGCCCGCACCTGAGCTAAAATCGACCCCTATACCTCTATTTATGAAGCCCAGGATCCTGTATGCCTTTTTAACTGCTTTCTCAACCTGCCCTGCCAAATTCAATGATTTGTGCACACATACCCCCAGCTCTCTCTGTTCGTGCACCCTCTTCAGGATTGTACCATTTTGTTTATATGTTCTCTCTTCATTCTTTCTACCAATATATGTTCTCTCTTCATTCTTTCTACCAAAATGTATCACTTCACACTTTTCTGCGTTAAATTTCATCTGCCACGTGTCCGCCCATTTCACCAGCCTGTCTTATATCTTCCTGAAGTCTATCACTCTCCTCCTCACTGTTCACTATACTTCCAAGTTTTGTGTCATCTGCAAATTTTGAAATTGTGCCCTGTACACCCACGTCCAAGTCATTAATATATATCAAGGAAAGCAACCCCTGGAGAACATCACAGTATATACCTTCCTCCAGTCCGAAAAACACCCATTCAGCACTACTCTCTGTTTCCTATCACTTAGCCAATCCCGTATCCATGCTGCCACTGTCCCTTTTATTCCATGGGCTTCAACTTTGCTGGCAAGCATATTATGTGGCACTTTGTCGAACGCCTTTTGGGAATCCATGTACACTACGTCAACTGCATTACCCTCATCAAAGAACTCAGGCGCTTTCCTGCTTCTGATCACTATTCTTTGGAAGTAGGTTGTAGGTGAATGATGGGAGGTGGTGCCCTGTGACACCCACCCACGCTATGGTCAAATCAATTGCCAACATTCACTGTTAAATCTGAGTGAAACCCAGAAAAAAGTGAATGTTACATTTCCAGGATGAAAATCATGGGGAAGTTAAATGTTAATAAAAAAACTCAGCAAAAAGAGCAGGGGAGTGAGACTAATTGGATAGCTCTTTGAATCAGGCAGGATGGGCCAAATGACCACCACCTATGCTTCAAGATTCTATGAAAAACTTGTGCACTTGTTTACTTTATAGAGATACTAGCTGGAGTGCCCGGCGGTGCCGAGGCTTTTTCGAGGGCATGTTGTTGTTGGAAGAGAGAGAGAGAGAGAGAGAGAGAGAGCAACTGGGGGGAAGAGAGAGAGAGCAACTGGGGGGAAGAGAGAGAGTGACTGGGGGGAAGAGAGAGAGCGACTGGGGGGAGGAAGGGGGGGAAAAGAGGGGGGAAAAGAAGGGGAAGGGGGGAAGGGGAAGGGGGGAATGAAGAGGGGGGGTGGGCCCTTCCCACCTTCCCACCTTCCCACCTTCCGCCCGTGGGCCCTTCCCACCTCCCGCCCCCTTGGAATGGGTGGGAATTCGTCAGGAATCGGTGGAAACCCGTATGGCCGGGACAGAGGCCACCTGGTGACACAAGGTAGGTGGCATCTTCTGTGGGTCTCGCGTTCAGGAAGAGGGGTGAATACGGGGCAGAGAAGATCTATGATTTCCTTGCTGGGCCCGGAGGAGCACAAAGGAAAGAAAATATGTACTTTTTTTGGCCTTTTCTGGGGCTGATCTTCTCCTGGGTTGGCCTGGCAGAAAAGCCGAAGCAGCTCAGGAGAAAAGGTTAAAATCACGGGCGGTAGGATCCTGGCAGCTCCAAGCCGGATAACTAAATTGTACTCTTGCTTCTCCCGGCTCCATATTAAGATAAATTATTTACTTTTTTGTTGCAGGCATTCTGCAGGGTTGGTTTCCCTGAGTGCAGCCTGCGATGGCGCTGCCTGCCTCAGGGCAAACCAATCTTGCAGTGAGGACCTCAAGCAGGCATTATTTGCATATGCAAAGGTTCTAATATCTGCTTCAGGCATGGGTATCTCCTTTCCCAGTATAGCAACCTGGGATGTAATGTTTAAGTTATCCACCAGATGGAGCCAAATGTTAAGGGTTCACATTCACCAGTATTTAAGGCAATGGGTCAGGTATTCAATGTCCTGGTATACCAGTTAACACTGTAATGTGGCATTGCATTATGGGTATGACTCAGAGGTTGATCCTCCATCTTGTCTCGTGCAATAAGAATTGTATGCCTGGCCTCCAGCTTGTAAGAGATATGTTCCTCTGTTACACCGTGTAAATAAACAGTTGGGTTTGTTCCTAATATCTTGCTTCTCTCAGTTTCTGACCTTACCACTAGGATATCACATAGTGGCGACGAGGATAAACAGATCACAATTTGACAAAGAAAAAAAAAGAAAAGGAACACTGAATAATGGATCATGGCTACTACGGTAGGAATGATCTCTGCTTTTGATGTTCAGACGCAGACCTGGGATGAATACTGCGAGGTGTTGATGCATTTCTTTGAAGCAAATGATATAATTGATGTCAGAAAAAGGAGAGCTATTTTGCTCACTTCCGTGGGAAGTCAGAAGTATAGTTTAATGAGAAACTTATGCAGTCCTGCAAAGCCTGGAGACAGATCATTTGCTGACTTAGTGGCCTTGCTAAAGGACCATTTCAATCCCAGACCGAGTGAGATTGTACGGCGTTTCAAATTTAATTCACGGAACAGAAAACCGGGAGAGACTGTATTGGATTATGTGGTGGTGTTGCGGAAATTGGCACACGATTGCAGTTACGGCAACAACCTGAAAGACATGCTGAGAGGTAGGCTAGTTTGCGGGATAATGGATGATCGAATGCAGCGGAGATTATTGTCCAAGACTGGGTTTACGTATGAAAAAGCGTTGGAACTTGCTCAAGCCATAGAGACAGCGAACCGAGATGTAAAAGAAATACAAGGTTCAGACTGGGCTACTACAAAGCAAGTTGCAGGTCAGGTTATTGTGCACAAGTTACACATGCGTCAGAAACCACAATGTGAGCATGTAAAGGCATGTTATAGATGCAATGGTGATCACCTGGCGAGGGAATGCAGGTTTCGGGAGGAAAAGTGCCACAAGTGTGGGGAAAAAGGACTCATAAAACGGGCATGCAGGGCAAAAGCAACCGTGGAGGAATATAAACCAAAAGGGGGAGGAAAGCAAAACCTAGGAAGAGAAGTGAAAAAACAGGGCGCACATCGCATCAGCGGAGAAGCTGAGAAAGAAGACGACATGTTCATAATGCATAGTATGGTAGAGAACATTCCAAAAGTGGATCCTATCACTTTGCAACTGAGAGTAAATGATTCTAAAGTCAACTTTGAAGTGGATACATGATGCGGTGTAACCATAATGAACAGGGAGGAGTACTCAAAATTGTGGAACCATGCAAAAGTTCCAGAGTTAAAGTCTTGCTCTATGCAGCTTAAAACATATACCGGTGAATGAGTGGCGACATTGGGTACAGCTACTGTAACTGTGCAACACAGGGACACCGTGGAACAGCTACCTGTAGTTGTAGTATCAGGTTCCGGACCAAACCTGTTAGGTCGGGGCTGGATACAAGAACTTAAATTAGATTGGGGAGCAATAAATCAAATAGAGGGAGGCAAACAGTTGTCTTTGCAAGAAGTGTTGATTGAACATGAGAACGTGTTCAAGGAAGAACTTGGCACATTTAATGGCCCCCCAGCTAAGATTTATGTAGACAAGGAGGCACTGCCAAGGTTTTTTAAACAATGACCTGTGCCGTATGCCGTCGGGGGGCACGGTGGCATAGTGGTTAGCACTGTTGCCTCACAGCGCCAGGGACCCGGGTTCAAATCTGGCCTCGGGCGACTGTCTGTGTGGAGTTTGCACATTCTCCCTGTGTCTGCGTGGGTTTCCTCCGGGTGCTCCGGTTTCCTCCCACAGTCCAAAGATGTGCGGGTTAGGTTGATTTGGCTATGATAAATTGACCCTTAGTGTTAGGGGATTAAATACGTGGGGTTACAGGGATAGGGTGGGATATGTGTCGGTGCAGGCTCGATGGGCCGAAATGGCCTCTATCTGCACTGTGGGGCTTCTGTGATTCTGTGTGAAACTGAAGGTAGAGGCTGAGCTTGACCGTCTTTTGAGAGAGAACATACTGGAACCCGTGAAATGTTCAGAATGGGCAGCTCTCATTGTACCTGTTTTAAAACCAGACAATTCGGTAAGACTCTGGAGATTATAAATTGACAGTAAATAGGGTGTCTAAACTAGAACAGTATCCTATTCCCAAAACAGAGGATCTCTTTGCAAACCTGGCTGGAGGGAAGAAATTCACGAAGCTGGATATGAGTCATGCATACTTGCAGATTACACTAGATGAGGAATCCAAGAAGTATGTAACCATAAATACACACAAATTCGGTGTCTCATCTAGTCCAGCTATTTTCCAGAGGACTATCGAGGGTGTACTGCAAGGGATCCCACATGTTTCAATCTATCTGGATGACATTCTGGTGATGGGAAGAACCGACCAGGAGCATCTGAGCACTCTGAGAGAGGTACTACAAAGACTGGATAAGGCTGGGTTACGGCTCAAGAGGAGTAAGTGCACTTTCCTGGGGAATGAGGCCGTGTTCCTGGGACACAGAGTGGATGCCACCGAGCTCCATCCAATCAAGGAGAAGGTACAAGCACTGCAGGAGGCCCAAGCTCCTACCAATGCGACTGAGTTAAAAGCTTACCTGGGACTGCTAAACTATTATAACAGATTTTTACCAAACTTGGCAAGTGTTAGCACCTCTTCACAAACTTCTGCGCAAGGAGAAACAGTGGCAGTGGGAAGAGGAACAGAGGGTTTCATTTGAACAGTCCAAGAAACTGATGCTGTCCTCGGATGTGCTGGTTCACTACAATGCAGAGAAAGACCTCATTCTCTCTTGTGATGCTTCACCTTATGGGGTGGGGGTGGTTCTTTCACACAGCTTGGAAGATGGAACAGAAATACCAATAGGGTTTATGTCTCAAACTCTGACACCGGTGGAAAAAAACTATTCCCAGTTAGATAAAGAGGGGGTTAGCAGTAATGTTTGGGTTACAGAGGTTTCACAAGTACATATATGGCAGGAAATTCACCATATGCACCGATCATAAACCTCTTCTATCTCTTTTTAATGAAATGAAAGCAGTACCACAGATGGTGTGACCCCGGATCCAGTGGTGGGCAGTGACGTTGAGGGCAAGTACCATGGGAACGCAGATGCCTTGAGCCATCTTCCACTGCCAGATACACCTATCCGTGCAGCTCCAGAGGACAGAGTTTTGATGTTGGAGAACACTGACACGGCAATTGTGACCGCTGAACAAGTAAGGACATGGACCGGTAAAGATCCAGTACTGTCTAGAGTCCGAGAATATGTGATGATGGGTTGGCCACAGCATCCGGAAGGGACTGATTTCACACCTTAGTGTCAGGAAGACAGCTGGGTGTGCAGGATGGTTGCGTGTTGTGGGGAGCACGAGTGATTATTCCACAGCCAGCACAACAGTCTATCCTAGGGCAACTACATCAGTGTCATCCTGGAGTTTCGCATATGAAAGCCTTGGCAAGGAGTTACTTGTGGTGGCCAAAGCTAGATGAGGAGATAGAAAATCTAGCCAAGACATGCAGCACTTGTCAAGTACACAGGAAGGCACCAGCAGCAGCTCCTCTCCACCCCTGGGAGTGGCCGGATAAACCATGGAGAAGATTACATGTAGATTATGCGGGTCCATTCATGGGAAAGATGTTCCTCATAATCATTGATGCCCATTCCAAATGGATGGATGTTTATCCTGTAAATTCTGCTTCATCTACTGTTACTATAGACTGCTTGCGTAGGAGTTTTAGTAATCAAGGGCTACCGGAGATCGTAGTAAGTGACAATGCCACATGTTTTGTGAGTACAGAAACAAAAGAATTCATGAGAAACAATGGCATAGTGCACGTGACCTCAGCTCCATATCATCCGTCTTCAAATGGACTTGCGGAGAGAGCCGTACAAACATTTAAGGAGATGATGAAAAAAAGTGCGGAAGGGAGTTTGGCAGCCAGGGTGTCATGAGTTCTGTTCAGCTACAGAATAACACCTCAATCTACCATAGGACTCTCCTGCTGAGCTGTTGTTAGGACGTCGACTACGCTCCACTCTTGACCTGGTTCACCCAGATCTAAAAAGGAAGGTGGAAAACCGACAAATCAAACAAAAGGAGAAACATGACCGAAGGACAAAGAGCCGCAGTTTTGGAGAAGGAGATGCAGTCCTTACCAGGAATTTCAGTTATGGTCCAAAATGGATTCCTGGCGTCATAGACTCAATGACCGGTCCAGTATCATATACGGCCATGGTGGGAACTGGTCAGGTAGTACGCAGACATGTAGATCAGATACTGACCAGACAAGGGGAAATCGAACTGGAGGTTCCAGAGGAGATGTCGGAGGACAAGTTGGCCCCCAGTTATCCAAATGCATCGGTGGTACCACCACCATGAACAGAGCCAGTTCCACCTGGACCCCTTCATCAAGAGGAAACCATCGTAGCAGAGTCAGATACTCTGAGTACTGCTCAGGAGCAGCAGGTGGCTCTACCACAACCAAGCAGGGACTTTACTGTAAGACGTTCACCAAGGGCTCACAAGCCGCCAGAGAGATTGATAACGACCTGCTGGATTCGTTCAGTATGGACTATCGTTAAAGGAGTTTCCTTATGGAACTTTTTAAGAATGTTGTTAAGAAATTAATGTTCAACTTAAGAGGGGAGGGATATAGTAATCTGGGATGTAATGTTTAAGTTATCCACCAGATGGAGCCAAATGTTAAGGGTTCACATTCACCAGTATTTAAGGCAATGGGTCAGGTATTCAATGTCCTGGTACACCAGTTAACACGGTAATGTGGCATTGCATTATGGGTATGACTCAGAGGTTGATCTGCCATCTTGTCTCGTGCAATAAGAATTGTGTGCCTGGCGTCCAGCTTGAAAGAGATATGTTCCTCTGCTACACCGTGTAAATAAACAGTTGGGTTTGTTCGTTAAATCTCGTTTCTCTCAGTTTCTGACCTTACCACTCGGATATCACACCCAGTATGGTGGACAGCGCACTGCTGGATGGAAGTGTATGCGTGCTTCCGGCATTCAATTTTGGGGACTTAGGAGGCCGCGTCACACCTGAAAAATGGCACTGCACAACCCAATTGCTAGGGTCTCTGCTATCTCTCTTCCCCAAAACACCCAGGGCTACTTGGATATATCCCATCTGGAGCTGGCAGCTTGTCCTCCTTCAGCTTAACTTCTCTAATTCTTTGCCCTTATTTATTATTATATCTTGCATCCTGCTTTAAACCAATTAGGGTTTTGCCTCCTCCCCAATATCCTCTTTTAGAAACACTGATGCAAAGTAGTTAATTATTTCAGCCAATTTTCTTTTATCCTCACTATCCTTTTCTCTCAGGGGTTCCATCTCACATTTGTTAATTCTCTTTTTACTGATATATTTGTAGAATACTGCTCCTTTTAATACTTTTTATGATTCTCTCCTCATTTTCGCTTTGCTTTCCTTATTCATTTCTTAGCCTCTTTCCTCATTTTCTCATTCTCTCATTTTTGTCTCATAATAAGAAAGAGCATGCATTTATATAGCACCTTTCATGACTTCAGGACTTCCTAACATGCATTACAGACCCCTATGCAAAGTAGTTAAGTATTTCTTCAAAAGTACCTTCTTCAATTTTAGTTTGTTTGCAATCTCATTTTCAAAAATATATCCAATTGTTAATCTACTGTCCTGTCTGCCAAATTCTCTTTCCAGCTTACCTCAGCTAGATCATTCCCCAACTTTTTAAAATCTTCCCTATTCCAACCTGGTGCCTTTATTTTTGTGGTAACCTTTTCCCTTACTATTTTAATATGCAAGCTCTATTTCTTTATATTGACTCTCTGAACTGCTCTGTGTGTGTACATCAGCCCATTCTTCAGCAAGTATTCCCTTCTTCACCAATATCGCCACTCCTCTTTTCTTGCCTATTCTGTCTCTCTTAAAAAAATATAACCCAAAAAAAAAAAAAAATTGGCCCTTAGTGTTAGGGGGGATTAAATACGTGGGGTTACGGGGATAGGGCTTGTGTGGGATGGCTGTCGGTGTAGGGACCGGGTGCTAGGGTTTGGATGATCAGCCATGATCTCGTTGAATGGCGGAGCAGGCTCGAAGGGCCGAATGGCCTACTCCTGCTCCTATCTTCTATGTTTCTATGTTTATTTTTCTCTTCTGCCCAATGTGCAGCCTTGCCTCTGTTAGTGCTGTTCAATCTATATCTTCATGTGCCATAATTGCTTCTAATTCCCTAGTTTATTTCCCACACTCTGAGCATTACAATACACTTTATCTTTTGTTGTTTGTATTTAATTCTACTCCTTTTCTCTTGATTTGTTTTGTCCAAGCTAACACTTCATTCTTTTAACTCAGTCTTTCCCCTGCTTATTTCTTCGGCATGCTATCCCTTTTGCGACTTGTTTGTATATTTACATCATCTATTTCTACCTTTTTCCTATTGCCTATTTTGCTGCCCGATTTCTTCCTTCCTAGTTTAATGACTCTTCACTTTCTTTTTTTATCCACTTTTCCAGGTCATTAGCTCCCCGCTTGTTCAAATGAAGCCCATAACTCCCATTCTCCCAAGAACTGGTGCCAATGTATCAAAGTGTAAACACTTTTCCTGACACCATTCCTTTAGGCACATGTTGGGCTTCCTATCCTGACCTATTCTAGCATGTGGCTGGGGAAGTAATCCAGAGATTACCACTCTTGAAGTCCTACCTTAAGCCTGTTTCCTAAACTCCTTTTGCAGGACTTCAGACCTCTTCTTTACTATATTGTTCGCTCTCAGATGGACCATGATGATTAGCTGCTCTCCCTTCCCTTCCATAATCTTTTCTAGTCATTCTGAAACATCCCTTATCCTCGCACTTGGAAGGCAACAAAGTGTCCAGGACTCTTGGTCTGCTCTGCAAAAGAAAGTGTCCACCTCTCTAACTATTGAGTATACACCTGGACAGCTTCACTGCTGCTTGTGGATTAGGATTAGGTCTGACTAGATGACAATATCACACTCTTCAAATTGTTTCAAAGGTGAGAGTTATATTGTGCTATTGATCCAGGATGTACATCCAACAGGACCATCATTCCATTGCCTGGCTGTGAATCACATTATACAATGGAGCATTGGTTATTTTCAGTCAATACATTTGGAATAGACTACATTGGTATATTAAAATGAATGTCTCACTGCAAATGTAGGTCAGAATGTAACAGGGAATTCAGGGTTTATGGCAAAGTAATCAGTCACACTATTAAAATAGGTTTCAGTTAATTAATATATATAAGTTTCATTGGTCCATTTCCTGGTTGATTGTGATTTGACAACAAGCTATATGTGCAAAACAGAATTGTCCAGTGTAACCTAGTCTACATTCCTCACATTAGTTCTATAACACAGTGGCTATGAAATTCATCTCCTCAGTGCCGGCTGTTAAGGCCGATTTCGGTGAAAAAAATAGTGGCTTCCTCACTTCTCACCACTTCCAGCAGGTCCCATGGCAGCTGCAATTTTGGGCAGGTTGGCAGTGCTACCATTGCCTGCGCTCACTGGAGAAATGGTAATGAGGCAGATCATAATGTCAATGAGTGTGCAACTCTGATTTGATGCATGACCTGCCATTTTGGATGTCACCGCTCCATTCAACACCTGAAGGGATAATTACTAGTCCTAGCTCTTTTTGGGCTACCCCAGATCAGGCATATTCCCCAGACGTTCACCTTCAACTAAAGTTAAAGATGGCCGAATTCTATAAGATGCTTAATTGGGCCTAAAGGAAAGGAACGACGTGAAGATGTTACCGTCCTCCGTATAGCACTTTTAATAAGTTTAACTAGACTGTAACCTTCCGGATATTATGAGTGTCCGGAATACCCCCCAGAATTCTGCAACTCCTTACAAAAGAGTGTACAGAAATTGAGTTCGCGAGTTTGATACAGAAATACTACTTGAGACAATTCTAAAAATATATAAATTTATTTAAGAGCTGACACACAGTTAATAGCTGTTGAGTCAATCGCAACATTAACTGTTCAAAAACAAATAGCTTACATTTCTTATCCTCAGAGATCCTTATTCTCAAATCTTAACTTCGTACATTTTTACATTTCTTATTCTTAATTCTAATCCAGAATATCCACCAAAATCAAATTAAATGTACCTTGATCCCCGAGACTCGAGTTAAAAACTTATAGAGCGTGCCCCTGAAGTTGAGAGAATCGCTTTGCCCCTTTCCAGTGACTTCTGACTGTCTATCTGAAAAGCTCTTTTTTTATACCTTTTTTTAGTGGTTTATCCTTTGAAGTTTTCTGCTGATGTAAGCTAATTCTCTCTAGTCATCTTCCTATTGACTTTTCTCTATACTTACTGCCAATTCAACTGTTAGCTTGCAGACTTCTGTCTGTTGTTTAGGTGTTCCAAAAACTTATCATATAAAATTGTTATTACAGAATTATCTCTGATGCCATTCTTATCGAAGGTCTTCCATTCAATTCTAAAACCACCTTAACTGGTTACAACCACAGACTCCTGTCTCCGTGGTGTTCCAAGTTCAATACAAAAACCATGTGATTGCTTGGTGCATCTATTGAAGTCATATCTTCAAAGTGTTCTGTTGGTATCATATTTACAACATGTTAATTAAAGACACTTCAACTAGGGTGTTTGTTTTCCTAGCCATCTTAGTTGGTTATATTATCGTGTTTCCTGTTTCATTTGATGTTACTTTTACAAAGGCATATTTTTTTTAATATTCTGTGTTCCTGTTCGAAGTGTTAGTTTTTAACACTTTACTTGGGTCATTCCATTGTGTTTCTCCCAAACTTCAGACCTTCTGGAAGCACCAAACTGCTATTTCAATAGGGCCATTCTTTTAGTATTTTTAACCAATTCCCATTTCAAAAGCTTGCGGTGTTTACAACTTTTGTGTTATCAAACCATCCCATCTTAGAAGCCTGTTTGCACAGCTTGTGTTGTTGAGGCTTTAGATTTTTAAACCCACTATATCATGTATTAATAAAATCAGAATTCTGTTCATATGATGGTGTATTTTTCTGAAATATGGCTTATTCCTTCACACACCATCTCCAAATCACAACCAGCTGAACATGCGCTATTTAAAGGGATCAGCAACAAATTGCAGATGATTGCTTTTTGATTTCTACTGGCTTTTTGTAAGTTTTGTGCAACTGTTTGGAGCTTTCTACTGCTATTTAAAGTTGGTGAGATGACAGGGAATGGATACATAAGTGCAGAATTTCTTGCTTCTGATTGAAAGGGTTCTGCTCACACCACGTGCTCCCAGTCATGGGGGCTTTACTTACCGTCACCCTTGAGAATGGCAGGGAGACGTAGCAGAGGCAGCGAAGAAGAGGACAAGCTGCTTGCAAAGGGAGGAGGGGGAGGAGGGCTCTCAGCAGGAGGCCTTACCAACCTAGGGTCTTCCGAAAGCAATTCTCCTACCTGCACTTACGCCAGGAGCAGTGCAGTAGGAGGCTCCACTTCACCAAGGAGGTGGCCACAGAACTCTGCCACCTCCTACAACCAGACAGGCAGGCTCAGAGCAGGGTGATCACGGTGCTGCCAGTGGCCTTCAAGGTCACCGTGGCCCTCAATTTTTTTGCTACCTGACCAGATCCTTTCAGTCTGGAG
The DNA here is from genome assembly GCF_052327205.1 of Somniosus microcephalus. NCBI lineage: Eukaryota > Metazoa > Chordata > Chondrichthyes > Squaliformes > Somniosidae > Somniosus > Somniosus microcephalus. Next base: position 122,623,044 of record NC_140995.1, read on the forward strand.
CAGGAGACATAGTTAACATCTCTCAGTTTGCCATCCATCGTTGCATCTGGGAGGTCACAGAGGCTCTGTACTCCAGGAGAGGGGACTTCATTGTCTTTTCTCTGAACAGAGAGAAGCAGAAGCTTTGCCAGGCTATCAGGCTTCCCCATGGTGCAGGGCGCCATTGACTGCACACGTGATTTTGCGGGCACTGCATATCAATCCTAAGATGTACCACAAAGATTATTACTCACTTAATGTGCAGTTGGTGTACAACCATGCCCAGCACATCATGATGATGAATGCCTGGTATCCTGGCAGCAGTCATGATGCATTTATTCTGTGCCAATCCAGTATACCAATAATCTTCCAGCCAACACGTTGAACCCGAGGGTGGCTGCTCAGAAACAAGGGCTATCCACTCTGCACCTGGCTGATGACTCCCCTCCGCAACCCCACCAGTCGTGGCCAGCAAACATATAATGACAGCCATGCTGCCACGAGGAACTTCATCGAGCAGACCATCAGGATGCTAAAGTAACGGTAATGCTGCCTTGACCGCTTGGGAGGAGCCCTCCAGTACACGGGTGTCCAATTTTGTGGTGGTCTGCTGCATCCTCCACAGCATGGCCATCATGAGACCGTTGCCCTTGCCACCACAGGTTCTGGGACCACCGCAGGAGGAGGAGGAGGAGGAAGAAGGGAAGAGGCAAGTAGCAGATCCCCGTTACGAACAGGCGTCATCAGACTCTGGTTCAAATGAATGAAACCCTAGATCCCTGTTGCTCACCACTTTCCCACCTTACCATCCCGCTATCACAGAACATCACAGTGGCCTCCTGGGCACAAAACTAAAATGAGAGTCACCACAAAACAAACATTCTAACATAATTTTTAAATTTATCAGTTCCAATACTACACAGCAACGTCAACTAATCATCCTTGTGCATTTCTTTAGTGTCTGTCTTTTGTGTTCTTTTTCTTACTCTAGTGCTCCTATGCAGTGCTACCCCAGTGGCTGCAGCATGACTGGTGGAAGGCTGCTGACTTTCAGTAGGGGAGACTGCAGATGGCCTTGCAGGACTACCTCGAGCCGCTGTGGGCCTAGAAGGTCTGCACCACCTCGGCGTGGGCGACAGCAGTCTGGGCTGGCTGGATGACAGGCAGCAGCAAGGGTACTGGTGGAGTGGCAGGGGTGGGAGTAGGAATGGTGTTATCCAGGGTGGTGTCTCAGCATTCCTAGCCATCTGTTGGAAGACAGATTGCTGGACTGCTGTGAGACCCTGCAATGGCAAGCCTGTTGGAGAGCCTATTGTCAGTGTCAAGGAGCATGGGGGAGTCCGTTTCCAACATGGCATGGGGTATTGCGTGGAGCTTGGAGCCTGTGATTTCCAGGATGGAAATGATGGGCAACTTCATTAGAGAAATCTCCTTTCCACACTCGTAAATGCAGCCACAATGGCAGCAGTCTGATCTTGCGTGGCAGCAAGCTGAGACTACAGTACTGACACGTTGGGTTGCTTCCGCCTGTGCTGCAATGGAACCTGTGAGATCGCACATCACACCCAGTTGGGTCCACAAGTTCTCTAATAAAGTTGCCCATCATTTCCATCTTGGAAATCACAGGCTCCAAGCTCCACGCAATACCCCATGCCATGTTGGAAATGGATTCCTCCATGCTCCTTGACACTGACAAGAGGCTCTCTGACAGGCTTGCCATTGCACCAAGCATTTCTGTGTACATGATCAGCACCCTTCTTCCAAAGGCTGCCCCATTGAGGTCATCATCTGAGTCCTGTGCAGCAGAACTCGTACGCAAACTCGCCCTCCGGGGAGCTGGCATCCGAGTTACCATTTCCCCCTGGCCTGGCTGCAACCCACTTGTGCTCGGTGACTCACCATGTGCAGATTCCGCCTCTATACTCTCCTCTAAAGTCCGTGCAGTGCCATTTTCTGAGCTGGTGCCTGGGAGTGTCAGATGCAGTGACGGTGCCTCTTCGCCTTCACTCTCCTCCTCCATATCTTCGGTGACAGGCTGGGCTGGTGGGACTTCTTGGGTATCTAAAAGGAGAAATGCACAAGGGTCGGGTTGTGGTGAGGGAATTGGTGGTAAAGGAAGATGTGCATTCTTACACCATCAGCAGCTTGTAAGTGAGAAGAGATTGTGGGATGAGGGGGAAGTGGGATGTGAGAAGAAAGATTCGGTATGAGCATACCGTCATCATCAACAATGCTTTCAACTTCGCCACTTGCCATGGCCTCTCCAATTATCTCCAGTACTGTGTCCTTCAGCTCTGTGAGGTTGCGAAGTTGGGCTTCCTCTCCGCCTGTCTGCTGCTGCTCTCGGCTGTTATGAGCCACCTTTGCCTACAAGAGAAAGGAAAGTGTATCAATGAGTGTGGTGCAATATGTCTGGGTGGTGTGCCTGCTATGGTTGAATAGTTGGCAGTGTGTGCAAGGTGTGAGATGTGGGTGTGAGTCTTGCAGCAGTGGTAAGTGTTTGAGGGTGAGGTGAAGCTATGTATGTGAGGTACGAGTGGTGATTGCTAGAGATTGTTGGTAGGTGAGTGATGGGGGTATGGTGTATTGAGCAGTGTGTGAGGTTAGTGGTGCAGTTGATGGGATATGGCATCTGAAGATGCATTCATTCACCTTGACCACTCGTGCGAGGTCATTAAATTTCTTGCAGCACTGTTGTGGCCTGTGATCAGATGGTGGAGAGTTCAGAGAAGGATTACTCCGCACCGTACCTACCGGTCATTCTAGGCTGGCACACTTCTGTATAATACATAGCTACCTGGTGCTCGGCAAGGAGGAATATATGATGAGACTTGGGCTGAGCAAAGAGCCCTGCTGTTTTCTGTGGGATGATTTACATCCAAGTTAATGAGAACATTAGCACTGCCAATGGACTTCAAGGTAACCACTACACTGCATTCCTATGCTTCTGGGACCTTCCATGTACCTGCCAGAGTCTTGACAGGAATCATCTGTCATGCAAGACACCACAACATTTGTGATGCATCTGAAGCTCTCTACTGGAAGAGATACCAGTTCTTTGATTTCAGCATGGAACATAAGCAGCTGGAATGAAAGAAAGTTCACTTTTGCCTCCTGTCCCACTTGCCCAGATAGCAGGGCATTATCAACTACACCGACGTTGCCACTTGTGTACTTCCTCATAATCCAGGTTCAAGTATGGATGTAAAAGGCTTTAACTCTCTCAATGGACAGATGCAATGTAGAGGCTGCACCATTTACAGCTGCATTTCTGCACTCCTTTGCTGGCTATCCTTAAGTCAATGTACTTCTTCTTCATAGCTTGCCATGCCTTTTCGAGTTTCTGAGAAAGTGTTGATGCTCAGTAATACATGTCCAGGCAGTCTGGTCCAAACCTTGGTTATTGGGTTGCCGTCTGGTCCTAGGAGGGTCATCTTGTTTCTTATGCATGCTGTCGAGAAGGATGGTGATAATCACATTCAGAATGTGTGCATTTGGATTTCCTCATTGTATAGCTGCAGTAATGGTGACTAAGCAGCTCAGTCACTGCTGGAGAAGTATGAGCATGAGCATCCATGCAGGTATTTGCGGATTGCCCAACAGAAACTGGGCAACAACGTTATCAAATTTGTGGCTCTAACCAGAAGAAACCCAGTTTTGCCCACCATTTTTGATTGGCAGGTGATAGTCACAAACCGGAATGACTGAACTTCAATTATTTCTAAAGGAAATAATGTGGTAGTGTATATTTAAATAGGTTTTTATTTCATCCCTTTTTGCCCATAATATTACTCCTTCGAGATTAATAGCTCTGCTTAGAAGAGTAGCATGGATAGTTTCAAAATTATAATCGCTGCATCTGTCTATTAAACCTTGGTATGGCAGCTTACTTGTATTACCGGTTCATATATGTCAGCTGACATTCCTATGGTATCTAAACAACATACCGTCATAAGCATTATTTTTCTCTAGCTTCCTGGTAATTAGAGGAGAGATTTTCTGCTTTGATTCACCAGCTGCACGCCAGGAATGTGTATAGGAAAATTGTGCACTCTCAGCCTATTATTTTCTGTCTGTCTTTTAATGGGTCTAAGCTCACTGACTGGGAATAAGCAATTTTCCAGTGTGTGTCAGGAGTGCTGAAGCAGAACAACTTCCCCATGATTTCCTCATAGTAAGTTCATTCCACAATGGTAACTTCTATAAAAGGCCTTGTAGAGATTCACGTATCTCTGGTAAACAGGATCGAGTGCAAACCAATATGGTGGATATATTGTGTTTAATCAGAGTTTAGGACGGAATATAACACACTAGTAATACAGCAAAAACATACGATCGTGATGAGCAGCTTGTAACGGACCCGATCAGACAGATGGCTGGCATGCGTGAACAGTTCTCTGGCTTCTGGCCTCTCTCTCTCTAGGGCCTTCGATGGTGAGCATGGGATCACTCTCAAAAGAGCGTTCGACCAGCCCAACTTCTCTTTGCAACTTCTGTTCGCTCTCCCTCCACAGTCTGTGTGCAAGCCCTTGGGGTGTCACTTTTTATTCTCTTTTTAGGGGTGGGCCTGAGGCCAAGTTATTGACAAGACCATTTAACCTATAGAGGTTCCTCCAAAACTTCATCAACCAATGACAGCTAAGTTCTTTGGCTTGGTTCTTGGGTGAAAGCCCTCCCCAAAAGAGGGTCTCATTACTTCATCCAGTTTATCTTTCTTGTTTTTACATTTTGAAGGTTCCTCCACTGGAATCCATCTTATCTCTTTTGACTCTATCCTCTTTAACCCAGCAAGTACAAGGCCCAGCCCTGTCCTTCTTAATCATGGCCCCAGCCAGAGCTGTCGCACATTAACCAGTCGCTATCTCACCATTCTGACCTTCACAAGTAAGGTCTATGATTCCCTCCCCTTTTCTGCTGTGAGCTTTACTATGAGAAATACATAGCAACTTGCAGCTGCTTAGGCTATCTCACCTTCATCTAACAAATGGCCCATTCTAAGATGGATAACTTAGCCTCCTCAAATTCCTTTCATTCTATGTCTTTTCCTAATTACCTTTTAATTATCTTCAAAAGCAGTTCTGCTAAACAAACTCCAAATTCTATCTGTGGAGATTATAATATGGTTATTAGTAATAATGGAAGAAACATAGGTTGGGCCTTCACTGGCCAAATTAAAGATACATTAACAAAGTCAAAACCCTAACTTACAAACAACAGATAACTAGCCTGGCAGGACCATCCTATGGGCCCCTGTGTGGAATGTTTATGTTTCACCTAATCTAACTGATTAAAAAGACTGTCTCAAATTCTAATGCAAGCTTTCCAGGAAAACAAAACTTATCATTTAAACACAGTATTATTTGTGTAGCCATATACATTTTTAGGCACCCCTAGTTTCTAACAGCCTGTATTTATATAATTGCTCAAAAATATATTTGTTGTAAAGTATTTTATTTCATACAAACTACATCATTGTGGTCAGAATTTAAAATACCTCAGTGTTACCAGAACTTCTTGCTTCTTACCCATGTTGACAACGATTTGAAGATGACTGACTATTGATTGGTTTTGTAGTAGATACTGGTTCCTTGTTGAACATTTTGAAGAAAAAAGATAAATTTGGTCAGTTAGTTTTGTGAGCTTTGTGGGTTCCTGGTAGTGGTAGCTTAGCTGTTCTTACCTGTTAGATATTTGAGCAAATCAGCACAATTTTAAGTCAGTTATTAAAGTATGACCGATGACTCGTGATTCGATGGAAAAATATGCTGCACACATTTAAGATGTGGTGCACACTAGATGCAAGACTTTGAATGATATATTGATGGATTGAAATCCGCAGCTCAGAATGATTAGTACATTTAAACGTTCCATTCATCAGATTATTGAGAGTATTTGAAAAACATTTAAATGAATCCTTCATTTTATAGCATGCCATGCTGTGATTTGCATTCTTGAAGATCAGTCATTGTACTGTGGTGAGGCTTGGACACTAGTAGGGCCCATCTTGTTGAGCCTGTAGTTCTAGCGAATCTGTGACAGGTGTACATGACAAGTATGTACGTGCACTTTGCCATCCTATGGTTGCACGACTGTACATGACCCATTTTTGCAGCGTGGCACATTCAATGCTTCACATCTTCTCAAACACAACGTTACAAATAAGATAGACAAACTCAATTTTAAAACCCATGCTGCTCTCCACTCTAATTACCCCTGGCATGCCTCTCATCTGATGATCTACATTATTATCTCTTTGGCCTGCTAAGACCCTCTGCCTGTCTGCACTCAGTGCCTTCTGTTGTATGCTGACATCTTGTAAAGTACTGTGTTTATCAGAATGTTTGAATGTGAAATGTGTTATATCCGTGTATCTTAATGTTGTGTCCTTCAATAATCAGACAAAGACTGCAGGGAACGATCAACAGGTGTTTACTGAATGAGGGTTCAAACTGCAACTGACTGTACAGATCACTACTCAGGGTTTATATACAGGTGTGGTCACTGCCGGTACTACAGGATACAGGAGCTGTAAAAAGTAGTTCTCCCCCTTTAAGGTACATACATTACAATTCCTCCCCTTTTAGATTAAAAGTACCATAACACTCATTTAACAATTAAATATCTACTAATTACAATTAACACTTTTAACATGCAACATTAACTGAAAATAGTCTATTTATAAATTCAGTCTTTGGGGAGGCTTCCTGATTCTTTCTGGATAACGCCTTTCCCGAGTGTCTCGCTCTTGGTGCGGAGGCGATTCTAACACCTTGTCATCAGTTGATTCATCAGCTTCCAAAGCTATTGTTTCGGAGGTAGATGCGACCTGTACGTCGGGTTCCTCACCAGGTACGTATGGCCGAGACATGGGGTTGACTCGTTCCTGTGACTCTAGGATCTGGTCAGCATGGCATCTCACAATGTTCTCCCCGACATCCACTGTGTACATTAGTGGCCCCTGCCGTGTGCATATCGTTCCTGGTTGCCATTTCTCTGTTCGGTAGTCGCGGGCCAAGACTGTTTGCCCTACATTGAAGCTCCTTGTCGGCTTCTCATTGATGTGCTGGAATTGCTTACTCTCAACATCTCTTCGTACATTTGGTCTGAGCAAATCCAGATGAGATCTCAACCTTCGGTTAAAGAACATCATAGCCGGGGCCTGGTTGGTGACTGCATGTGTCGCATTTCTGTAGGCTAACAGGAAATTGTCCACCTTATGCTGCAGTGGAATGTCGTCATCGCACATGGCCTTTACTGCTTTTGTAAAGGTTTGTACGAACCTCTCAGCCAATCCATTTGTGGCTGGATGATACGGGGCGGATGTGTAATCCCTTACCCCATTCCTTTTCATAAATCTTCGAAACTCTTCGGACACAAACTGTGGTCCGTTATCAGAGCAAATCTGCTCTGGCAAGCCGTTCCTGGCAAAAATGGTCCGTAGGACTGCAATAGTTTTCTCCGTGGTGGTGGAGGACATTTTGATCACCTCAGGCCATTTCGAACGCGCATCCACGGCTATTAAGAACATTGAGTCCATGAATGGACCAGCAAAATCAATATGCACCCATTGCCATGGAGATGAGGGCCACTCCCATGGGTGTAGAGGGGCATGTGGTGGTGCATTTTGGACCTTCTGGCATCCTGAGCAGCTCTTTGTCAGGTCCTCGATTAGCTGATCGATCCCCGGCCACCACACATAAGCCCTAGCAAGGCTTTTCATTTTCACCCTTCCCAGATGACCTTCGTGAAGCTCATTGAGCACTCTCTCCCTTAACTTGGGTGGAATTACCACTTGGGATCCACACATCAAGGTCCCCTGGCATACTGACAGCTGTTCTCTTCTGGATGAGAATGCTGGTAACAGTGAGTCGCCATGTGCTGGCCATCCCTTCACCGACAAATCATATACCCGAGACAGTGTCGGGTCATTTCGGGTCTCCTTCTCTATACCAGCGTTAGTTACTGGCAAGCATTCAATTATAGTCGAATGAAATATTTCGACAGGATCCACTGGGCAGGCGTGATAGCCCATCAGCGTTTCCATGCTGTTTCGTGCCCTTATACTCGACTTCATATTGGTGCGCCCCTAGAACAAAGGAACATCTTTGTAGCCGTTGCGCAGTCATCACCGGAACGCCCTTCTTTGGATTAAAGATGGAGACAAGTGGTTGGTGGTCAGTCAGCAAGGTGAACTTCTGCCCGTGCAGATAGTGGTTGAACTTTTTCACTCCCCACACTAGGCTGAGGGCCTCCCTGTCAATCTGGGCGTAGTTACGCTCGGCTGAGGTTAGTGACCGAGACGCAAAGGCTACTGGCCTCTCCGAGCCGTCTGGGAATTTGTGTGACAGCACCGCTCCAATGCCATAGGGTGATGCATCACACGCCAACCGAATTGGTAGTGCTGGGTTGAAATGAGCCAACACCTCTTTTGATGTGATCAATGCTTTGCTCTTCTGGAAAGCTTGTTTACATTCGTCACTCCACTTCCATGGTACCCCCGTTTGCAGTAGGGTGTTCAGTGGGTGTAGTACAGTAGACAAATTAGCAAGAACTTATGGTAGTAGTTCACCAGCCCGAGGAACGACCTCAGTTGTGACACACTTTCCGGTGCTGGAGCCTTGACTACTGCCTCAATCTTTTCAGGGGACTTATGTAACCCCTCTTTATCAATAACGTGGCCACAATACGAGATCTGCTTCTGGAAAAACTCGCATTTGTGGCGACTTGCTCGGAGCCCATATTCCTTCAATCTAGTGAGCACCTGCTCCAGGTTGGTGAGGTGATCACTGTCATTTTCGCCCGTGACCAGGATGTCGTCCAAATAACACTGGGTCCCTGGAATCCCTTGCAGGACTTGATCCATTGCCCTTTGCCAAATAGCCGGAGCTGATGCTACCCCGAACACCAGCCGGTTGTATTGGTAGAGACCTTTATGAGTGTTGATCGTGAGGTACTGTGTCGAGGCTTCTTCTACCTCCATTTGCAGGTACGCCTGGGCCAGATCAATCTTCGTGAAGCGTTTCCCTCCAGATAGCGAGGTGAAAATATCTTCAATCCGCGGAAGCGGATATTGTACAGTGTGAAGGACTGGGTTCACTGTCACCTTAAAGTCCCCACAGATGCGAACTTTCTTTGGTTCCCCAGGCGTATTACTCAACGACCTCTACATTACAGGAACGATGGGTGTAGCCCACTCGCTCCAGTCCACTTTGGACAGTACTCCTGAATGTTCCAAACCTTCCAGCTCTGCTTCGATGGCTGGGCGGATCGCATAAGGCACCGGTCTGGCCTTAAAAAACTTTGGGCTTGCATTTTCCTCTATTTTGATCGTCACTGTTATGCCTTTTAGTGTTCCGAGTCCCTGCTGAAACACTTCTTGTGCGTCAGTTAGCATTTTTGACAGTCGTCCAGGTGTGACGTCGTCATCCTTTTTGGCATCTACATTCAGTGCTTGTATTGGAATGCCAATCTAGCTGTATCTTCCGGATCCATTCACGTCCTAGTAGTGGTGGTCCTCCATCTGGCAATACATATAGGTCCATTTTTGGTGTTTCCTTGCTGTTATATATAACGTTCACCCTTATTTTTCCTTTGGGGTAGACTTTTTGCCCCGTGTACGTCTTCAAGACAATCTTTGTATCTCTCAAGGGTATATGTGAGAATAGCCGCTTGTAGTCCCTTCGGTTTATGACTGTTAGGGCTGATCCTGTGTCCAATTCCATTTTCACTTGGACTCCTGCTATCTTGAGCGTGACCCAGATAGTTTGGTGATCCTCCGTTTTGATCACATTATGTAGTTTCAGACAACCCAGCTCCTTGCTTCCGGAGTCTGTATCACTCTTCTGTTCGTCTGAACTACTCTCCGTCCCCTTATGTACCTTCTTGTACTTCTCCTGTGGAGATTTCTTGCTGCTGGTTTTCTTTCCCGACCTGCAGACTCTTGCTATGTGTCCTACTTTTCCACACTGTCTGCACACTTTGTCCTTGAACCAGCAATCATTATGGTCGTGTGTTGTTCTGCCACAGCGATAGCACTTCACTGTTCCGTATGACATTTCATTTGTGCCATATTCTTGTGGTCTCCGTTGTATCTCTGCAGCGCCCCATGCTGCTGCTTCGTGTGATACTGCAATGCTGAAAGCCTTGTCCAGCGTAAGATCCTTTTCTGATAGAAGCCGTTTCTGCGTTCCTTCACTTTGAAGCCCACACACCAACTTGCCCCTTAAAGTATCTGCTAGTCGCGTTCCAAACTGGCAGTGTTTCGATAGCTTGCACAGTTCCGTTAAATACTCAGCATTACTTTCATCTTTATGCTGGTTCCTTTTGTGAAACTTAAATCTTTCTGCTATCAGCAGCGGTGTGGGGTTTAAGTGGTCCTGTAGGATTGACACTGTTTTCAAAATCCTTTTCTACTGGCTTCTCTGGGGTTACTAGGTTTCGTAGTAAGCCATAAGTTTTTGCACCCATTGAATTCAACAATACTGTTAAGTCTTGTGTTATAGTGAGAATTACTACACAGACCACAAGAGTAAATTCAACAGGTCTTTACTGGTTGGAGGTCAGACTATACTGAATACAATATTATTACACTGTGCTTATATACTGGTGTGGTCACCACCGGTATTACGTATACAGCAGCCAAAGAAAGTAGTACCTTTCTTAAGGTGGACCAGGCTTAAGTTCTCTTAAGGTGGAACAGGTTACATACACCACAATCCTCCCTTTTTAGCTTAACAGTCATATCCCCAAATAAACATAACATATATACATATATAACTTCAGGTATAACAGTTCAAAGGTTCAGTCTCTCAGGAGGCTTTCTGATTCGGCTTGGATAACGCCTTTCAGTGGTCTCTGATTCTTGTTGTTGAGGTGCCTCCTCTAGTTGGTTGCCAATGTATTGGGTGTCATCATCATCAAATACATTCTCGGCCGAGGTAGATGCTTCAGGTTCATGAACGTCTTCCACAGCTGTCTCTGTCACAACCATGAGTTCGACCCTTGCTCTCGACTCTACCAGTTGATCCGCATGATGCCTTATCACCTTATGACCAATATCTACGGTGTACATCAGAGGTCCTTGTCTGGCCCGGATTGTTCCGGACTGCCATTTGTCGTTTCCATAGCCCCTTGCCATCACTGGTTGTCCTACGTCGAAAGTTCGAGTGGTCTTGCTGTTAATATGCCGAAACTGTTTGTTTTCCACTTCCCTCCGCACATTTGGTTTTAACAAGTCCAACTTGGACCGCAACCTCCTGTTATAAAACATCATAGCAGGACTTTGGTTAGTCACGGCATGATCGGCATTTCTATATGACATCAGGAACTTATCGACCTTGTGTTGCAGCGGAATCTGATCATCATTCATGGCCTTAATAGCCTTTTTGAATGTCTGGACAAATCTTTCAGCCAACCCGTTTGTCGACGGATGATATGGGGCAGAGGTATAATGTTTAACTACATTCTTCTTTAAGAATTGTTGGAATTCTTCCGATACAAACTGTGGTCCTTTGTCCGAACAGATCTGTTCTGGCAATCCGTTCCTTGCGAATATTGTTCTTAACACCACAGTTGTCTTTTCTGAAGTAGTGGTATTCATCTTGATGACTTCTGGCCATTTGGAATGTGCGTCCACCGCGATTGGGAACATGGAGTCCATGAATGGACCAGCAAAGTCAATGTGTACGCGTTGCCATGGGGCTGAAGGCCATTCCCATGGGTGTAGCGGTGCTATCGGAGGTGCATTTTGCACTTTTTGACACCCAGCGCAGCTTTTCGTTAACTCCTCAATCTGTTGGTCAGTACCCGGCCACCATACGTAAGCCCTAGCAAGACTTTTCATTTTAACTCCCCCCAGATGACCTTCATGTAGTTCTTTTAAAACTCTTTCCCTTAACTTGGGAGGAATAATCACTCTTGTCCCGTACATCAAAGTACCATGGCAGACGGACAGCTGGTCTCGCCTTGCCGAGAATGCCGGTAACAGAGGATCACCCCGTGTTGGCCATCCTTTCACTGTCACCTCGTAGACTCTGGACAGTGTCGGGTCGTTCCTGGTTTCTCTTTCAATACTTGCGTTGGTGACAGGTAAACACTCGATAATGGTCGAATGAAATAACTCAACAGGGTCAACTTCCATCGTGTCTTCATCTTCAGGTAGTGGCAGGCGCGACAGGCCATCAGCATTGCCATGCTGCTTCGTACCTTTGAATTCTATCTGATATTGATGTGCCCCTAAGAAAAGAGACCATCTCTGGAGACGCTGTGCTGTCATCACCGAAACACCCTTCTTAGGGTTAAAAATGGACACCAATGGTTGATGGTCCGTCAGAAGTGTGAATTTTTGGCCCTGCAGGTAATGATTAAACTTCTTCACTCCCCATACAAGGCTAAGGGCCTCCCTATCGATCTGCGCATAGTTGCGCTCAGCGGAGGTCAATGATCTGGATGCAAACGCGACTGGCCTTTCCGTGCCATTTGGCAATTTATGTGAGAGTACTGCCTCAATACCATATGGAGAAGCATCACAAGCCAACCGAATAGGCAGTGTCTGGTTGAAGTGAGTCAACACTTCCTCTGAGGTGATCAATTCTTTGCTTTTGCGAAATGCCGCCTTACAGTTTTCGCCCCAGTCCCATGGCACCCCTTTTTGTAAAAGAGCGTTCAACGGATGCAGCACCGTGGATAGATTTGGCAGAAATTTATGGTAGTAGTTAATTAATCCTAGAAACGACTTCAACTGAGAGACATTCTCCGGAGCGGGAGCCTTTACAACTGCCGCTATCTTGTCAGGAGACTTATGAAGCCCCTCCCGGTCAATGACATGACCACAGTACGAGATCCGCTTCTGGAAGAACTCACATTTCTGCCGATTTACCCTAAGTCCATACTCTTTCAGTCTGTTGAGCACCAGTTCCAAGTTAGCGAGATGCTGTTCATCACCATCACCTGTGATCAGAATGTCGTCCAGGTAACATTGTGTGCCTGGAATTCCCTGTAATACCTGCTCCATGGCCCTCTGCCAAATTGCTGGAGCCGATGCCACACCAAAAACCAGCCTATTGTACCGGTACAACCCTCGATGCGTGTTGATCGTGAGGTATTGGCGTGACTCTTCTTCAACCTCCATCTGCAAGTACGCCTGCGCCAGGTCTATCTTGGTGAAGTGTTTCCCGCCAGACAGTGAAGAGAAAATATCCTCAATCCGTGGAAGCGGATACTGCACCGTGTGAAGCACCGGATTAACGGTGATCTTGAAATCTCCACAGATGCGAACCTTCCCTGGATCTCCTGGCTTATTGTTCGCAGGACGTTTTATAACGGGAACAATGGGCGTAGCCCACTCACTCCAATCTACTTTAGACAGTACCCCTGAACGTTCTAGTGCTTCCAGCTCCGCTTCAACCGCAGGTCGTATTGCATAGGGTACCGGTCTGGCTTTAAAAAATTTTGGTTGTGCATGTTCATCAATCTTGATGTTTGCCGTAATTCCTCTCAGTGTTCCCAGTCCCTGCTGGAACACCTCTTTAGCATCATCCAATATTCTGGACAATCGTTTAGGTTTGACAGCTGTTTCCCCGGAATCTACCGTTAGTGCTTTCAAGGAGTGCCAGTCCATATTCATTTTCCTAATCCACTCCCGTCCTAGTAGTGGTGGACCTCCTTCAGGTAGCACATATAAGTCCATTACTTGGCTTCCTTCGCCCTTGTGGACCACTTCTACCTCTATTTTTCCGATGGGGTACACTCTTTGCCCCGTGTACGTTTTCAATATAACCTCCGTATCCTGTTAGGGAATATGTTGGAATAACCTTCTGTAATCTTTCTTATTCATGACCGTCAATGCCGATCCAGTGTCCAATTCCATTTTTACTTCGACTCCTGCTATCTTAAGAGTGACCCAAATTGTCTGGAGGTCTGTATCCTTACCAACGTTGTGTATTCTTAAGCTATCCAGTTCATTACTGCTAGCGTCTGAATCTGACTTCTGTTCGGTCAAACTGTTCTTTGTCACCTTGTGTACCTTTGCATATTTTCCTTGTGGTGACTTTTTATTGCTGGTCTTCTTTCCTGACCGGCATACTTTAGCTATGTGGCCAAACCTGCCACACGTTCTGCATTCTTGGTTTTTAAACCAACACTAGTTCTGATCGTGCGTTGTCTTTCCACAACGATAACATTTGACAGAACTCAAACCCAATTTGTTTGTACCGAGTTCCGGTGGCCGTAGCTGCATTACTGCCGTGCCTCTCGCTGCGGCCTCGTGTGCTGCTGCCATAGTGACCGCCTTCTCGAGAGACAGCTCATTCTCCTCGAGCAGTCGCCTTTGTGTATCCTGTTTAAATAAACCACACACAAATCTATCTCGAAGTGCCTCTGTCAGTCCCGTTCCAAACTGACAATATTTTGCTAGCTTACGTAATTCCATCAAATATTCAGCATTGCTTTCATTTTGCCGCTGTCTTCTATCGTAAAATTTAAATCGTTCCACTAGCATCAGCGGCGTGGGGCTAAGATGATTTTTTAGGACAGTAACAATCTGTTCGAACATCTTATCCGCCGGTTCATCTGGTGATAACAGGTGTTTCAATTGCCCGTATGTCTTCGCACCCATTAAGTTTAGTAATGTTAGTGCTTTATCTGTCTCAGGAATTTTATTTGCCTTACAATAGTTTTGTATGCGTTCTACATACATAGCCCAGTCTTCTATATCACTGTCGAAGGCATTAATGTTCCCATGTTTAGGCATCGTAGAAATTTATCGTATTTTTAATGTTATCTAAGATGGCGGCTTCCCGCTCTTGCTGTCGTCCTCCGCCCACAAAATGGTGGTTTTCCCGCGCTTGGCGGTCTTCACCCATCCCCCGACGCTGTCTCCGCTTCACCGCGGCTCTCGCGCCTTCAGTTTCCCCAGACGCTGCGCCTTTAGCCCGAATGCGGCCCTTATCTCTGGTCGCGATCGATGTCCCGCGCTGCGCCTCTCGCTCGAAAGCGGCCCGGCCCTTATCTCCGGTCGCGATCGACCTCACCGCCCTTATTCCTCCGTCTTCCCAGCCCCGTCTGTACAGCCAACGCGGTTGACTTTCTGTCGCGTCGCTGCCCGGCTTACCCACCACGAGGTAGTAGAAGAAGCTGACAGTCGCTGATGGAGGCTTCGAGGTCAGGATGTCTTCTGCACTCCGGTTGCTCGATGCCTGCCGCTCGACGTTTCTTCCCGTAGGTGATGAGGGTGGAAACCTCTCTTCGACGTCCTGTCTGTGGACGAAGTCGCCGTGGAAATTACGGCAGCAGGGTAAGAATCGGACTCGTCGCCACTGTTAAGTCTGTGTGTTATAGTGAGAATTACTACACAGACCACGAGTAAATTCAACAGGTCTTTACTGGTTGGAGGTCGGACTATACTGAATACAATATTATTACACTGTGCTTATATACCGGTGTGGTCACCACCGGTATTACGTATACAGCAGCCAAAGAAAGTAGTACCTTTCTTAAGGTGGACCAGGCTTAAGTTCTCTTAAGGTGGAACAGGTTACATACACCACAAATACCAGCGCTTTCTTGTCATCTGGCACTTCATTCGCCTTGCAGTATACTTCTATGCATTCGACATATGTCGCCCAATCTTCGACTTCACTGTCGAACGCTATGATACTGCCACTCTTCGGCATTTTTGGGTGTGGTTAGACTGGCTTAAAATGGTGTCTCCCGCGCTTTCCTTTCTTCCCCGCTGCGGCTTAAAATGGTGTCTCCCGCGCTGCTGCCAACGCCGCTCTCGGCGGTCCTCGTGGCAAATGGCGACGCCCTGTGGGTTTCGTGCGCTGCTCCTGTGCTACTGCCAACGCCGCTCTCTGCAGTCCTCGTGGCAATGCGCCTCGCGTTTTCCTGCACGCTTCTCCCCCCCGTTGACGCTGCTCGGCCCTTGAACACCGGCTGCGCTCTGCTCTCTCTCGTCTCCCCGTTGACGCCGCTTGGCCCTGAACACCGGCTGCGCTCTGCCCTTTCTCCCGTCGACGCTGCTCGGCCTTTTTCTGTGCCGCTCGGTCGGCTCTAGCCGCTGCTGTCCGGGAAGGGTCTGCGCAGTACCTGTTGCCAGCCCGTTTCGCTGGACCACCGTGACTGGAAAGCCAAGCCTGGCTCTCGACAGCCTCCCCTGCGATGCTCAAACCTCCACTGGATGACTGGGCGGTTGCCCATGGTCGACGCCCGTGCTTCTGGACTCGACCTCCTTCCACTGTTCTCCAGGAGCGAATCCCTGGAAGGTGATGCAGAGTTGCAGGTAGGTTCGAATCTGCGTCGTCGCCAATGTTATATCCGTGTATCTTAATGTTGTGTCCTTCAATAATCAGACAAAGACTGCAGGGAACGATCAACAGGTGTTTGCTGAATGAGGGTTCAAACTGCAACTGACTGTACAGATCACTACTCAGGGTTTATATACAGGTGTAGTCACTGCCGGTACTACAGGATACAGGAGCTGTAAAAAGTAGTTCTCCCCCTTAAAGGTACATACATTACAAAATGCATCAATGGAAGTAAATCATCAATCTTTTTTAGCTGCATTTTTCTGGTTATTCTATTTTGTCTGCTGTTCTTATTCTCAACCATCATCATTACTTTGTGTTTCAAATGCTGTATATTTACTGGATACATTTGATAAAGTACTCAAGCATGATATTTTCACGTTGATTGTTATCGATAGCTACCTATATAATCACAGGACCATAGTATAGTGTATGACTGAGGAAGACTAACAGGCCTATGTTAGCTGATCCACCTACAAGGGCAGGATTCTCCTCCATCACCTTACCTGAAATTGGCAGAGAACGATGGAAAATTCAAGCAATGAGGCCTACCACAACCTCTCTGCCTGACCTGTGTTTCCTTCCGCCTGCCCCTGCCATTGGCTACTCCTTTCCTACCCATTGCATAAAAATGGTGGCAGGCCAGCAGGGCTTGGGTTCCTAGTAGATTTCCCTGCTGTCTGCCAGTGTTGCTTCTGTTTCCCAAGATGGCAGCGGGAGTCTCCATTGAACGGCAGTAACAGTTCTGAGGTTCCCCAATGGAGGGAGAGGGCTCTGCTTTTACTTCCAATCTGGCCCCCAGTTATTTAACTGTGTCCATCAGTCTTTGGGGCCCTTCTGCCTGCCCCTATCATGCCATTCCTGCCTTTCATGGTGCTGCAGCTGCAGGCCCATTGCAGCACCTCCAGCATTTCCCACGGGGATGATGGCAAGTCCCTCTTGGCAAGAGTACTGCCAGAGCCCACTGCCAGAGTACATAGGACATGACCCCCCAATGTAAGAAAACTACTAGGCACTTGGTCTAAGCGTTAAACAAAGCTTTAATCAACTGTTTTACAACATGGAGGTCTAATTGTGTCCTTCACTAGTTCCTGTTAAGAATGTCCTGTGCAAGCTGGGCCCTTGCCCGAGTATTTATACTCTCCCTGGACAGCGCCACCCGCAGGCCACTCAGTATTATTTCATAAGTCTTTCTTTCATGAATGACTGATTCATGTCACCCCTCTACCCAGGTAAATGGGTCAGAGGTGAGTGGAGTCTCTGGGCAGCTGGAAGTTCAGCCCCATCACTGCTACTCCTCCCTTTTAAAAGAAAACCCATCCCAGTCGCATAATAATATTCAAGTTTCTTAACTGATTCCATTTTGTCTCATTTACCCTATCTAGAAGTCTGTTCAAAGGTCTATTCACTCTGAAGAAAACCTTCCTAACATCAGTCCTAAATCAACCTTTCACCAGTCATCACTGTTTGCAATGTTCATGCATTTCCTCATTGTTAACAAACTTTAATCGAGCTGGTAACACTAAATCTAGTGTAGCATCTACCCAGCCACCCATTTCAGATGTTTTTTCAAGAAGCAGTCACCGATTACTTCCGTTACTTGATTCCAAATTTTTTCAATGGGAAGTTTTCCGCCTAAGTTAAGAACAAAGGACAATCGCACCATTATCTGTTCTATATTATTACCTGGAGGAATCATAGCCAAGGATAGATACAGCTCAATTTACTACCTGGTCCATCGACTAAAATGTGACTAAACTGAGAGTTTCTGGCAAATTACCGTGACCTATAAGCCTGTGCCTTTCAACATATGGTTAACTGTAGGAAAAGCACAATGTGCCAATGTACCTGTAAGAATATCGATATGTTTTTATATTACTTTTGCTTCCAATAAAGACAAAACAGTAATGTAGACAGAATTGATTTAAATCTTGTTCTCAAAAAGCTTGTGGTGCTATGAGTGCATACATTAACAGTTGGTTTACAACAAAGCTATGGCTTGGGAGATGTAATGAAAGGAAGTGACAGCATGGTGTGAAAAGGCATGGGGGCTCTCATCATTCGTGATCGGTTCGAGCAACTGGGTGGACATAAAGCACTGGATAGGTTGCATCCAACAAGAAGAGAACCATAAAAGAAAATGGTATAAGAGGGATGCCATGTTTTTACTTAGTTAGATAGAAAGACAGAAAGACCATTGGTGCCTTTGAGACCCTGGGGTATGAACAGGCTTCAAGAAGCCACCTTCACGGGGCCTCATTAAATCCATGTACAGTAAGTTTTGGGCACAGGACAAATGTGCGCTATTCTGTGTGTTTCTTAGTGTGTTTAAGATGAAAGTTTTGTCAATAATAAATGAAGTGAATCATCAAACATATTACTGTCTCTAGTTATACGAATCTGTTTAATGGGTAAAGGATTTATCCAACATAGATACATAGAAGATAGGAGCAGGAGTAGGCCATTCGGCCCTTCGAGCCTGCTCCGCCATTCAATGAGATCATGGCTGATCACCCAAATTCAGTACCCGGTCCCTGCCTTCTCTCCATATCCCTTGATCCCTTTAGCCTTAAGAAATATATCCAACTCCTTTTTGAATATATTTAATGAACTGGCCTCCACCGCCCTCTGTGGCAGAGAATTCCACAGGTTCACCACTCTCTGGGTGAAGAAATTCCTCCTCATTTCAGTCCTAAATGGCTTACCCCTTATCCTTAGACTATGACCCCTGGTTCTGGACTCCCCGGCCATCGGAAACATCCTTCCTGCATCTAGTCTGTCCAGGCCTTATAGAATTTTATAGGTTTCGATGAGATCCCCTCTCAATCTTCTAAACTCCAGTGAGTATAAGCCCAATCGACACAATCTCTCCTCATACGTCATTCCTGCCATCCCAGGTATCAGCCTGTTGAATCTTCACTGCACTCCTTCCATGGCAAGAACGTCCTTCCTCAGGTAAGGCGACCAAAACTGCACACAATACTCAAGGTGTGGTCTCACCAAGGCCCTGTACAACTGCAGCAAGACATCCTTGTTCTTGTACTCGAACCCTCTTGCTACGAAGGCCAACATACCATTTGCCTTCTTAACCGCCTGCTGCACCTGCATGCTTACCTTCAGCGACTAGTGTACAAGAACACCCAGGTCTCTTTGCACTTCCCCTTCTCCCAATCTATTACCATTCAAATAATAATCTGCCTTCCTGTTTTTGCCACCAAAGTGGATAACCTCACATTTATCCACATTATAGTGCATTTGCCATGTTTCTGCCCAATCACCCAACCTGTCCAAATCGTGCTGGAGTTTCACGACATCCTCCTCACACCATACCCTCCCTGCCAGCTTTGTGTCGTCTGCAAATTTGGAGATATTACATCCAATTCCCTCGTCCAGATCATTAATATATATTGTGAACAGCTGGGGTCCTAGGACCGATCCTTGCGGTACCCCACTAGTCACTGCCTGCCACTCGGAAAACGACCCATTTATTCCAACTCTTTGCTTTCTGTCCGCCAACCAGTTCTCTATCCAAGTCAATACCTTGCCCCCAATCCCATGTGCCTTAATTTTGCACGCTAATCTCTTATGCGGGACCTTATCGAAAGCCTTCTGAAAGTCCAAATACACCATATCCACTGGTTCTCCCTTATCTATTTTACCAGTTACATCCTCAAAAAATTCCAGTAGATTAGTCAAGCATGATTTACCTTTTGTAAATCCATGTTGACTTTGTCCGATCCAGTCACTGCTTTCCAAGTGCTCTGCTATTACATCTTTTATAATGGACTCTAGCATTTTCCCCACTACCAATGTCAAGCTTACCGGTCTGTAATTCCCTGCCTTTTCTCTACCACCTTTTTTGAATAGTGGGGTAACATTAGCTACCCGCCAATCCATGGGTACCGTTCCAGAGTCTATCGAGTTCTGGAAGATGACCAGCAATGCATCTACTATTTCTAGGGCCACTTACTTAAGTACCCTGGGATGTAGATTATCAGGCCCTGGGGATTTATCGGCCTTCAGTCCCATCAATTTTCCTAACACCATTTCCCTACAAATACTGATTTCTTTCAGTTCCACCCTTTCATCAGGCCCTATGTTCCCCGGCATCTCTGGGAGGTTATTTGTGTCCTCCTTTGTGAAGACAGAACCAAAATATGTATTTAGTTGGTCTGCCATTTCCTTGTTCCCCATTATAAATTCCCCCGATTCTGACTGCAAGGGACCTACGCTTGACTTCACCAATCTTTTTCTCTTCACATATCTATAAAAGCTTTTACAGTCAGTTTTTATGTTCTCTGCAAGCTTACACTCATATTCTATTTTCCCTTTCTTAATTAATCCCTTTGTCCTCCTTTGTTGAATCCTAAACTGCTCCCAATCCTCAGGATTATTGCTTTTTCTGGCCAATTTATATGCCCTCTCCTTGGACCTTATGCTATCCCTAATTTCCCTTGTTAGCCACGGCTGGGTCACCTTTTTTTTATTTTTATGCCAAACTGGGATGAACAAATTCTGTAGTTCATCCATTCGGTCTTTGAATGTTTGCCATTGCCTATCCACCGTCAACCCTTTGAGTGCCATTCCCCAATCAATCCTACCCAACTCACTCCTCAGACCATCATAGTTTCCTTTATTTAAATTGAGGACCCTAGTCTCTGAGTCAACTACTTCATTCTCCATCTTAATGAAGAATTCGATCATATTATGATCGCTCCGACCCAAGGGGCCTCTTACAACAAGATTGCTAATTAATCCTTTCTCGTTACATAATACCCAGTCTAAGATGGCCTGATCTCTGGTTGGTTCCTCGACATATTGGTCCAGGAAACCATCCCATAAACACTCCAGGAATTCCTCCTCCACAGTATTGTTACTCATTTGGTTGGCCCAATCTATATGTAGATTAAAGTCGCCCATGATGACTGCTGTGCCCTTATTGCACGCTTCTTTAATTTCTCTTTTAATATCATCCCCAACCTCCGCCTTACTGTTTGGAGGTCTATAAACCACTCCCACTAACGTTTTTTTTCTCAATTCTCCCCATACAGATTCCACCTCATCAGAGCTAATATCCTTCATTACAATTGTGTTAATCCCTTCTTTAACCAGTAATGCTACCCCACCTCCCTTTCCTTTTTGCCTATCTTTCCTGAATATCGAATACCCCTGGATGTTGAGTTCCCAGTCCTGGCCTTCCTTGAGCCACGTTTCCGTAATCCCAACCAAATCGTATTTGTTTACTTCTATTTGCGCAGCCAATTCATCCACCTTATTACAAATGCTCCTCGCATTAAGACACAAAGCCTTCAGGCTTGTTTTTTTAACGCTCTTAGACCTATTAGAATTATTATTTACTGTGGCCATGTTTGATTTAAACCGTTGATTTCTCTGACTGCCACTTTTGGTTTTTCTCCTTCCTATCTTTTGCTTTTATCCTTGTTTCCCTTTCCTCTGTCTCCCTGCTCATGTTCCCAAACCCCTGCCATTTTAGTTTAAACCCTCCCCCAGAGCACTAGCAAACACTCCCCCTAGGACATCGGTTCCAGCCCTGCCCAGGTGCAAACTGTCCAGTTTGAACTGGTCCCACCTCCCCCAGAACCGGTTCCAATGTCCCAGGAACTTGAATCCCTCCCCCTGGCACCATTCCTCTAGGCACGTATTCATCTGAAGTATCCTTCTATTTCTACTCTGACTAGCACGTGGCACTGGTAGCAATCCTGAGATTACTACCTTTTGAGGTCCTGTTTTTTTAATTTATCTCCTAACTCCCTATACTTCGCTTTTAGGACCTCATCCCGCTTTTTACCTATATCGTTGGTGCCTATATGCACCACAACAACTGGCTGTTCACCCTCCCCTTCCAAGATGTTCTGGAGTCGCTCGGAGACATCCTTGACCCTTGCACCAGGGAGGCAACACACCATCCTGGAGTCTCGTTTGTGGCTGCAGAAACGCCTATCTATTCCCCTTACAATTGAATCCCCTATTACTATAGCTCTACCCCTCTTTTTCCTCCCATTCTGTTCAGCAGAGCCACCCCTGGTGCCAGGAAGTTGGCTGCTGCTGCCTTCCTCTGATAATACCGCCCTGCCTTGGAGGATGGACTTCACATGATGTATCTATTGTTTCTCTGAATAAAAAGAATGTTAGAAGCTGCAAACGGTTGATTGAAAGTCTTAACCAACAGAAACAGCTACCCATGCCTGAAGCTGGATCCGAAGGCAGCACGCAATGCCTTTGATACCTCTTTCATTATATTATGGTTTGAGACGTTGACATCTGTAGACTTATTCAGGGCGCCTGGGCTATCCTTAATGTTTGCTTTTTTTATGGCCACTCCCAAAAAGATGTTTCTTCCTAGCTGGTTAGACTTGTGGGACTGGAACTGCCTAATTCTGTATCACCTGGTGAGATAAGGCAGGTAGCTTTAATAAATTGGGTAATAAGCTTCAAGTAGCTACATTTGCCAATAGCTGTCAGACTGTACATTCCTGCTACACCACTTCCTCCTATTTAATATAGTTCTGGGATGGCCAACATTGGTATCACTGGGATGCAAAACATGTTTTTTTTCTAGCCATCTATTGGAGTACAGATTGCTGGACTGCTGTGACACCCTGCAGTGTCATACCTGGCACAAAGGAAGATGGTTGTGGTGGTTGGAAGCAAATCATCTCTGATCCAGGACATCATTTCAGGAATTCCTTAGAGCAGCGGCCTATGTCCAACTATTTTCAGCTGTTTCATCAATGATCCTCCCTCTATCATAAGGTCAGAAGTGGGGCTGTTTGGTTCCATTCGCAGTTTCTTAGATAATGAATCATTCCATGCTTGCTTGCAACTTGTCTGCAGCAAGACCTGGACAACATTCAGTCTTGGGCTGATCAGTGGCAAGTAACATTTGCACCACACAAGTGCCAGGCAATGACTATCTCCAGCAAGAGAGATCCTAACCACCTCCCCTTCACATTCGTGGTCTGCCTCATGCTCCACAACTTCACCATTGTGAGGGCACAGCCCTTGCCACCAGGCATATGGTGACCAGCTGAGGAGGAAGAGGAGGAGGAGGGAGTGGAAGAGAAGGAAGCGGAAGGGAGGAAGCAACCTAGCCAGCCCCCTTTCTGCCTGGGCTGTCCATGATCAACTCATCCCACTGCGGTACCACTGAACGCAACCCCAATTCCCCAAGAAAGTAAGCTTGAGGGGCCTGGAGGAAGCAGTCCTGCTTCTCTTGGCCCACAAGTAGTGCTGTAAGGGCACTTACCTTTTCCCCAAAGCTGTCCTCGTCTCTCTTGAGCTGCCAGATTTTCTGAGGCCTGGGAAACCTGGCCAGCCAGAGTTAAACCTGTAAGACAAGTTCAATGTGAGGCTCCCAGCCTCATAATATTGAAATGGCCAACCCGCCTCCTGGGAGCGGGTTGGCTGCCTGTCCCCTGTCCTGCCTCTGCTAAACCTGGAAGTAGGCAGGTTGGGGTCGGGTTTGAGATTTTAAAACTTTTTACATCTCGCCCGACCCCAACCCACCCATTTCTGGGGGTTAAAATTCCCCTAATGTATATGTATAATAAAGGTGGTTTGCCTGGACAGAGACCACAGACTTTCAGCTCCACATCACTTTCAGCAGGCACTGGGTTCAATCCTATCTATAATAAAATAGTGCCATAAGTGTACTGAGCTGAGCTGAGCATACTTGCTTAGGCGAAATTTTACATTTCTACATTTAAAATAATGCACAGAAATAAAATATGAATAGAATTTTTTTATAAAGGAAACCTTCATATTAAATTAATATTTTCACTGAAAGGTACTATATACATTTACCAGGACATTGGAGACTTGATTCGGGGCTGGTTACCCATTTGAAAATCATGCCAAGTTCTCTTGTTAACAGTTGTTCAAAATTTCCTGTTCCTTTTTGAGAAGAATTACCGTTTTAAGATAGGCATTTGAGAGCTGATATTGTTAAACTACTTTCTGTTCATATGTAAATTGCCCAATTTCTGTACAGGTCATGAGACTAATGCCAGATGATGTGGAATAATAATGATGTGTGACCTGAGAAAATACGATGTTTACAGTGTGGAAGGAGGCCATTTGGCCCCTCGAGCCTGTGCTGGCTCTCTGCAAGAGCACTTCAGCTGGTCCCACTCCCCTGCCCTTTCCCCGTAGCCCTGCAAATTTTTTTCCTTCAGATACTTATCCAACTCCCTTTGGAAAGCTGTGATTGAATCTGCCTCCACCACCCTTTCAGGCAGTGCATTCCAGATCTTAACCACTCGCTGCCTAAAAAAAGTTTTCTCTTACGTCACCTTTGATTCTTTTGCCAATCACCTTAAATCTGTGTCCTTTGATTCTCGACCCTTCTGCCAATGGGAACAGTTTCTATCTACTCTGTCCAGGCCCCTCATAATTTTGAACACCTCTATCAAATCTCCTCTCAATCTTCTCTGCTCCAAAGAGAACAACCCCAACTTCTCCAGTCTATCAGCATAACTGAAGTCCCTCATTCCTGGAATCATTCTCGTAAATCTTTTCTGTACCCTCTCTGAGGCCTTCACATCCTTCCTAAAGTGTGGTGCCCAGAATTGGACATAGTACTCCAGTTGAGGTCGAACCAGTGTTTTATACAAGTTCATCATCATTTCCACACTTTTGTACTCTATGGGGTCTATTTATGAAGCCCAGGATCCCGTAAGCCATTTTAACTGTTTTCTCAACCTGCCCTGCCACCTTCAACAATTTATGCACACATAACCCCAGGTCTCTCTTTTCGTGCACCCCTTCAAGATTGTACCATTTAGTTTATATGTCTTCTCCTCATTCTTTCTACCAAAATGTTTCACTTCTGGATGCATGCAGCCAACTGCCTGACTGCACGATCATGAGATCACTTGAATTGGGATAAATTCACATTCAGATTCAATCTACATACCTTCTTGAAAAATTGTTTTCATTTTCTCCACGTGTGTTGCGTCGACATATCCTCTGCATTCTGTCCTCTGATTAGGAACAGAAGTAGACCATTCAGCCCCTCGAGCCAGTTCCACAATTCACTTAGATCATGGCTGATCTGCGACCTAACTGCATATACCTGCCTTTGGCTCATATCCCTTAATACCTTTGGTTAACAATAAAGCTATCAATCTCCGATTTAAAGTTAACAATTGATCTAGCATCATTTGCTATTTGCGGAAGAGAGTTCCCACCCTTTGTGTGTAGAAGTGTTTCCTAATTTCACTCCTGAAAGGTCTGGCTTTAATTTTTAGACTATGCCCCCGAGTCCTAGAATCCCCAACCAGCAGAAATAGTTTCTCTCTTTCTGTTCCCCTTGATATCTTGAAAACTTCGATCAGATCACCCCTTTACCTTCTAAATTCTAGCGAATAGAACCCTAGTTTGTGTAATCTCTCCTCATAACTTAACCCTTGGAGTCCAGGTATCATTCTGGTAAACCTACGCTGCACTCCCTCCGAAACCAACATATCCGTCCTAAGGTGTGGTGCCCAGAACTGCTCACAGTACTCCAGGTGTGGCCTAACTAGGGTTTTGTATAGCTGCAGAATAACTTCTACCCCCTTGTATTCTCGTCCCCTCGCTATAAAGGCCAGCATTCCATTAGCCTTTTTCAATATTTTCTGTACCTGTTCATGACATTTTAATGATCTATGTAGCTGAACCCACAAGTCTCTTTGGACATTCACTGTTTTAGCTTTTCACCCTTTAGAAAGTACCCTGTTCTATCTTTTTTCGGTCCATGTAAAAATCTAGTGATGTACTGTCATAATTAGCAGTCTTTCTTTCATTGTGTATGTTATTTTTTATATATCGAAATCTTCACACAGATCCACCCTTGCAGAAATAGCATTTCATTTAAATACATCATTCATCAACGGTGCTATCTGAAATGTAAACAGAAAATGCTGGAAATACTCAGCAGGTCAGGCAGCATCTGAGGAGAGAGAAACAGAGTTAACGGGGGATATTTTAACCCCCAAAAATAGGTGGGGTTGGGTCGGGTGGGATGTAAAAATGTAAAAAATCTCAAACCCGACACCAGCCAGCCTCCAACTGGCCGACTTCCGGTTTTAATAGAGGTGGGATGGTGGGCGGGTGACCAATCCACTTCCAGGAATCGGGTTGGATATTTAAATATTATGATGAGGCTGCATGTCACAGATTTAATCTCCATGCTGTTTCATGCATGCCGTCTGGGTTTCCCGGGTCTCAGGAAACCCAGCAGTTAAAGGGAGGCAAGAGCTGCTGGATCCAGGAAGTAAGTGCCTTTCCACTTACCTGCTGGATCCAGCTTACCTGCTTCCCCCCCCCACCCCGCGATAGAACAACTCCCATCCCCAGCCAATATCACCCATCAACACGGCCCTTCCAATCTCTTCCTGCCCTGATGCCTCCGATCTTCCTTCCGGCCTAGAAATTGAACAATTCATAAGCAAATACAGAGCCAGGGAAAAGAGAGAAGGGAAGGAAAGAATAAAGCGTTGGAAGGTGGTTGCTGCCTGACCTGCCGAGTGCTTCCAGCATTTTCTGTTTTTATTTCAGATTCCACAGTATTTTGCTTTTGTGGAAGCGTGCGGGTGACGTGGAAGCATGCGGGTGACGTGGAAGCGTGCGGGTGACGTGGAAGCGCGCGGGCGATGTGGAAGCGCGCGGGGGAAGTGGAAGCGCGGGGGCGACGTGGAAGCGAGGGGGCGATGTGGAAGCGCGGGGGCGGTGTGGAAGTGTGGGGGTGATGTGTGTAGTGTCCGTGTGTTGATAGAGACACTGAAGACATGAGTTGGTTCATAGGTGTTTACTAAGCAAAGTCTGGAGGGGTACTAACGGATATAACACAATATACAGGCTTATATAGCCCGAGTGGCCATTACCGGCATTACAGCACATATGGGGCTCTTAAAGGCACATACACTACAATTCCTCCCCTTTTAGCTAACCAGTACATCATATTTTAAGTAATTATTAATTACATGTTATAAGAAAATAATATACACATTGCTGTAGTTAATTAATTATAAGTCAGTCTCTCTGGAGGCTTCCTGACTCGGTCCGGATAATGCCTCGGTGGTGTAGTAGTTTCTGGTGGTGTAGTAGGTTCTTTTGGCAAGGCTGATTCAGCTTGAATGCCAGTGTCGGGTTCATCGGGTTCCAGTATCACCGGATCGGAGGTAGATACTATGGGTATCTCTACTTCATCGTTCGGCGTATAGAGTTGTGGTGTAGGTTGTCCCTTTTCGGATGACTCTATGATTTGGTCAGCATGGCACCTTATTATGCTTTCTCCGATGTCCACGGTATACATCAGTGGTCCTAGTCGTGTGCAGATAGTTCCAGGCTGCCATTTCTCGGTACGGTAGTCCCGGGCCAAAACTTGTTGACCTATCTGGAAGGTTCTAGTTGGCCTTTCATTCATGCCTTGAAACTGCCGGTTCTCCACGTCCCTTCTGATGTTGGGCTTGACCAAATCCAGCCGGCATCTTAGGTTTCTATTGAAGAACATCATGGCGGGAGTTTGGTTGGTAACCATATGTGTTGCATTCCTGTATGCGAACAAGAAGTTATCCACCTTGTGCTGAAGTTTTATGTCTTCATTACCCATGGCCTTTATGGCCTTCTTGAAGGTCTGGACAAACCTTTCAACCAATCCATTGGTGGCGGGATGGTATGGGGCGGACGTGTAGTGCTTAACCCCATTGTTTTTTAAGAACTTCCTGAATTCTTCGGACACAAATTGTGGTCCATTATCAGAACAGATCTGTTCCGGCAGCCCATTCCTGGCAAATATGGTCCTTAATACTGTGATGGTTTTTTCCGTGGTGGTGGAGGACATCTTTATTACCTCCGGCCACTTGGAGTGTGCATCAACCATGATTAAAAACATTGAGTCCATAAATGGACCAGCAAAGTCGATGTGTACCCTTTGCCAGGGAGATGAGGGCCACTCCCATGGATGTAGAGGGGCTTGTAGTGGAGCGTTTTGGACCTTCTGGCATCCTAGGCAGCTCTTGGTCATTTCTTCGATGTCTCCATCGATACCTGACCACCATACAAACGCCCTGACTAGGTTCTTCATTTTCACTCCACCCAGATGCCCCTCGTGAAGCTCCTTTAGCACTTTATCCTGGAGTTTGGGTGGAATCACCACTCTGGATCCACACATCAAGGTTCCTCGGCACACTGACAGCTGTTCTCTTCTTTGCGAGAATGCTGGCAACAGTGGTTCGCCATGTGCTGGCCATCCCTTCACTGTTAAATCGTAGACCCGTGAAAGAGTTGGGTCATTTCTCGTTTCTCTTTCAATGGCAGAATTTGTTACTGGTAGACATTCCACTATGGTAGAGTGGAGCATCTCCATTGGGGCTACTGTAGGTGCCTCTTCTACCGTTGGCAATGGTAGGCGCGATAAACCGTCAGCATTCCCATGCTGTTTTGATCCTTTGTATTCTATGTTGTATTGGTGTGCCCCTAGAAAAAGGGACCACCTCTGTAGCCTTTGCGCTGTCATAATGGGAACACCCTTTTCAGGGTTGAATATGGAGATGAGGGGTTGATGGTCAGTCAACAAGGTAAATTTTTGTCCGTGTAGGTAATGGTTGAATTTCTTTACTCCCCATACCAGGCTGAGTGCTTCCCTGTCGATTTGGGCATAGTTACGCTCAGCTGAGTTCAATGAGCGTGACGCAAAAGCTCTCGGCCGTTCCGAGCCATCAGGGAATTTATGCGATAATACTGCTCCTATGCCGTAAGGGGATGCATCGCACGCCAGTCTGATTGGCAGTGATGGGTTGTAATGAGCCAAAACTTCTTTGGATGTGTTTAAGTCTATGCATTTATGGAAGGCACGTTTGCAGTCTTCGTTCCATTTCCAAATTACTCCTGTTTGTAGTAGTTCATTAAGAGGGTGTAGAAGAGTTGATAAATTCGGTAAAAATTTATGATAGTAATTTATTAATCCCAGGAACGACCTTAATTGTGAAACATTTTCAGGTGCTGGGGCTTTTATGACCGCTTCAATTTTTTCAGGTGACTTATGCAACCCTTCCTTATTTATTATGTGGCCACAATATGATATTTGATTTCGGAAAAATTCGCACTTGGGGCGATTTGCTCATCGGCCCCGTTCTCTCAGCCTAGTGAGCACCTGCTCTAAATTGGCAAGGTGCTCGTTGTCGTTTTCTCCTGTTACAAGGATGTCGTCTAGGTAGCATTGAGTCCCCGGAATCCCTTGGAGGACTTGCTCCATGGCTCTTTGCCAGATAGCTGGAGCGGATGCTACTCCGAAAACCAGTCGATTGTACTGGTACAGGTCTTTGTGTGTATTTATCGTGAGATACTTTTTAGAGGCCTCTTCAACCTCCATCTGTAGATATGCCTGTGCCAAGTCAATTTTGGTGAAATGTTTCCCTCTGGATAGTGAGGCGAAAATATCTTCTATCCTCGGAAGAGGATACTGTACCGTGTGAAGGACCGGGTTTACAGTCACCTTGAAGTCTCCACAGATGCGAATTTTTCTCTGTTCTTCAGATTTATCATTCTTCAATGCTTTCTTCATGACTGGGACGATGGGTGTTGCCCACTCGCTCCAATCTATTTTAGATAATATGCCTGCCTTTTCCAAATTCTCCAGCTCTGCCTCGACTGCTGGACGAATTGCGTATGGCACCGGTCTTGCCTTAAAAAACTTGGGAATTGCTGCATCTTCCACTTTTATTGAGGCGGTGATGCCTTTCAAGGTTCCTAGTTTCTCTTGAAACACGTCCTTGCCGTTGGCCAAGATGTCTTTTAATCGTTCAGGTATGACATCATCATTTTTTTCCTTACTGGTCACCGTCAGTGCCTGAATGGAGTGCCAGTCTAAATGTATTTTTCTGATCCATTCACGTCCCAACAGCAGTGGACCACCATCTTGTAGAACGTATAAATACAACTTCTGTATTTCCTTGCCGTTGTATACAACAGGCACCCTTATTTTTCCTTTGGAGTATACTTTCTGCCCCGTATATGTTTTCAAGATAATGGATGTCTTTTAAAGGTATATGCAGAAATAGCCGCTCGTAATCCCATCGATTTATGACGGTCAGAGCTGATCCTGTATCTAGCTCCATTTTAACTGGGGACCCTGCTATTGTGAGGGTAACCCAAATGGTCTGGTAATCTTCTTTGGCAATTACATTATGTAATTTGAGAGAGCTTAGTCTCTTGTTCCCGGAGTTGCTATCGCTCTTCTGGTCTTCGGAGCTACTGTCCGTCATCATTTGTACCTTTCTGTGCTTTTCCTTATTGATTCTTTTCCTGTTAGTGGACTTTTTGTTTCCAGATCGGCACACCCGTGTAATGTGTCCCATCTTTCCGCATTGCCTGCATGCTTTGTCCTTGAACCAGCAGTCCCTCTGGTCATGGGTGGACCTGCCGCAGCGATAACATCTCTCGAAACCCCGTGTCATTTCATGGGTGCCGAAGTCCTGTGGCCTTTGCTGTATCTCTGCAGCTCCTATTGCACTGAAAGCCTTGTCCAGTGTTAAATCTTTCTCAGAAAATAGCCTTTTTTGTGTTTCTACACTTAGGGGACCGCAGACGAATTTGTCTCGCAGAGAATCTGCCAGTCCTGCCTCGAATTGGCAGTGTAGGGTATCAACAATCTCCTTAAAATTCTTGTCCATCGGTTCGGCTGGAGTGATTAAGTTTCGTAACAGCTTGTATGTCTTTGCGCCCATTAGATCCAGAAGTACTGAAGCTTTTTTCTCATCTTCTATTCCATTTGCAGTGCAATATACCTCTACTCTTTCCACATATGTGGTCCAATCCTCTATTTCGCTATTAAAAGCATCAATATTGCCAGAATTAGGCATCTTAGAAAAGATATGGCGTTTCCCGCGCTTTTCTTTCTTTTCTGTAGAAAAGATATGGTGCTTCCCGCGCTTTCCCGCCACAGCTGCCGATGACGATGCTGTTTCCCGCGGTTTCTGTTTTTTTTATTTATTTACAGTTGGAGACTCGTTCCCGCCGGACTCTCTCTCTAGGTCTGAACGTCGACCTGCTTGCAGCCGCGGCCGTCTCCCGAGTGCTCCCTCCCCGTCTGTTACTGCTTGCCTCCGCTTTCGCTGCTTGGCCCAGCTGTAGAGCCAGCCGCTGGAGCCCCAGCCTGACTCCCAGGAAGGACTACCGTAGTACCTGCCACCAGCTTGGCCAGCTGGTGAAACAGCTTCTTTCACTTCTTGATTCTTCTGGACGCCAGAGGAATCGATGTCCTTGAGGTGCTGCCGAATTGTAGGTAAGTCCGTTTCCACTTCGTCGCCACTGTAGTGTCTGTGTGTTGATAGAGACACTGAAGACAGGAGTTGGTTCATAGGTGTTTACTAAGCAAAGTCTGGAGGGATACTAACGGATATAACACAATATACAGGCTTATATAGCCCGAGTGGCCATTACCGGCATTACAGCACATATGGGGCTCTTAAAGGCACATACACTACAATGTGCAAGTGTGGGGGCGATGTGCAAGTGTGCTGGTGCTGAAGTCTGCTGGTGCTGAGTGACGTAATAAAGACTGACTACGCACTTGGTTGTACATAAAGCAAGGCTTTAATCGACCTGTAACAAAACATGGAGGTCTAGTTAGTAGTCACTAGCTTCCTGTTTCCAGATTGTCTCTGGCCACGTTGGGCCCACGCCTGAGTATTTATACTCCTCGGACAGCGCCCTCAGCTGGCCGTTCAGTAGTACTTCCTGAGTAACTTCTTGTAGAAGTTGCGATTTATGACATTCTTCCTCTTAAAAGGTTTGGAAGTCCAGTCTTCCTTTAACGGAGTAGGCGGACCAAAAATAGCCGTAGTCGTTTAGCTTTCTGCTTGTGACTGGAAGGCATGTCTCCCCAGACCGTGTCCTGGTCCCTGGGTCGCTTGGCCCGTACCGGTAAGTCGGTAGAGTCCGCGTCATCTTGATCGTCCTGTGGAGGCCTGGGAATATCATGACTCCGGGTGCGGGTCCCCACAGGCGCAGAGCTGGCCTCATCCTGGGTCGTAGCCGGAGATTGTCCGGCATCCTGATTTCGGGTGGCCATCCCTGAGTTGATCCGGTAGCACTTCCGGCAGATCCCTCGATGTCCCAGGTAGGGCGTCATCTTCATAGCGATGCGGAGTGTTGACATCATCGTCGTGGGATCCTTCATCATTCGGGCCCGTGTGACCGGTTGGGCAGGGAGCCAGATCTCTGAGCAAGACGGTGGACTCCCTGCCATCGGGGTACCGCATGTGCGCATACGTGGGGTTTACCTCCGTTAACTCCACCTAGTCAACGAGAGGGTCATTCTTGGCAGACCGGACGAACCTCCGGAGTAGCACAGGGCCTGGAGCCACCAACCATGATGGTAGAGATGTCCCATGTGTAGAGCGACGCCGGAACTTGAAGAATCGCTCATGAGGTGTGACATTAGTGGATGTGGAGAGAAGAGACCTGATAGAGTGTAACACGTCGGGGAGCACAGTTTCCCACTGCTGGTCTGGTAGGTTGTGTGACCTCAGTGCCAGACGGACAGCGTTCCAGATGATGGCATTGTATCGTTCAACCTGTCCGTTGCCGATTGGGTGATATGGTGTCGCCTTACTCAAGGCAATTCCCCGTTGGGATAGTTAACTTTTAAGTTCACTCGACATAAAGGAGGGACCCCAATCCGTGTGGATAAAATTGGCCGTCCCGCAAAGGGAAAAGACCTGATCGAGGCATTTAATTACCATACAGGTAAGCATATTGGGACAGGGGAAGGCAAAGGGAAAGCGTGAATACTCGTCTACCATCGTAAGTAGGTAGGTGTTCCGCGTCGACGAAGGCAATGGCCCTTTAAAATCTATGCTGAGTCTCTGCATAGGCTGCATTGTATGTATGAGTAAGTCATCCGATGGGCGGAAGAATTGTGGTTTCAATTCAGCACAAATCCTACAGGAGGAGCATGTTTTCTTTATGTCCTCCGTTGAGAATGGTAGATTTTTGGAGCGCACAAAGTGCAACATACGGGTAACGCCAGGATGGCATAAGTCCATATGCAGATTCGCCAGAGTTGACGTTGACATTGAATAGCAAAATGCCCGTGTGAAGGTATCTGGGGCCACATTCTGTTTGCCGGGTCGGTAACGGATAGTATATCCAAAAGCGGCCAGCTCCATCCTCCAGAGTTGAATTTTATTATTTTTGATTTTCGTGCGCTTCCGGTTATCCAACATGAAGGCCACGGAGCACTGGTCAGTTATGAGCGTGGAATGACGCCGAGCAAGAAAATGACTCCGTTGGCGTACAGCCTCAATGATGGCTGTAGCCTCCTTCTCGACGGGGGGGGGGGTAATGGAGCTCGCTACCCTCTAAGGTTCTGGATAGGAATGCCACGGGTCGACCACCTTGATTCAAGGTAGCCGAGATCGCCATCTCCGATGCATCGCATTCAACCACAAAAGGAAGGTTTTCGTCAATGGAGCGAAGCGTGGCTTTCTCCAGCTGTCGTTTGAGGAGGTTGAAGGCAGAAATAGCCATTGCTTCCAATGGAAAAGACTTCGCATGAAGCAGGGGAGAAGTGAGGTATCCACTTTGCGTAATAAGCAAACATGCCAAGTGCCCGACGAAGAGAGTCGAGATTTGTAGGGGGAGGGAGCTCCTGAAGTGGACGAAGTCACTCCGGGTCTGGTTTAATAACACCGTTGCCCACCCAGTAGCCGAGAATGTTCACTGATGGCACCGATTTCACCGATTTGGATTCGTTTAACGTTAAGTGGCGACGACGGAGAACGTCAAAAAATCTCTGAAAATTGGCGTCATGCTCCTTTTGATCATGGCCGGCAATAGTGATATTGTCTAAATACGGAAAAGTATACGTCAAGTTCTCTTGCCGGGCTAGGCCATCCATTGCCCATTGGAAGATGGCCACCCCATTGGCGACCCCAAATGGAAGGCGACAAAACTGATAAAGCCAACCATTGGCCTCAAAGGCCATATACTTTTTGTCAGAGTCTTTCAACGGTACCTGATGGTACGCGCTCTTTAAATCGAAGGTTGAAAATACCTTGTATTTGGCAAGGTTGTTGACCATGTCATCTATGCGTGGTAGCGGGTAGGCATCCAGATCGGTATATTGATTAATAGTCTGTGAATAATCAATACACAGACATTTCTTATGTTGTTTTAAAGGGTTTTTCACAACGACGACTTGAGCCCGCCAGGGAGATGAACACGGCTCGATAATACTGTCAGCTAAAAGGCGAGGGATTTCTGCGTCGATAAATGCTCGATCGTCTTGGCTAAAGTGCTGCGATTTGGTGGCTATGGGTTTACAGCGGGGGGGAGAGATTGGCAAACAGGGAGGGCTCAC
Organism: Somniosus microcephalus; assembly: GCF_052327205.1. Lineage (NCBI taxonomy): Eukaryota > Metazoa > Chordata > Chondrichthyes > Squaliformes > Somniosidae > Somniosus > Somniosus microcephalus. The sequence goes on from NC_140995.1 coordinate 122,657,694, forward strand.
CGAGTAAGGCTGCCGAGAGCGCACAAAACGGCACCTTAGAAATGGTAAGCTCCGGCTTCGACCCTCCAAACTCAAAAGTGAGTCTTTTGTGCTGCTTCTGGAAGTCCTGTCCCAGAAGCACATCACTACATAAGTTTTCGAGTACTCTGAGCCGGGTGGAGGGATACGTGCGACCATTGAGGATGAGGTTGATAAGACAGAAGCCAGAAGAATTGGTGGTCAGAGTCGTCCGAGCCATTGCAATCTCCCTGTCCGAGGGATAAATGCGCAGCTTTAACCTGCTGACAGCCCGCTTACTAATGAAGCTGTCAGAGCTGCAGGAGTCAATTAGCGCGCTTAGAGTGTGCCCATTTACTGAAACCTTCGTGGCTGCATGGGACAAACTTTGGGGAAAAACAGCTGTGATGGGAGCAGGGGTAATTTTTCCTTCGGCACCTGTAGCCTTAGCAGTGGTTCTTGGGGGAGGAACAGCTCCATATATAGCAGCCATGAAGCTAACAGAGCTCTCGACCGGTATACTTTAGAGGAGTGGCCTTTCTTGTTAGCAGAGGCCCGTGACTGGCATACCTTGGAAAAGTGTCCTTTCTTGCTGCAATGATTGCAGGTCTCATGACGAGCCGGGCAAAATTTTCTGTAATGGAACGTACCTTCACAAAAGAAACACTTTCTTCCTGATTGCCAGGATGCTGCTAGGGCGGGGTCATCATCAGCAAAGGCCTCAAGGGTAGGGTCGTCATCCGTTAGAGTAGAGTCATCATTAGCGGGGACATCCACCCGAGACCTATCGAAAGACTTATTAAAGGTGATAGCCGCCGCCCGTGCACGTGGCGGGAGATAAGTGTCTGCATTCTTCTTGGCCAAGTCCAGGGAACACGCCTGGTCATAAGCAGCCCGTAAATTGAGGGTTTTATTTTCCAGCAGGCGCTGACATAAAAAAGGGGACGCAATCCCATTGATAAAGGAATCGCGGATTAGTTCCTCTTGATACTGTTCAGCTGTAACCGCTTTAAGGTTACAATCTTTGCTGAGCCTGCGAAGTTTCTGGAGGAATTCATCGAGTGATTCCCCAGGCTGCTGCCGAGTTGTGGCCAGTAGGTGTCGAGCAAAGATTTCATTCGGGGACGTGACATATAGCTGCTGCAAAATTTGGATAGCAGCATCGTAGTCTATACAGTCCTCAATATAATCATACACATGAGGGGATATGTAGTTAATAAGCATTCGTAACTTATTAGGGGCATCCGCCCCACATTCTTCAAGAAAGTTGCTAAAGGTACGAAACCAATGCTTCCATACCTTCGCTGCCGCAGGTGCATTCGGGTCCAGGTCGAGACGAGCGGGTCTAAGGAGTTTTTCCATGATGGATCTGTTTCTTGCCCAAGTCCCTTTCTGCAGTTCGAGTTGCAGCTGGTTGTTCCGAATCACCCAAGGCGTGGAGACGATAACAATTTGATTAAATTGACGTAATAAAGACTCACTACGCACTTGGTTGTACATAAAGCAAGGCTTTAATCGAATTGTAACAAAACATGGAGGTCTAGTTAGTAGTCACTAGCTTCCTGTTTCCAGATTGTCTTTGGCCAAGTTGGGCCCACGCCCGAGTATTTATACTCCTCAGACAGTGCCCTCAGCTGGCCGTTCAGTAGTACTTCCTGAGTTCCTTCTTGTAGAAGTTGCGATTTATGACCATGTGGAAGTGTGCGGGCGATGTGGAAGTGTGCTGGTGATGTGGAAGTGTGCTGGTGATGTGGAAGTGTGGGGGCGATGTGGACGTGTGGGGGCGATGTGGACGTGTGGGGGCGATGTGGACGTGTGGGGGCGATGTGGAAGTGTGGGGGCGATGTGCAAGTGTGAGGGCGATGTGCAAGTGTGGGGGCGATGTGCAAGTGTGGGGGCGATGTGCAAGTGTGGGGGCGATGTGCAAGTGTGGGGGCGATGTGCAAGTGTGGGGGCGATGTGCAAGTGTGGGGGCGATGTGCAAGTGTGGGGGCGATGTGCAAGTGTGGGGGCGATGTGCAAGTGTGGGGGCGATGTGCAAGTGTGGGGGCGATGTGCAAGTGTGGGGGCGATGTGCAAGTGTGGGGGCGATGTGCAAGTGTGGGGGCGATGTGCAAGTGTGGGGGCGATGTGCAAGTGTGGGGGCGATGTGCAAGTGTGGGGGCGATGTGCAAGTGTGGGGGCGATGTGCAAGTGTGGGGGCGATGTGCAAGTGTGGGGGCGATGTGGACGTGTGGGGGCGATGTGGACGTGTGGGGGCGATGTGGAAGTGTGGGGGCGATGTGCAAGTGTGAGGGCGATGTGCAAGTGTGGGGGCGATGTGCAAGTGTGGGGGCGATGTGCAAGTGTGGGGGCGATGTGCAAGTGTGGGGGCGATGTGCAAGTGTGGGGGCGATGTGCAAGTGTGGGGGCGATGTGCAAGTGTGGGGGCGATGTGGAAGTTTTAAGTCCGTGAATGATTGAGACACGGATTAGCAGGAGTGAAAACAAACAGATCTTTACTGGTGGAAGGCAATGACGAAACTAACAAACAGAGGCTCTCTAGCGCCTTTTATACAGGGGTGGTCACTGCCGGTACTGCAGTCTGAGACCAGTTATTCTCTTAAAGGTACATACACAACAATTCCTCCCCTTTTTAGATAAACAGTATATAACATTCATTTAACAACTAAAGGATAACGAATTACAATCACAATTACGGTTGCTAGATACATTGGTTAAGTTTAAGCAATTATAAGTTCAGTCTTTGAGGAGGCTTCCTGATTCTGTCTGGATAACGCCTCTTTGGGGTATCAGGTTCTTCTGGCAATGTTGAGTCGGAATCAATGTCGTTGTTTGGTTCATCTGCTTCCAATATTACCGGTTCTGCGGTAGCTGCAATTGGAACGTCGATTTCATTACCAGGTGTAGCAGATCGTGGTGTGGAGTTGACGTTTTCCAGTGACTCTAGAATCTGGTCAGCATGGCGTCTTACAATGCTCTCCCCAACGTCCATGGTATACATGAGAGGTCCTTGTCGTGTACAAATCGTTCCTGGCTGCCATTTCTCAGTGCGGTAGTCCCGGGCCAAAACTGGTTGACCTATCTTAAAACTCCTGGTCGGCCTTTTATTCATATTCTGAAACTGCCTGTTCTCCACATCTCTTCGGACGTTTGGCTTAACCAAATCCAAGCGGCATCGTAGTCTTCGATTGAAGAACGTCATGGCTGGAGTTTGGTTGGTAACCGCATGTGTCGCATTCCGGTAGGCAAACAAGAAGTTGTCCACCTTGTGTTGTAGGGGTATATCTTCATTACACATTGCCTTGATAGCCTTCTTGAATGTTTGGACAAACCTCTCGGCCAATCCATTAGTGGCTGGATGATATGGGGCAGATGTGTAATGCTTAACACCATTGTTCTTTACGAACCTCCGGTACTCTTCAGACACAAACTGTGGTCCATTGTCAGAGCAAATCTGTTCAGGCAGCCCATTCCTGGCGAATATGGTTCATAAAACTGTGATAGTTTTTTCCGTGGTGGTTGAGGACATTTTTATTACCTCTGGCCACTTTGAATGTGCATCCACCACAATTAAAAACATCGAGTCCATGAAGGGACCAGCAAAATCAATGTGCACCCTTTGCCATGGAGATGAGGGCCACTCCCATGGATGCAGAGGAGCTTGTGGTGGGGCGTTTTGGACCTTCTGGCATCCTGCACAGCTCTTGGTCATCTCTTCGATTTCTCTATCGATTCCCGGCCACCACACAAACGCTCTGGCTAAGTTCTTCATTTTTACCCCACCCAGATGACCCTCATGAAGCTCATTGAGCACTCTATCCGTCAACTTAGGTGGAATTACTACTCTGGATCCACACATCAAGGTTCCTCTGCACACTGACAGCTGTTCTCTTCTCGGCGAGAATGCTGGCAGCAGTGGTTCGCCATGTGCTGGCCATCCCTTCACCGTTAAATCATAGACCCGTGATAGTATCGGGTCATTCCGTGTTTCCTTTTCTATGTTTGCATTCGTCACAGGGAGACATTCGACTATGGTCGAGTGGAATAACTCCATTGGATCCACTGCAAGGTCGTCTTCTTCCACCGTCGGCAACGGTAGACGTGATAATCCATCAGCATTTCCATGCTGTTTAGTTCCTTTGTACTCGATGTCATATTGGTGTGCCCCTAGGAAAAGGGACCATCTCTGCAACTGTTGTGCTGTCATTATTGGTACGCCCTTCTGAGGGTTGAAAATGGAGACAAGAGGTTGATGATCGGTTAGTAGAGTAAATTTTTGACCGTGCAGATAGTGATTGAACTTCTTCACCCCCCACACTAGGCTGAGGGCCTCTCTGTCAATCTGGGCGTAGTTACGCTCGGCAGAAGTTAACGAGCAAGACGCAAAAGCTATCGGCCTCTCCAAACCATCAAGGAATTTATGTGACAGTACCGCCCCAATGCCGTAGGGAGACGCATCACACGCCAGCCTGATTGGCAGTGCTGGGTTGTAATGAGCCAATACTTCCTTTTGGAGTGATTAAGTCCTTACTCTTCTGAAAAGCACGTTTACAATCATCGCTCCATTTCCATGCTACCCCGTTCGTAGCAGGGCATTCAGTGGGTGCAGAATTGTCGACAAATTCGGCAAAAACTTATGATAGTAATTCACCAACCCGAGGAATGACCTCAGTTGCGACACATTTTCAGGCGCTGGGGCCTTAACAACCGCTTCAATTTTGTCAGGGGACTTATGTAACCCCTCTTCATCAATCACGTGGCCACAATACGATATCTGTTTCTTAAAAAATTCGCACTTGGGGCGGTTGGCTCGCAGCCCATGTTCCCGTAGTCTAGCGAGCACCTGTTCTAGGTTGTTAAGGTGTTCACTGTCATCTTGTTACAAGGATGTCGTCCAAGTAACACTGAGTCCCCGGAATCCCTTGCAGGACTTGTTCCATCGCTCTTTGCCATATCGCCGGAGCCGATGCTACTCCGAATACCAATCGATGATACTGGTAAAGACCTTTGTGAGTGTTTATCGTGAGATACTTCCTAGAGGACTCTTCAACCTCCATCTGCAAATATGCTTGTGCTAGGTCAATTTTTGTAAAACGCTTCCCTCCAGACAGTGAGGCGAAGATGTCTTCTATCCTTGGAAGAGGATATTGTACTGTGTGAAGGACAGGGTTCACCGTCACCTTGAAATCCCCACAGATGCGAATCTTCCTTGGCTCTCCGGACTTATTGCTTAACATTTGCTTCATGACAGGAACGATGGGTGTCGCCCACTCGCTCCAGTCAACCTTAGACAACACGCCCGCCTTCTCCAGATTCTCCAGCTCTGCCTCGACGGCTAGGCGAATTGCATATGGTACCGGCCTCGCTTTGAAAAAATTGGGAACTGCATTCTCTGCTATTTTTAACGAGGCGGTTACGCCTTTAAGCGTGCCCAGTTCTTGTTGAAATACCTCTTTGGCATTAGCTAAGATTGTTGACAATCGTCCAGGAGTGACGTCTTCATCTTTTTTACCGTCCACCGTCATTGCATGAATGGAATGCCAATCTAAGTTTATCTTCCTGATCCATTCCCGTCCCAATAACGGTGGTCCACCATTTGGCAATATGTAGAGATACAATTTCCGTATTTTCTTGCCATTGTATTCGACAGGCACCCTTATTTTTCCTCTGGGGTATACTTTTTGCCCCGTATACGTCATCAAGACGATGGATGTCTCTCTCAAGGGTATGTGTGAAAATAGGCACTCGTAGTCTCGTCGATTCATGATGGCTAGCGCTGATCCTGTATCCAATTCCATTTTAACTTGGGACCCTGCTATCGTGAGAGTGACCCAAATGGTTCGGTGATCCTCTTTTGCGATTACATTGTGAAGTTTGAGACAGCTTAGTCTCCTGTTTCCGGATTCACTATCGCTCATCTGGCCTTCGGAACTACTGTCCATCTTTTGTACTTTCTTGTATGGTTCCTTAGTAGCCTTTTTGTTGTCGCTGGTCTTCTGCCCAGACCTACAAACTCGTGCAATGTGTCCAATCTTCCCGCATTGTCTGCATTTTTTGTCTTTGGACCAGCAGTCCTTCTGGTCATGGTTAGTTCTGCTGCAGCGATAACATTTTGTAAATCCCCGTGTCATTTCGTGGGTGCCGTATTCCTGTGGTTTTTGTTGAATTTCTGCAGCTCCCCTGGCTGCTGATTCATACGATACTGCCACGCTGAAAGCCTTATCTAGCGTCAGCTCTTTTTCTGAGAGTAACTTCTTCTGTGTTCCTTCACTCAGGAGTCCACAGACAAATTTGTCCTGTAGGGTATCTGCCAGTCCTGCTCCGAACTGGCAGTGCTTTGATAGCTTGCATAGTTCCGTAAGATACTCAGCATTGCTCTCATCTTTGTGCTGAGTTCTCCTGTGGAATTTAAATCTTTCTGCTATCAACAGCGGTGCAGGGTTTAAGTGTTCCTGTAGAACAGCAACAATTTCGTTAAAACTCTTCGCCTTCGGTTTGGCTGGAGTAATCAGATCCCGCAATAGGCCGTACGTTCTAGCGCCCATTAAGTTTAGCAATATCGATGCCTTTTTCCCCTCCACTATTTCGTTTGCCTCGAAATATACCTCGACTCTTTCCACATACGTGGTCCAGTCCTCTAATGTATTATCAAAAGCAGTGATACAGCCAGTCTTCGGCATCTTGCAAATCTAAAATGGCGCCTCCCGCGCTTTGCCTTCTTCCCCGATTTAACAAAATGTCGCCTCCCGCGCTTTGCCTTCTTCCCCGCTGTTGTTAGTGCTGCTTTCCACGGTTTCTTGCGCGTATTCTTTTTCTTTTATTATTTTCCCGTCGTGGAGCGGACCCTCTGGGACACTTCCCTCCCTCTTCTTAGGTCCGAACGCTGCCCGGCTTCGAAACACCGGCTGCGCCCTGTGTGCTCCACCCTCTCTCTCTCTTTGCTTCCCGACTCGCTGCCTGGCCCCGTTGAAAGGCCACCCAATCGAGCTTCAGCCCGCCGCAGCCCAGCAAGGATCAGAGCACTACCTGCCACCAGCCTGATTAGCTGGGAAACCACGGACCGAGGAACCCAGCCTGGCTCTGGAAGTCGCTCCTGCAAGTTTTTAACCCAATGATTGATGGTCGACGCCTCTTTCTCGAGTTTCAATGGACTCTTTTTTCTTTCTTCTGGCTCCGACCTTCAACAACGTCGTCGGAGCTGCTGCCGAGTTGCAGGTAAATACGTTTCTTACTCGTCGCCAGTGTTAAGTCCGTGAATGATTGAGACACGGACTAGCAGGAGTGAAAACAAACAGATCTTTACTGGTGGAAGGCAATGACGAAACTAACAAACAGAGGCTCTCTAGCGCCTTTTATACAGGGGTGGTCACTGCCGGTACTGCAGTCTGAGACCAGTTATTCTCTTAAAGGTACATAAACAACAGAAGTGTGGGGCTGATGTGGAAGTGCGGGGCTGATGTGGAAGTGCGGGGCTGATGTGGAAGTGCGGGGCTGGTGTGGAAGTGCGGGGCTGGTGTGGAAGTGCGGGGCTGGTGTGGAAGTGCGGGGCTGGTGTGGAAGTGCGGGGCTGGTGTGGAAGTGCGGGGCTGGTGTGGAAGTGCGGGGCTGGTGTGGAAGTGCGGGGCTGGTGTGGAAGTGCGGGGCTGGTGTGGAAGTGCGGGGCTGGTGTGGAAGTGCGGGGCTGGTGTGGAAGTGCGGGGCTGGTGTGGAAGTGCGGGGCTGATGTGGAAGTGCGCGGCTGATGTGGGGGCGATGTGGAAGTGTGGGGGTGATGAAGTGTGCTGATGATGTGGGAGTGTGGGGGTGATGTGGAAGTGTGGGGGTGATGATGTGTGCTATGATGTGGAAGTGTGGGGGTGATGTGGAAGTGTGGGGGTGATGTTGAAGTCTGCGAGCGATGTGGAAGTGTGCGGGCGATGTGGAAGTGTGCGGGCGATGTGGGGGTGATGTGGAAGTGTGCGAGTGATTAAATGTACGGGCGATGTGGAAGTGTGGGGGTAGTGTCGGGGTGATGTGGAAGTCTGCGGGCGATGTGGAAGTGTGCGGGCGATGTGGAAGTCTGCGGGCGATGTGGAAGTGTGCGGGCGATGTGGGGGTGATGTGGAAGTCTGCGGGCGATGTGGAAGTGTGCGAGTGATTAAATGTACGGGCGATGTGGAAGTGTGGGGGTAGTGTCGGGGTGATGTGGAAGTCTGCGGGCGATGTGGAAGTGTGCGCGTGATGTAGCGCGCCGAGGCTGAGAAACATCAATTCTATTTTGAGATGTTCTATTCGCAGTGTGGAGACTCACTACATGGCTGTGCGGTTGCAGAATTGTGTTCAAGTCCTTGCTTCAGTCCACATTCCCTTTTCTATGGCTCTGCTCCCAGATGGTAGCCTCACTAGAAGGAAGTCTTATGTCTTTGTACTTGGTTTTGTAAGGATATTAGTTCAATTTTAAAGCTCTGCTCCCAGCATTGAGCAGCACTAGAAGGATCAGTCACCTTGCGCTGAGTTTAAGAAATTATTTTTCATTTACAATTTTTTTATAATACAGGTGGGGAGAGAAATTGAAAAGCTCACGGAGGAGGGAGATCAGAATCTTGACAATGGAACGTGCAGGGTTGGGAACATCTGGGGCAATTCTGCGATTTGTAGAGGAGAGGAGAAATGCGGGGGACATAACTCCAGTCAGAAATATTGGTGTGACTTGCCCCCTGTCACTGCCCCACCTCATTTCCTCCCTCCGCCCATCATGATCACATGTGAAACTGCTGCCAAGTTCAGGAGTTCTGGTACTCTGCATGTCACTACTGCTCACTGCTGGCGGTTTTCAGCCATTTCTTCCCCATAAATGCATTTACAAAGTAGACTATATATCTGCTGTTTTCTAATCATGTATTTTTATTGCTTTTTCCATTTATTTCTATTTCTATGATTTTAGATATTTGCAATGATGGCTCGACATGGGATTATACCACACTGCCTGTTGCTGTTGCTTTTCTCTCAACGTGCAGATGTTGAAGTTGGTCGGCCATACAGTTCCAATCCTCCTCTTCCAGTAAGTAGCTACCTTCTGTAAACTGCTTGTAACAGAAAGCAAAACAACTGAAATTCTAGCCTCACACCAATGTGCTTATATTTTTAACTCTGCTGTTACCCAGAGATGAATGAATTTCCTCCAACCAAAACAAATTTAATGCAAACTGTGACATGTACTTCATAAAGGAAATATTTGATGAAATTTGGTTCATACGTAACCAAAACCCCAAGGTTAGGGAAGGAACAGTGAGAGCAGAGATTCCTTAATCTGTGCAATTGTGTGACAGATGTTTCCAATCATGTTTCCCTAAACTCTCTATGGGGTCAGAAATCCACAGCCCTTCTAGCCCACTCCTGCCATAACTTCAGCAAGGACCAAAGTGTAGGCTGGGACCCGGTATAGGTCCTGGCCTTATGTGAGAGTTCTCTGGATGGCCTGGTAGGAGTTGAACCTCTGTCTGCCACAAACAGGGCCATCAAGGGAGGAGGGGTCAGGACTAGGGGCAGCAACTCCCCATGTCAGGAGTTCCTGCATCTCTGGCCTCAGAAGGACCCAGTGTTTCATTAGCGGTGATATGTCTGTTAGTAAAAAAGGCAGAATTGGGCCCCATGTGGGAATCTAGGGCAGGATTGTGGCTTGAAACCCCAAAGAAAGAGGTAATTAATAATAAAATAAAGCCATATATATAATATATATTTCCCTTACAAGGGAAGATGTTGGAGCCAACCTTTGCACCTTCCATAGGCACAGAGTCCTTGCACCCACAGCCCGTCGTCTCCCGGAAACTCAAATTGCGTTGGTCCTCCTGATGGGGACCCCATCTGAGCCCCTGGTGGATGTAGATCAGGGTACCTCATTGGAGACCCCCCACACCCCACCAACATGATGCGATTTTTGGCTCTTTTATGTGACAATGTCGTAACAAAGAATGAACTGTGAATACTCTGCTGCTGAACATTTCTAAAATGTATATCTGGTGACAAATGCAAAATTACTGCACCGAACCTGAACAAAACCCAATCCTTGTGCTAAAGACTTAGGTGATGAAATTATTCCATTGGATACGAACGAATGATTGCTTAGCACATTTGAAATTCCTTGCACCCCTATCTTAGTGGAGGTGCCAACCAGTTTTCAAGAAAAATAAGTTAATGCTGAAATAATAGACAAAGGAATTTCAGGTACATGTATTAACCGTTTGTATCTGTTATTCCATAATATTATTTGAAGGCCCCAGGGGGTGAAATTATATTGTCCAATATTTGTACGGCATGAATGTGTTCTGGTTATTTCTTTAAATGGATCAATGACTGTTCAAATAGCAAACAGATGGATTTCACTCTGATGTGAGAATTTTTTTTACAAATAGCGCAGACCAATTTCATCTGCATAATTGGTAATCACGAAGGTGATCTTGACCTTCATGTACAGATGGACAGTAAAGGCAGTGACCTTCCCAGCGGAGTTTTGCCCATCAGTGGATCTCGTAGGGTTTTCTGTCTGTTAAAATCGGACATAATGTATTCCCGGTGGGCTCTGCTATGCACCAGAGTGTGTCTGGTACAAGTTCATAACATTTGCGCTTGCGTGTCAGCAGACTATTAGACTACGGGTGGCTTCACAACCGAGCCCAATCCTGTCCTTAGCTGGCATGGTGACTACACAGTGATCAAGAGTATGAAGCCATGGCAGCTTTTGTTTCCTAGTCCAGAGGCATTGAGGTTAACGTTACTGCCCCACTGCTACCTCAATTGAAATCCCAGAACTCAGCAGAGACCAGGGATTGAAGCTGGGATTTTCTTGGCTTGCATAACTCAGTACCACACCACAAATGACATTTACCTACTGACCATGAGGGCAGTTGGCTCTGGGATTCATTTGACAGAATTATTGTGAATTAGGGTGGTCATCCATGCTGTTTTCAGCAAGATTTGTGTAGGGTAAACAATAATCAGTTTAAAACCACACTGTATGAGTCCAGTTTTGAAGAAGTTGGAGAGAAGAGGAATTTGACTCTGCTTGGACAGCCTTCCATCAAATTTTGATTGATACCGCTCCTGTGAAACAGCCTGGGGATGTTTTACTATGTTAAAGCCGTTACATAGGAACAGGAGTAGGCCATTCAGCCCTTCGAGCCTGCTCTGCCATTCAATGAGATCATGGTTGATCTGTGACCTAACTCCATATACCCACCTTTGGCCTTAATACCTTTGGTTAACAGAAAGTTATCAATCTCCAATTTAAAATTAACAATTGATTTAGCATCAATTACCGTTTGTGGAAGAGAGTTCCAAACTTATACCACCCTTTGCAGAAGTGTTTCCTAATTTCACTCCTGAAAGGTCTGGCTTTAATTTTTAGACTATGCCCCCTAGTCCTAGAATCCCCAACCAGCGGAAATAGTTTATCTCTATCTACCCTATCTGTTCCCCTTAATATCTTGAAAACTTCGATCAGATCACCCCTTAATCTTCTTAATTCTAGCGAATAGAACCCTAATTTGTGTAATCTCTCCTGTAACTCAACCTTTGAAGTCTGGGTATCATTCTGTTAAACCTACGCTGCACTCCCTCCAAGGCCAATACATCCTTCCTAAGGTGTGGTGCCCAGAACTGCTCACAGTTCTCCAGGTGTGATCTAACTAGGGTTTTATACAGCTGCAGCATAACTTCTACCCCCTTGTATTCTAGTCATAAAGGCCAGCATTCCATTAGCCTTTTTAATTATTTTCTGTACCTGAACCCCCAAGTCTCTGGAGCTCCACTGTTTTTAGCCTTTCACCATTTAGAAAGTACCCTGTTCTATCCTTTCTAGGTCCAAAGTGGATGACGTCACATTTGCCTACATTGAAATCCATTTGCTACAGTTTTGCCCATTCACTTAATCTGTTGATATGCCTTTGTAATTTTATGCTTCCAGCTACACTGCATACAATTCCACCTATCTTTCTGTCATCGGCAAATTTGGATATATGATTTTTTATGCCATCATCTAAGTTGTTAATAAATACTGTGAATAGTTGAGGCCCCAAAACAGATCCCTGCGGGACACCACTTCTGCCAATTTGAGTACCCATCCATTATCCCTACTGTCTTTCTCCTGTCGCTTAGCCAATTTCCTAACCAGGTCAATATTTCTTTTATTTGTTCACGGGATGTGGGCGTCACTGGCAGTGCCAGCATTTATTGCCCATCCCTAATTGCCCCTGAGAAGGTGGTGGTGAGCCACCTTCTTGAATTGCTGCAGTCCTTGCGGTGAAGGTACTCCCACAGTGACTTCTTTGTAGCGGTTTTGTACAACTGAGTGACTTGCGAGTCCATTTCAGAGGCCCGTTAAAAGTCAACCATATTTCTGTGGGTCTGGAGTCACATATAGGCCGGAAAAGGTAAGGACGTCAGTGAACCAGATGGGTTTTTACAACTAACCAGTAGTTTCATGGTCAACATTACTGATATTAGCTTTTTATTCCAGATTTATTTAATTGAATTTAAATTCCCCATCTGCTGTGGGTTTTAGAACTCACATCTCTGGATCATTAGTCCAGACCTCTAGATTACTAGTCCAGTAACATAACCACTATGTTACCATACCCCAATAAATTTGCCATCAATTCCATGGACTTGAACCTTAGTTAACAGTCTTTAATGAGGGACTTTATCAAATGCCTTCTGGAAGTCTACATAAATAACGTCCATAGACATTCCCCTGTCCATTACTTCAGTCATCTCTTCAAAAGATTCATAGCATCCATAGACATTCCCCTGTCCACCACTTTAGTCACCTCTTCAAAAAATTCAATCAGGTTTGTCAGGCATGACCTACCTTTCACAAATCCATGCTGGTTCTCGCTGATCAACTGAAAATTTTCGAGGTGTTCAGTCATCCTATCCTTAATTGTAGACTCTAGCAATTTCCCGACAGCAGATGTTAGGCTAACTGATCTATAATTCTCTGGTTTCCCTCTCTCACCATTTTTAAATAGTGGAATGACATGTGCAATTTTCCAATCTAAAGGAATGGTTCCTGAATCGAGAGAACTTTGGAATATTATAGTTCAGCATCTGCAATAGAAACATAGAAAAATAGGAGCAGGAGTAGGCCATTCGGCCCTTTGAGCCTGCTCCGCCATTCAATATGATCATGGCTGATCCTCTCTCACAATACCATATTCCTGCTCTCTCCCCATACCCCTTGATGCCTTTTGTGTCTAGAAATCTATCTATCTCCTTCTTAAATATATTCAGTGACTTGGCCTCCACAGCTGTCTGTGGTAGAGAATTCCACAGGTTCACCACCATCTGAGTGAAGAAATTTCTCCTCATCTCAGTCCTAAATGTACTACCCCTCGTTGTAGACCCCCCAGCCAGGGGAAACATCTTCCCTGCATCCAGTCTGTCTAGCCCTGTCAGAATTTTATACGTTTCAATGAGATCCCTTCTCATTCTTCTAAACTCGAGTGAATACAGGCCTAGTCGACCCAATCTCTCCTCATACGACAGTCCTGCCATCCCAGGAATCAGTCTGGTGAACCTTCGCTGCACTCCCTCTATGGCAAGTATATCCTTTCTTAGGTAAGGAGACCAAAACTGCACACACTACTCCAGGTGTGGTCTCGCCAAGGCCCTGTATAACTGTACTAGGACATCCTTGCTCCTGTACTTAAATCCTCTTGCAATGAAGGCCAACATACCATTTGCCTTCCTAACGGCTTGCTGCCCCTGAATGTTTGCTTTCAGTGACTGATGTATAAGGACACCCAGGTCACATCAACATTTCCCAATCTATCACCATTGAAATAATACTCTGCCTTTCTGTTTTTCCTACCAAAGTGGATAACTTCACATTTATCCACGTTATACTGCATCTGCCATGTATTTGCCCATTCACTCAACTTGTCTAAATCACCTTGAAGCCTCTTTGCATCCTCCTCACAATTCACAATCCCACCTAGTTTCGTGTCGTCAACAAACTTGGAAATATTACATTTGGTTCCCTCATCCAAATCATTGATATATATTGTGAATAGCTGGGGCCCAAGCACTGATCCCTGCGGTAACCCCACTAGTCACCGCCTGCCACCCCGAAAAAGACCCATTTATTTCTACTCTCTGTTTCCTGTCTGTTAACCAATTTTCAATCCATGCCAGCATATTTCCCCCAATCCCATGTGCTTTAATTTTGCACACTAACCTCTTATGTGGGACTTTATCAAAGGCCTTTTGAAAATCCAAATACCAGGAAACTCTCTTTTAACCGGCATCTCAATATCCAGAAATCTCTCTCAACCGGCAAAATTCAGGAGTAGGTTCAGGTAAGTTTTCCTATATATTAGTTGCCATGTAACCGGGGTTCCTGGATCTGTGGCCGTGTAACCGGGGCTCCTGCACCTGTGGCCGTGTACGGGGCTCTCGTACCTTGGTAAGTATACCTCTCTGTAATCCGGACTATTTGATCATTCGGCACCACGCCGGTCCCGTCAGTGCCGGATAAAAAAGAGTTTCCTGTTTACACCACATCCACTGGTTCTCCCTTGTTTATTTTGCCAGTTACATCCTCAAAAAAACTCCAGTTGGTTTGTCAAACACGATTTCCCTTTCATAAATTTATGTTGACTTTGCCTGATCCCGTTGATATTTTCTAAGTGTCCTGTTATCACATCCTTTATAATAGACTCTAGCATTTTCCCTACTACTAATGTTAGGCTAACTGGTCTGTAGTTCCCTGTTTTCTCTCCTTCCTTTTTTAAATAGTGGGGTTATATTTGCCACTCTCCAATCTGCAGGAACTGTTCCATAATCTATAGAATTTTGGAAGATGACAACCAATGCATCCACTATTTCCATGGCTACCTCTTTTAGTACTCTGGGATGCAGATTATCAGGCCTCGGGGATTTATCAGCTTTCAGTCCCATTAATTTCTCCATCACTTTTTTTACTAATACTAATTTCCTTTAATTCCTCCTTCTCACTAGACCCTTGGTTCCCTAGCATTTCTGGGAAGTTATTTGTGTCCTCTTCCGTGAAGACAGAACGAAAGTATTTGTTTAATGGCTCTGCCATTTCCTTGTTCCCCATTATAGATTCTCCCATTTCTGACTGTAAGGGGCCTACATTTGTCTTCACTAATCTTTTTCTTTTTACATACTTGTAGAAGCTTTTACAATCCGCTTTTATGTTCCTTGCAAGTTTACTCTCATACTCTATTTTCCCCTCTTAATCAATCTCTTGGTCCTTTTTTGCTGAACTCAAAACTGCTCCCAATCCTTAGGCTTGCTACTTTTTCTGGCAACTTTATATGACTCCTCTTTGGATCTAATACTATCCTTAATTTCTTTTGTTAGCCATGGTTAGGCCGCTTTTCCTTTTGTGTTTTTGCGCCAGAAAGGAATATATAACTGTTGCATTCATGCATTCGTTCCTTAAATGTTAGCCATTGCTTATCCACCATCATGCCTTTTAATGAAGCTCCCCAATCTATCATAGCCAACTCCCTCCTCATACCTTCGTAGTTTCCTTTGTTTAGATTTAGGACGCTAGTTTCGGATTGGACTTCTTCACTTTCCATCTTAATGAAGAATTCTATCATGTTATGGCCACTCTTCCCTAAAGGACCCCGCACAACAAGATTATTAATTAACCCCTTCTCATTGCCCAATACCCAATCTAAGATAGCCTGTTCCCTAGTTGGCTCCTCAACGTACTGGTCTAAAAAACCATCTTGTACACACTCCAGGAATTCATCCTCCACAGTATTATTGCTAATTTGGTTTGGCCAGTCTATATGTAGATTAATGTCACCCATGATTACTGTAGTACCCTTGTTACATGCATCTCTAATTTCCTGTTTGATGCCATCCCCGACATTACTACTACTGTTTGGAGGCCTATAGACAACTCTCACCAATGTTTTCTGCTCCTTGGTGCTTCTTAGCTCCACCCAGACTGATTCTACATCTTTATTTTCTGAGCCAATATCCATTCTCACTATTGCTCTGAGTTCATCCTTTAGTAACAACGCCACCCACCTCCTTTTCCTTTTTGCTTGTCCTTCCTAAATATCGAATATCCTTGGATATTCAGCTCCCAGCCTTGGTCATCCTGCAGCCATGTCTCTGTAATCGCAATGATATCATATCCGTTTACATCTATTTGCGTTGTTAATTCGTTTACCTTATTATGAATGCTTCGTGCATTCAGATACAGTGCCTTTAGATTTGTCTTTAACATTTTTAGACATCTTAACATTTTTTTGTACTATGGCCCTATTTGTCTTATTACGATTTTTCTTACCCGGACCCTATTTGTTAGTGCACTCCTTTGTTTGTATGCTCTGTCCCTTCCTGACACAATCTGGTTATCCTTACCCCAATCACTTTCCTGCACTGCTTCCTTGTCTTTTCTCTTTAGCATTCTAGATTTCTCTCCACCGGGACCCTCCCCCCCCCACTGCCCTTATTTAGTTTAAAGCCCTATCTACCTCCCTAGTTATTCGATTCGCTAGAACTCTGGTCCCAGCATGATTCAGGTGTAGTCTGTCCCAACGGAACAGCTCTCTCTTTCCCCAGTACTGGTGCCAGTGCCCCACGAATCGAAACCCACTTCTCAATCTTAGAGCCACGCATTCATCTCCCTGATCCTATTGACCATATGCCAATTTGCTCATGGCTCTGGTAATAATCCAGAGATTATGACCTTTGTGGTTCTGCTTTTTAATTTAGTCCCTAGCTGCTCACACTCTCTCAGCAGAACCTCTTTCTTTTTTGTCCTACCTATGTCGTTGGTACCTATGTGGACCACGACAACTGGATCCTTCCCTTCCCACTCCAAGTTCTTCTGTAGCACAGAGGAGATGTCCTTTACCCTGGCATTGGGTAGGCAACATTGCCTTCGGGACTCATGCTCCTGGCTGCAGAGAACAGTGCCTATCCCCCTAACTATACTGGCGCCTATTACAACCACCTTCCTTTTTACTCCCCCTCACTTGAATGGCTTCCTGTACCACGGTGCCGTGGTCAGTTTGCTCATCCTCCCCGCAGTCCCCACACTTGTCCACAAGGGTTGCAAGAACCTTGAATCTATTGGACAAGTGCAGGGACTGAGGCTCCTGCAATACTACCTCCTGGATCCCCGTACCTGCCTCACTCGCAGTCACACCCTCCTGTCCCAAGCCTGGAAGAAACTTAAAACAGTAAATTTAAGTTAAATGCTAATTGCAAGCACATAAGACTAGATTTTATCAAAAAGAGATTACCGTTAAGATTCACTCCCACATTTACCAAACTCCCAGTTGTTCACTCTGTGCCAAGCTGCACTCCCCTACTACAATGTACTCACTTACTTCCTTTAAAACCCTGGGATGGAAACCATCTGGTCCTGGGGATTTGTTACTCTTTAGTGCCATTATTTTCTTCATTGCTGTTATTTTGCTTACATTAATTTTATTGAGCATGTCCCTGATTTAGTTTCCTTGGCATTTCTGGCATGTACTGTAAATACTGACACAAAGTAATTACTCAACATATCTGCCATTTCCTTATTATCATTGATAATATCACCACTTTCAGTTTTTAAGGGGCTCCTGTCTACCCTCTTTTTCCTAATATAATTGTAAAAAAAAATTGTGTTGATGTTGATATCCTTTGCAAGTTTTCTTTCATACTCCCTTTTTGTAGCTCTTACTATCTGTTTTGTCACCCTTTGCTGTTCTTTGTATCTTTCCCATTCGCCAGGATCTGTGCTATTTTTTGTATTTTTGTATGTTTTTTCTTTGTTTTATGCCGTCCTTTACTTCTTTAGTTGTCCATGGCTGTATTTTTATGGCAAGTAGAGCTCTTGCCCCTCGGGGGTATAAACTGCTTCTGTATCACATTACATTCTTTTCTGAACATCTCCCACTGATTTTCTGTCGTTTTACACATTAACAAATTTGCCCAGTTTACTGTGGACAGTCTCTGCCTAATCCCTTTGAAGTCAGCCTTACCCAAATCTAGAATCTTAGTAGCTGTTTCGTGTTTCTCCTTTTAAAATGCTACATTGAACTCGATCATGTTATCATCGCTATTGGATAAATGTTCATGCACAGTTAGGCTGTAAACTAAATCTAGCTCATCACTCATTACTACATCTAATATGGCGTGCCCCCTTATTGCCTCTAGGACATATTGTTGTAGAAAACTATCCCGGGGACACACAAGAAATTCACTACCTTTCTGACAGGTGCTAGTCTGCTTATCCCAATCTATATGAAAGGTAAAATCCCCCATTAAAACCACTCTGCCTTTGCTACACGTTTGTCTAATCTGCAATATAAATGCAAGTTGTTATTGTTGTTCAAGTCAAAAAGCTTGTCAATTTATTGATGAGATTGGTAAAAGAAACAAAGAAAGACTTGCATTTATATAACACCTTTCACGACCTCAGGATGTCCCAAAGCGCTTTACAGTCAATGAAGTACTTTTGAAGTACAGTCACTCTTGCAGAGAGCTGGCACGGGCTCGACGGACCAAATGGCCTCCTTCTGTGCTGTAACCGTTCTATGATTCTATGATAAAGCTTTGCAGATGTCCATTACCTTATCAAATGTTCACCCTATTGTGGACAGGTGATGCAGAGGGTTTTGGATGTGGAAGAAGAAGGTGGAAAATTTGGAAAAAAAAGTAAACATCATTGATGGCCCAGAAATTCGGGTCGGAAGCTTCCCGTGGGTGCAAGCCCCAGACCTGCACTTACATAGCGCGCCTGCCATTGTGTTGTGGGCCCGCGTGGAATTCTGATCCTGGGCCTCCTCCAGCTGCCGGCACACAGCGCTCGTGTATCCCAGGGGCGCAGTTAGCTTGAAGCGTCCCCTGGGATCACGTGGGCCATGGAGAGCCAATCGTAGCAGGGAATCTCTATTCATAGATTTGACAGGAAGACCTGTCAAATCTATGAATAGAAATCGGCCCCAAAACCTAACTAAAACTTCAAATAATTTTTTTTTTTAAATCACATTTTAAAAATAACTATAAATTACTTAAAATAACAATTTTAAACAATAATTTAAATTTTTGAAAAAATTAATTACAGTTTTTAACAGGGCTAAAAATAAACTTACCTTTCTTTAAAGTATTTAAAAATAATAAACCTGTAGAATTTTTTTTTAAATTTTACTTAATTCACCTTGTTAAAAGCAAGCCTTGCGACTGCTTTTTAAACGTGCAGCTGCTAGAAACGTAGCCTCCCGGAGAAACCTGTTTTAAAAAAAAAAAAAAAAAATGGAAGTTCCAGGCGTACGCGCTGCCTCTCCGGCACACGCGTTTGACCTGTGAACCCCTTCCTTCAAGGGAACGGAAGTTCCGGTTTCCAGCACATGCGCAGTGTATGCCCAGTGTGTACTCACCCGTGGGGACCTGAATTTCTGGCCCGATGTCTGCACAAGTGTTTGGCTCCAGCCAATTGTGCAAGTCTTATTGTTAACATCTTATTTCAGTCTGAAGTTTTGAAGTCAAATTTGTGTTCAGTTTATTTTATCATACTTGCCATTATTTAATAGTACAAATGTTCTGAAATTTGGTGTGTGAACTAAACTTAATGTGGAGTGTATCTTTGATATTGCTACTAAAGAAACAATGAATTCTGTGAACTTGCAAGACATTTTTATACTTAATGCTGTATAATCCAATAACCTCAATATATTATAATTTAGGCAGAAGATAATTCCATAACAGAAGATAGTAATATTCAAGTCCATCTCAACAGACTGAAAAGAAATGGTAAGAAATGAGGACATATTACTACTCTAGGAATTCCTACAGGTTCCTTTAAGATGAAGGTGACATTCAGAAATGATTTCCTAAACTTTGCCTCTAATGACTGATATTTGTTTAAAATTGTCATATTGACTTTTGAAATAATAAAATGATTCTAGTTTTATTAGTCAAGTAAGTGGAAAGCAGTACATGGTTGGGGTTAACTAAAGTCTGAATTTCAGTGTGTCAGGAAGACTATCACAATCATTTATTGTCAACCTTTCACTGAAATCCTTTAAGCTAGACTAATGTTGAACTAGTTACTTATTACTGGTTCACACTTGCTTAGAATGAATGTCACTGTGCTAAACCTTAGGTCATAGGTCAATTCTCAACAGTGTTGGGAAGACTCCATGGGGTGACATTCATTTTCTACACCCAGGTGGTGACCTGGCAGAGCAGAGTGCCTGCCATTTATAAAACCAGACTGATTTTCATCCCAGTGATTTCAATGGAGTGAAGATGGCAAGTTCTGTAAAGGATGGACGATTCACTCTGCCAGATCACTGCACAGGAGGTGAAGACAATAATCTATCCAGGGGTGGGGTGGGTGCATCTTCTGCCAGAGCCTCGGGTTCCCGTGCCATAGTAACAGGGTGCTGCTCTTATTTCTGCCACCTCATCAGGCTAGGCGCCTGTGTTGTATCTCCATAGGTACAGGACATCCACTACAATAATTTGGGACGGGGTCAATGGCTAGGCAAAGCAGTAGGTGGAAGTCCTGCTCCACTGCACTACTGTTGTCATACAAGAGTCTGTGGAATTTCAGAATTTTAATTTTCAAAACACTGTACAATTGTTATGCCAGTAACTTATTGATTGAATGCAACAAAGCAGAGCTTTAAATACCTGGTTTTCTTTAATCTTGGACGGCTCAATGCAAAATTCTGAAGTAAAATTTGTATTAAAGTTATTTTATATAATGACACAGGAAGACATTGGTAATCAGGGCTACCAAATCAAAACTAATTTATTACTTTATTTATTGATAGTAATAGAATTTTGAAAAATCAGTTTACACAGCTTTCATCCCCTGTTCTTTCATCCCCCTCCCCCCTTTCCCAGCCCCTACACTTGTTTAAAAATCTGTTCCATTTCCTGCTTTTTTCCAGTTCTGATGAAAGGTCATCGACCTGAAATGTTAACTCTGTTTCTCTCTTCACAGATGCTGCCTGACTTGCTGAGTATCTCCAGCATTTTCTGTTTTTATTTCAGTTTTCACAGCAGTTGGCTTGTTGTACAGTCAGTAACTGTTTGGCATATTACAGCTAACTTCCCTGCAACAACTTGCATTTATAGAACACCTTTAACATAGAAAAACATCCCAAAGCATTTCATAGAGGCATAAAAGAGCCAAAAAGAAATTTAGAGTGGTGACCAAAGCTTTGGTCAGTGAGGTGGGTTTTAAGGAGAGTTGTAATGGAAGAGAGAGAGATAGTAAGGGGAAGATGTTCAGGGAAGGAATGCCTAAGCTGAGTTGGCTGAAGGTATGGCTGACAATAGTAGAACAATGGGAGTGGGGTTGCACAAGAGGCTAGAGTCAGAGAAAGCAGTCTAAGCTGTACAGTCTAGAAAGGGGACCTCATTAAAGTATTAAAAATATTAAAGGGAATAGACAAAGTCAACTCTGAATATTACTTCAAAACAAGCCAGCAAAGCAGGATCAGAGGAAATACATTTAAATTGGCGAGAAAGACCATTTGGCTAATCTTAATTCATCCACCCAGGGAGGTCCTGTCATTTTAACATCTAACTATTACTTCCGGTTGTCGCCTCCACTGCACTGTCTGGAAGTCTATTCAATTTGTTGATCATTCTTTATATGAAGAAGAACTTCCTGATGTCAGTCCTAAATTTACCTTTTACTAATTTAAGTCTGCGTATCCTTGTCGTACTTTCATTATTTAATGTAATGCAATATTCTGGATTTACCTTTTCTTTCCAGTTACTATCTTACATGCCTCTATAAGTTTGTCTCTCAGCTGCCTCTTCTCCAGGCTGAATAGCCCAAGTCTTCCCTCATAACTCAGCCCTTGACACTAGAGATCAGCCTTGTGACTCTTCTCTCTTCTGCCTCTAGTACTTGAGTTTCTCCCTTGTGTCCCAATGACCAGAACTGGATGCAGTACTCAAGGTGCAGTCTGACTAAAGCATTGTATGGTTTTGGACATGATGGCCCGTAATTTGCGGCCAACATCGACGCAAAGATGCTCGCTGCTGGCCTCGAAGATAGCTGCCCACAGAGATCCCGCAATCTCTGTCGTGAGAAGTTTACCTTTTTCGATGTGCAATTGATTGTAGCGCTGTGTAATGTGAAATTTGCAGGAAAATTACAGAGATGTGAAAGAACTATAGAGCAGTCATAATGGGGGACTTCAACTATCCTAATATAGACTGGGATAGTAATAGTGAAAAGGGCAGAGAGGGGGAAGAATTTCTGATGTGTGTTCAGGAGAACTTTCTTGATCAGTACGTTTCTGGCTCAAAGAGGAAGGAGGCATTGCTGGATCTGGTTCTGCGGAATGAAGTGCGTCAAGTGGAGCAAATGTCAGTAGAGGAACATTTAGGAAACAGTTAGCTATGGAAAATGACATGGAGAAATCTAGAGCAAAAATACTTTTGGAGGAAGGCCAATTTTAGTGGGTTGACAATGGATCTGACCTGGGTAAACTGTAATCGAACAATGGGCTGCCTTTGAAGAGGAGATGGTTCGGGTACAGTCTAGGTACATTCCCATGAGGAGGAAGGGTAGGGTGACCAAAGTCAGAGCTTCCTTGATGACGAAAGCGAGAGAGAGTAAAATGAAGCAGAAAAAGGGGGCATATGACAAATGTCAGGTTGAGAATACAAGTGAGAACCAGGCTAAATGTAGAAAGTTCAGAGGGGAAGTGAAAAAGGAAATAAGCGGGGCGAAGAGAGAGTATGACAATAGACTGGCAGCTAACATAAAAGGGAATTCAAAAGTCTTCTATTGGCATATAAATAATAAATGGGTAGTAAGAGGAGGGGTGGGGCCGATTTGGGACCAAAAAGGACACCTACACATGGAGACAGAGGGCATAGCTGAGGTACTAAATGAGTACTTTGCATCTGTCTTCACCAAGGAAGAAGATGCTGCTAAGTCACAGTGAAAGAGGATGTAGTTGAGATACTGGATGGAATAAAAATAGATAAAGAGTAGGTACTAGAAAGGCTGGTGTACTTCAATAGGTAAGACACCAGGACTGGATGGAATGCAAATTTAAAAAAAAATTATTAGTTCATGGGATGTGGGCAAGGCCAGCATATAGTGCCCATCTCTAATTGCCCTTGAGAAGGTGGTGGTGAGCCGCCGCCTTGAACCACTGCAGTCCGTGTGGTGAAGGTACTCCCACAGTGCTGTTAGAGAGGGAATTCCAGGATTTTGACCCAGCGACAATGAAGGAACGGCGATATATTTCCAAGTCAGGATGGTGTGTGACTTGGAGGGGAACTTGGAGGTGATGGTGTTCCCATGCACCTGCTGCCTTTGTCCTTCTAGGTGGGTAGAGGTCACGGGTTTGAGAGGTGCTGTCGAAGAAGCCTTGCCAAGTTGCTACAGTGCATCTTGTAGATCGTACACACTGTAGTCATGGTGCGCCACTGGAAAGAGTTAATGTGAATAGTGAATGGGGTGTCAATGAAACGGGCTGCTTTGTCCTGGATGGTGTCGAGCTTTTTGAGTGTTTTTGGAGCTGCACTCATCCAGGCCAGTGGTGAGTATTCCATCACACTCCTGACTTCTGCCTTGCAGATGGTGAAAAGGCTTTGGGGAGTCAGGAGGTGAGACACTTGCCACAGACCTCTGACCTGCTCTTGTAGCCACCGTATTTATGTGGCTAGTCCAGTCAAGTTTCTGGTCAATGGCAATCTCCAGGATGTTGATGGTGGGGGATTTGACGATGGTAATGCCATTGAATGTCAAGGGGCACTGGTTAGACACTCGCTTTTTGGAGATAGTCATTGACTGGCACTTGTGTGGCGCGAATGTTACTTGCCATTTATCAGCCCAAGCCTGATTGTCGTCCAGGTCTTGCTGAATGCAGGCATGGACTGCTTCATTATCTGAGGAGTTGCGAATGGCACTGAACACAGTCATCAGTGAACATCCCCACTTCTGACCTTATGATGGAGAGAAGGTCATTGATGAAGCAGCTGAAGATGGTTGGGCCTAGGACACTGCCCTGAGGAACTCCTGCAGTGATGTCCTGGGGCTATGATGATTGACATCCAACAACCACAACGATCTTCCTTTGCGCTGGGTATGACTCCAACCACTGGAGAGTTTTCCCCTGATTCCCATTAACTTCAGTTTTACTAGGGCTCCTTGATGCCACACTCGGTCAAATGCTGCCTTGATGTCAAGGGCAGTCACTCTCACCTCACCTCTGGAATTCAGCTCTTTTGTTCATGTTTGGATCAAGGCTGTAATGAGGTCGGGAGCCGAGTGGTCCTGGCGGAACCCAAACTGGGCATCAGTGAGCAGGTTATTGGTGAGTAAGTGCCGCTTGATAGCATGGTCATTGACACCTTCCATCACTTTGCTGATGACTGAGAGTAGACTGATGGGGCAGTAATTGGCCGGATTGGATTTGTCCTTTTTATGGCGGACAGGATATACCTGGGCAGTTTTCCATATCTGCCACATCGGCAGATAGATGCCAGTGCTGTAGGGATGGGCAATAAATGCTGGCTTTGCCAGCGACGCCCAGATCCCATAAAAACGAGTATAAAAAAAAAAAAAAGCTGCACAGGAACAGCTTGACTAGAAGTAGGAAGAATGAGGAGAGGCAATATAAACTAAAGGGTACAAATCTAAAGGGGCTGCACAAACAGAAAGACCGGGGGTATATGTGCACAAATCATTATAGGTTACAGGGCAGGTTGAGAAAGCGGTTAAAAAAGCATACGGGATCCTGGGCTTCATAATTAGAGGCATAGAGTACAGTACAAAAGCAAGGAAGTTATGATGAAACATTATAAAACACTGGTTCAGCCTCAACTGGAGCGCTGCGTCCAATTCTGGCCACCACACTTTAGATTGGGATCACTTGCAAATTTGACCACTTTCCCAAAAACCAAGCCCTGGGGCATCCTGCTCAGTACCTCCCCCTCGCCTCATCCTAATATAACTTCTTTAATGAGCACTTGTTGTTTTCTACCCTTCAGCAATTTCTTTACCCTGGGTCATCAATGGTTTGTGCTTAACTAATAGGCCCCGATATTTACGGGGAGGCGGAGAAGGAGCGGAGGAACGTGTTTGTGGGGTGAGGAAAACCCGGAAATGATGGGAACACAGAACTCCTACCGAATTTAACGGCAGGACCTCATTAGCACTTTTTTACTCTGCTTCCCGTCTGGAGGCTGGCTGGCTGCTGGGCGGGAAAGTCAATGGTAGAGGCCGGCAGCTGAGGACTGCTGGGTACGGCCTCTGGCAGTTGGAGAAGATCGAGGCATGGTGAGGGGGATCGGTGTGCGGCAGTGAGGAGGGAGGGAGAGATCGCGGGTTGTGGCTGAAGATTGCAGAAGAAGGTTTGCTTGAGGGGCCGGAGGAAGCACTCCTGCACCTCCTGGCCCACAAGCAGTGGTTTAAAAAGCACTTACCTACTGGATCCATTACCTCTACCGCCCTTAGCTGACGGGTTTCCCGAGCCCTGGGAAACTCAGCACATAGCCGTTAAATTCAAATGGCACCTGAAATCTGAGGAACAGAACATCATTAACATATTCTAATCACTGAGCTGCCTCTCCAGAGCGGGTTACTCAGATGCCCCCAAATCCGCTGCAGTTAAACTAGACATAGGCGGGTTTGCGGTGGGTTTGGGTCAGCTTTCACATACTTACCGATTTAATCACTACCTCCCCCCACCTCCGCCAACCCTCTGATGGCCATCGTGGGGTTGGGGAGGGGAACCCCTGCTACATAGGGGGGAAAATTCAGTTGCTTGTGCCTCCTGTTAGCGCCTTAAGAGGGCGCTAATGGGACGCAAAGCAACTGGCGCCTGGGCGCAGCGATGTTTGCGCCACTCGCGAAATTAACTAGACATTTTGCAGCGGCGCTAAACACTACCGCCATGATCTCCTGCGCCGGCAGATCGTGACATCAGTCGAGTACGCAACGCCCTGGTAGCGCCCCGGACCGGATATTGAATGGTGCCCCCTGCCTTATCTCCTGCCGCTAGCAATGACAGGTTGAGGGGAGCGTTTTGCAGTCAGGAAGGGACTGGGGAGCGCTATTTAAAAGTGGCCGCTTCCTGCCTTTTTTTGTTGGTGACATTTTTGCACCACACATTCAGAGAGAGAGAGAGAGAGAGAGAGACTTCTGGAGGGATTCAACACTGTGTGAAGGAGTTTTGGGTACTGAGCAGCACTTTGCAGGTTCATTTTGATTTGCCCTTCTTTGTATCGATTTAGAAGAGACTGTGGGGCTGCACTCTGAGCTCTTTTCCTGGGTCTCTCCATTGTTCTTTACAGCAGATTTGATGTACAGGTCTCTCCAGGATGAGATTCAAGGCTGCAATGAGCAGGATGTGGATGGAGAGCAAAATCAACCCTCCCCTTTAAGATAAAAACAGAAAACGCTGGAGAAACTCAGCAAGTCATGCAGCATCTGTGAAGAGAGAAACAGAGTTGATGTTTCAGGTCGATGACCTTTCGTCAGAACTCCCCTTTAAGAACTGGCCGGCGCCAGTGTGTCTGTGTTCCATTGCTGACTGACATCACATGAGCTTCACCAGCGCTCTGAGGTAGCGCCTCGCTCCTTGGCCTTTGCGCCTTAAGACAGGTGTAAAGCGTCTGATTTAGCACTCCAATCACCTCCAGGGGCGATAAAAACCAAGTTTGTCGTTGGAGGCGATAATTAGCGGCAGGCGCTAAACTTTGCGCACGGCCGATAATGGCGCCCCAAACGGGGCGATACTGAATTTTTCCCCCATAGTCTTTAATGTGGAACTTTGTCAAATGTCTTTTGGAAGTCCAGCTACATCATGCTGTAGAGGTTCCACAGTCTGGGATGTCAATTCCTGAAAGAAGTTGAGGTGATTGATTAGGATCTTCTTCATCTGAATCTGTGTTAATTGCTGTTTACTAGGTTAGTATTGTATAGATATTCTTCATGTTTACTCCAGATAATCGATTCCATTAGTTTAAATGGAATGGCAGTAAGACTAGTGGGTCTGTAGTTGCCTGTATTTGTTTTGTCCCCCTTTTTAAACATGAGCTCTAGATAAGCCTGTTTCCAATCTTCTTGGAGGTTACTGGGATTTGTTTCCACAGGCATTCCAGTTTAAATGAAAAAAAAAATCATTTCCACTGATGTTTTGTTTTTGGTGATGGCAAATTATTAACCAGATTTGACTGTTTTGCTATTAAATGTTACTGTTTATTATTTTTGCCTTGAGCTAATTTTCTTTTTGTTTGTTAAATGCTACAGTCAAACAACTGGAATATGAGCTGGATGTTGAATTAAGCATAAACGAAAATAACTACACTGACTTGATGAATCATTTGATGAATGGGTTAACAGCTCCCGTTAAATTGCCTGTTGATTCAATAAATGGCACTTTCACTGTTACTAATATCACCCATACAACAGGTGAGTGTGGATAGAATATATCAAAAATCTTCTGCAAAATATGGCATTTGCAAAGATAACACATTTTATACCATCTCAAAATTGGCCTGTGGACAACCGTGATATGGTGAAAGTTAACCAATATATTTAATGTTCTTTTTTGCATGATAGTTCTAATTTTCCTGAAATTCTGCTTCAGCTGAAAATTCTCTCTTTAGTACAGTTCATAAAAATCATGGCACAGAAGGAGGCGCTTTGTACTGCACAGTAGCTATCTGCGTTGGTTCACCAAGTTCTTCTGCTGCCTTACTTGGTTTAGCCACCATCAGGTGTGATCTTATTGGGAGATTCTGGGGGTTATTTTGGCCAAAGGGTGAAAACAATTTCTAAATGGGAGCTGTGCTAATAAGACACGCCTGTTTGAAAGTCTGGATTTAGCGCACAATTTTGGTCCTAATTGCTGATTACCATAATTTGAACTTGAACTGCTGAAACAGACACCTGCAGGTTTAGCACTCAAGTGCTGATTAGACACAATTTTCCTGGAGCAGTAGATGTGGGCTCCTCGCACCCACTTCCACTGAAGGTGTGGAGTGCTCTGGCTGGCACATAGCACACATTGCAGGATGGCTCAGGGACCGAGGGAGAGGGTGCACAGGTCATCGGACGTGGCACCCCAGGTCCTGGTGGAGGAGATCCAGAGGAGGAGGGATGTCCTCTAACCACAGTGGGGAAGGATACCAGCTTGGCCCCCTCACCCTCCTGTCCCCCTCTCCTGCAGCAGCTGCTGCTGCTCTGCCTGGCCTCATGTCCTCCTCTCATTCCTCGTCCAGACCAAAGGGGGAGTCCAAACAAGATGCCGATGACCAAGCACTGCCTTTCTCCTGGTCACTCCTACAAGTTGGAGCAGCTCAGCACTTATGCTTTTTAGGTGAAGTCCTTGGAGAATTTCTGGAATAAATGTTGCTAGAGTGTAGGTGAAGTCTTGATGAAGTCTCCCAGAAAGTCTCCCGATGTGTTTGAGGTCCTCTTCATAGCTCCAGTAGCAAATGACCATGAAAAGGTAAGTATTCCTTTAAGTCGCGCTTGAAATTGACATCAACACCATGTTTACTCCCAAACAGCTGGTTGCTGTTAGGAGAGGGTGTTAGGACAAGCATTAGCTACCAGAATGCCGTGCAGCCACAGCAGGCATTTTAAGTGGCAATCAGCCCCTTAACGTGCCTCTGGGCAGCCGTGCCTAGCGCAGGCGTCAACTCCTTTACCAAGATGGCGTCTTGCGCTAAATGCGGGCTAAACCAGCATTTCAGCACAAGACCCCACCTTGACCACCTGAACGTGCTGCCAAAAATTGCCCCCTCTAGGTTCAATCCCAGTCTGTGCTGAGCTTGCTAATCACAGGAGGTTTGGGGAGAAATCAACCAAGGCTACTGCTTCTGATTTCTAACCAATGACTGCTGTTGGAAAGTGAATAGGCATTTTGTGAGGACAGAATCAGGCTTGCTGTGATACTCCACATCAAATTGCCAGCCAACAATTACTGTGTGGTCTTCCTGATGAAGAAGAGCTTCATCGATGAATACCAGGCTGCCAGTGCTTACGGTACATTCCCACAGTGAGAGTCAGTTGTCTTCAGGGAAGAAGGGAACATAATGGACAAAACTGAAAAATAAATTACATAGTATTTGGTACATACACATAGGATTAAGGTAGAAGCTAAAATATCACAAACAAACTTAAAAAATAAAATAAATACATTTTTATTTATTTTAAAAATCTATGGAAGTTTTATCATGAAATGGAATGAATAACACTCCACAATATAAAATTAGTTTTTCAGGGCCAGAGAGATTGTTCAGCAGTAATTATGACTTAGTATGCCATTAAAAACTCAGGTACACCTCATTCAATAAGGCTTAACTTTTTCAATGGTTTTTACAGCGAGAATAGAGCGTAAAAAGTTGAAGTTCTCGTCAAATCAAGTGATTTCTAATGTATTCCATCTGCAACAGCGCACCCTGTGGTGGAGTAGGGTATCATTGACAGCAACTTCCGGACTTCTGCGTTTAACTATGCATGTGCGAAGGCCAGAAGTTGCTGTCAGTTTTACACAGTAATAATGGTGAACGCTGACAGTTTTGTTGTCGTTACAACCGCAAATTCAGGGCCATGGATTCAGCTGCCCATTATACATCTCTCTCGATTTTCATTTCCGTTAACTTCAGTATCAACCATATTCCTCCATCGAGTGGCCAGGAGTTGTTAGCAAGGAAAATGACATAGAAACATAGAAGATAGGAGCAGGAGTAGGCCATTCGGCCCCTCGAGCTTGTTCCGCCATTTAATGAGATCATGGCTGATCATCCAATTTCAGTACCCTGTCCCTGCTTTCTCCCCATATTCCTTGATCCCTTTAGCCTTAAGAAATATCTCTAACTCCTTTTTGAATATATTTAATGAATTGGCCTCAACTGCCTTGTGTGGTAGAGAATTCCACAGGTTCACCATTCTCTGGGTGAAGAAATTCCTGCTCATCTCAGTCCTAAATGGCTTACCCCTTATCCTTAGACTGTGACCCCTGGTTCTGGACTCCCCCGCCATCGGGAACATCCTTCCTGCATCTAGTCTGTCTAGTCCTGTTAGAATTTTATGTTTCAATGAGATCCCCTCTCATTCTTCTAACCTCCAGCGAGTATAAGCCCAATTGACCCAATCTCTCCTCATACGTCATTCCTGCCATCCCAGGTATCAGTCTGGTGAATCTTCGCTGCACTCCCTCCATGGCAAGAACATCTTTCCTCAGATAAGGCGACCAAAACTGCAACACAATACTCAAGGTGTGATCTCACCAAGACCCTGTACAACTGCAGCAAGACAACCTTGCTCCTGTACTTGAATCCTCTCGCTATGAAGGCCAACATACCATTTGCCTTCTTAACCACCTGCTACACCTGCATGCTTACCTTCAGCGACTGGTACACAAGGACACCCAGGTCTCGTTGCACTTCCCCTTTTCTCAATCTATTGCCGTTCAGATAATTTGTCTTCCTGTTTTTGCCACCGACATTGAGTGCCAATCCTATCTGCTGCAGTCCCAACCAAATACAAATCTCCAGCACGCTTTACAATCTCTTGAAACTTATAGAAAAACTATTCCCAGAATTTAAAAAAAAATTAACTTCTGTTGTTATGCTTTCAGGCAATTAGTTTAAAAAGATATCACAATATTGACCATAGCTTAGATATATTAGAAACATAGGGGGAAAAATTCAGTTGGTTTGCGCCTCCCGATAGCGCCTTAAGAGGGCGCTAATGGGGCGCAATGCAACTAGTGCCCGGGCGCGGCGATATCTGCGCCCCTCGTGAAATTGACCGGACATTTTGCGGCGGCGCTAAACAATACCGCCCGATCTCCTGCGCACGCAGATCTTGATGTCATTCAAACGTGCAATGCCCTTGTCACGCCCCGGTACGGAAATTGAGTGGCGCCCCCATCCTTTCCGCCTGGCGCAATTAACGACAGGTAGACTGGAACGCTTCCCAGTCGCTGTGGGGCTGGGGGGGAGCTATTTAAAGGGGGCCTCTTCCTGGCTTTTTCTGTGGTAGACATTTTTGCACCACTTGTTCTGAGAGAGAGAGAGATTCTGCGAGAGAGGAGAGAGAGCATTGAGTCAACGCTGTGTGAAGTAGTTTTGGCTACTGAGCGTAACTTTGCAGGTACTTTGTTTTTTGACCTTCATAACTTTGATTGCCAAGAGACTATGGGGACTGCACTGATTGGGGCCATCGTCCTGCGCCAGCAAAATCGGGGGCCACAGAGACGTAGAGAGAGAGTGGCAATCATGGCCAGACGGAGGAGGGCCAATAGGCCTCTGTACAGGAGACGTTACCCTCCCAGGGTATTTCGCCAACAATTCTCCTACATTAATATGTCTGAGGAGCAGTGTTTGCGAAGGCTGCGCTTCAGCAAGGAGGTGGTCACTGAGCTCTGCCACCTGCTGCAGCCAGATCTGCAGCCTCAACTGAGGACCAGGACGTCTCTGTTGGTGGCAGTGAAGATCACAGTGGCTTTGAACTTTTATGCCACCGGCTCATTTCAATCAGCTACTGGGGACATCGCCAATATCTCCCAGTTCGCGGTCCATTGCTGCATCCGTCAGGTCACAAATGCCCTCTATAAAAGGAGACAAGAGTACATCTCTTTCCCCATGACCCCGGCCAAGCAGCATGAACGCGCTATGGGCTTTGCGAGGATAGTGGGCTTCCCCATGGTGCAGGGCGCCATTGACTGCACGCATGTGGCTTTGCGTGCTCCACATGAGAATGCAGAGGATTTCCACAATCGAAAGGGGTTCCATTCCTTAAACATGCAGTTGGTCTGTGACCACAGACAGCTGATACTCGCTGTCAATGCCCACTATCCTGGCAGCAGCCACGATGCCTTCATCCTGCGCCAGACGACTGTGGCAGAACTTTTCCAGGCACCGCATCACCCAGGCGGTTGGCTTCTCAGGGACAAGGGATATCCACTGTGCACCTGGCTGATGACACCGCTCCGTTCGCCCAACACCCCTGCTGAGCTGCAGTACAACGAGAGCCATCTCGCTACCAGGAACATCGTTGAGCACACAATCGACGTGCTCAAGCAACGGTTCCGCTGTCTGGACCATTCTAGAGGAGCCCTGTAGCACTCGCCTGAGTGAGCCTCCCTCTTTGTAGTTGTGTGCTGCATGCTGCATAACCTGGCAATCCTCAGGACGCAGCCAATGCCATCAGGCCTTGGAGCACCACCAGAGGAGGAGGAAGAGGAGGCGGATGATCATCAGCAGCACCAAGGCGGGAGGGAGGCCCACAATGTAGAAACTGGAAGGGCCGTCCATCAACGTCTGATAGCAAGCCGCTTCTATGCCCCTGCTGAGGAAATGACTTCTGCCTTTGAGGACAACATGAATGAAACCAACCCACAACCCCTAAGCTGGCCAAGGCAGCAATGATCCCAAAGACCAAACATATACATTTTGAATACAAAAACTTATTTATTTTACAAACTCTGTGTGTGTCATTTCCTCAAAAAAACAGTAATTAACATAACTGGTTCTCTCAACCTGGAGATAATGTCCAAAACACTTAACAAAAGTTTGACCACGAACTTCGGCCTTTAATAACAAAATGACCAACATTTTGTCACACCTCATACAATTTACCCTTCGAGGGTAATCTTCCCTTGCGCACTTCCCCCCTTCCCACCCTACTGCTCCTCTATAGTGGGACCCCAGTGGCTGCAGCAAGGCTGGTGGAAGGCTGCTGATGGTCAGAACCTGAGACTGCAGATGCCCTTGAAGGACGGCCTCGACCAGCTCTGGGCCTGGAGGGCCCGGCTGCAGACTGCACCAACTCTGCATGGGCGGCAGCAGTCTGTCCTACAGGCGGTGGCAAGTGCAGTGGAGAAATGACAGTGGTGGCAGCAGGAATGCTGTCATCTTGAGAGAGGACAGCAACTCCCTGCTCAACCAACACACTGGCACTCCCACGGGGCAGCACTTCAGCATCTGGAGCAATCTGCTGGAGCACAGATTGCTGGCCTGCTGCGGCATGGTGAGAGCCCCGGGGAAATGTGTCCGAACCAGCGAGGATGGCAGCAATCAGTGCTCGCGTGGCCTCAATCTGAGTCTGCATGAGAGCAGTCAGAGATGGGGCCATGGCAGCCAGTGACTGAATTGCAGCACTAAACATTTGCATGGCATCCGCCTGTGCTACAGCGAAGTGCTCCACACTCCTTGCCAGTGATTCAGGGCATTCGGGCACCCTTCCCACTGCACCCATGAGCTCAGTGTGCATGTCCACCGCCTGGGTGTTCATTTCAGTGATGAGACGCTCCTCCTCTGTGTCCAGTGCAGCAGGACTTGCTGGCATACTCTCCCTCCGGGGAGAAAGCCCCCGAGCTTCCCTACCCACATCGCGTTGCTGCAGCCCGCTGGGTCCTGGAGCTTCACCCTCATCAGACCCTTCCCCCCTGCTCCCCTCCAGGGAAGGCGTGTTCCCAGTGTGGGCATGGGCTTCTTCGGGAGAGGGTGGCGCTGATGCTCCGGCTTCCTCTTCCTCCTCGCCTGCAGCTTCACTCCCACTGGCAGCTTGAGGGCCAGTCTCCTCAGCTGGTGAATCACCATCTGAAAGAAGGGAGGTACAAGAGTGGCTTTAGCGTGAGGACAGGGTGGCAGTAAAGGAGGAATGAGTGCAGCGATTTAGTAAGTTGGATTGAAAGTGTCAAAGGCTGGTGTTCACAGAATCACAGAAACCCCACAGTGCAGATAGAGGCCATTTCGGCCCATCGAGCCTGCACCGACACATATCCCACCCGATCCCCGTAACCCCTACACCAACACATATCCCACCCTATTCCCGTAACCCCACGTATTTAATCCCCCTAACACTAAGGGTCAATTTATCATAGCCAATCGACCTAACCCGCACATCTTTGGACTGTGGGACAGGTGGAAGGAGAGAGGACAAAAAGGTAATGACCTTACTATTGCTGTCCAGAACGGGGTCGGCGTCTCCAGTGGTGACGGGACCGATCACCCGGCTTGCCACAATCCTCTGGACACGCGCCTCAAGATCGCTGAGGGGTTGCAGCTGAGGATGCCCTCCACCCGTCCATTGCTGCTGTCTCCTATTATGAGATGGCTTGGCCTGCAAGAAAAAGGACGGCGTCTGAGTAAATATACAGCCATGGTCTAGCCTGATGTGCCTCCCATAGGTGAATAGCCCTTACTGTATGCAGCCATGGTCTTGCCTGATGTGCCTCCCATAGGTGAATAGCCATTAATGTATGCAAAGTGAGGAATGTGCGTGTGTTTCATGAGAGGGCCATAGGTGTTGGACGAGTGTTGGGCATTGGGGTTTTAAGACACTCTGGCCATAGAGTGAGGTTGAGATGGAGAGGTATTGAAAAAAAGCCACTCACCCTGACGACCCGAGTGAGGTTGTTGAACTTTTTTCTACATTGTATATGGGTCCTGGGCACCATGCTCCTGGAGGAGACGCTCTGAGCCACCTCCCTCCACACTCTTCTGTACTCGCGTGGCAAAGGCCTCTTGCCACTCTCTGAGTACAGTATTGATATTCTGTGCTCCACCGCGCCAACCAGAGCCTCCAAGGCCCGCTCACTGAAGCTCTGTGCTCGCTCCCTGGCCCCCTCCATAGTCCTTGGCTGCAAGATTTAGCCACAGGTCGCCAGGCAGAGATTAAAGGCTCCAATGAGCAGGGTGTGGCTGGAGAGCAAGATCGACCCTCCCCTTTAAGAACTGGCCGGCGCCAGTGTGTCTGTGTTCCATCGCTAACTGAGAGCACCTGCACTGCGCCTGCGCTCTATGTTAGCGCCTCGCTCCTCGGCCTTTGCGCCTTAAGACAGGTGTGTAGCACCTGATTTAGCACTGCATTCAACTCCAGGGGCGATAAAAGCCAAGTTTGCAGTTGGAGGCGATAATTAGCGGCAGGCGCAAAACTTTGCGCACGGACGATAATTGCGCCCCAAACGGGGCAATACTGAATTTTTCCCCCATAGAAACATAGAAGATAGGAGCAGGAGTAGGCCATTCAGCCCCTCGAGCCTGTTCCGCCATTTAATGTGATCATGGCTGATCATCCAAATTCAGTACCCTGTCCCTGCTTTCTCCCCATATCCCTTGATCCCTTTAGCCTTAAGAAATATATCTAACTCCTTCTTGAATATATTTAATGAAATGGCCTCAACTGCATTCTGTGGTAGAGAATTCCACAGGTTCACCACTCTCTGGGTGAAGAAATTCCTCCTCATCTCAGTCCTAAATGGCTTACCCCTTATCCTTAGACTGTGACCTCTGGTTCTGGACTCCCCCACCATTGGGAACATCCTTCCTGCATCTAGTCTGTCTAGTCCTGTTAGAATTTTATGTTTCAATGAGATCCCCTCTCATCCTTCTAAACTCTAGCGAATATAAGCCTAATCGATCCAATCTCTCTTCATACGTCATTCCTGCCATCCCAGGTATCAGTCTGGTGAATCTTCGCTACACTCCTCCATGGCAAGAACATCCTTCCTCAGATAAGGTGACCAAAACTGCACACAATACTCAAGGTGTGGTCTCACCAAGGCCCTGTACAACTGCAGCAAGACATCCTTGCTCCTGTACTCGAATCCTCTCGCTACGAAGGCCAACATACCATTTGCCTTCTTCACCACCTGCTGCACCCGCATGCTTACCTTCAGCGACTGGTGCACAAGGACATCCAGGTCTTGTTGCACTTCCCCTTTTCCCAATCTATTGCTGTTCAGATAATAATCTGTCATCCTGTTTTTGCCACCAAAGTGGATAACCTCGCATTTATCCACATTATACTGCATCTGCCATGCATCTGCTCAATCACCCAACCTGTCCAAATCATACTGGAGTTTCTCTGCATCCTCCTCACAGCACACACGCCCACCCAGCTATGTGTCGTCTGCAAACTTGGAGATGTTACATCTAGTTCCCTCGTCTAGATCATTAATATATATTGTGAATAGCTGGGGTCCTAGCACTGATCCCTGTGGTACCCCACTAGTCACTGCCTGCCACTCCGAAAAAGACCCGTTTATTCCAGCTCTTTGCTTCCTGCCTGCCACCCAGTTCTCTATCCAAGTCAGTACCTTACCCCCAATCCCATGTGCTTTAACTTTGCACGCCAATCTCTTATGCGGGACCTTATCGAAAGCCTTCTGAAAGTCCAAATACACCACATCCACTGGTTCTCCCTTATCTATTCTACCAGTTACATCCTCAAAAAATTCAAGTAGCTTAGTCAGGCATGATTTACCTTTTGTAAATCCATGTTGTCTTTGTCCGATCCTGTCACTGTTTTCCAAGTGCTCTGCTATTACATCTTTTATAATGGACTCTAGCATTTTCTCCACTACCGATGTCCGGCTTACCAGTCTAAAATTCCCCATTTTCTCTCTCCTTTTTTAAATAGTGAGGTTACATTAGCTACCCTCCAATCCATGGGAACTGTTCCAGAGTCTATAGAATTTTGGAAGATGACCAGCAATGCATCTACTATTTCTAGGGCCACTTCCCTAAGTACCCTAGGATGTAGATTATCAGGCCCTGGGGATTCATCAGCCTTCAATCCCGTCAATTTCCCTAACACCATTTCCCTACAAATACTGATTTCTTTCAGTTCCTCCCTTTCATCAGACCCTATGTTCCCCGACATCTCTGGGAGGTTATTTATGTCCTCCTTTGTGAAGACAGAACCAAAGTATGTATTTAATTGGTCTGCCATTTCTTTGTTCCCCATTATAATTTCCCCTGATTCTGACTGCAAGGGACCTACGCTTGACTTCACCAATCTTTTTCTCTTCACATATCTATAGAAGCTTTTACAGTCAGTTTTTATGTTCCCTGCAAGCTTACTCTCATATTCTATTTCCCCCCCTCTTAATTAATCCCTTTGTCCTCCTTTGCTGAATCCTAAGCAGCTCCCAATCCTCAGGTTTGCTGCTTTTTCTGGCCAATTTATGTGTCCTCTCCTTGGATCTTATGCTATCCCTAATTTCCCTTGTTAGTCATGGTTGAGTCACCTTTTTTGTTTTATTTTTATGCCAAACAGGGATGAACAAATTTTGTAGTTCATCCATGCGATCTTTGTATATAGTGAAAATTTTGCAAGATTTCTGAGATGTTCTTGTCTTCCTTATGATAACTTCAGAGCATTTTGCTATGTTCTATTTCACTTTTTTTATTTGTGGTAAAATAATAAATGCCAGATTCGGCCCCAAACCCTATCTGGCTGCATATCTGATGTCCAGTTCCTTTATGGTTCTGAGATGAATAACATGGATAATGTGAATGTATGCAGTATAATAAATCTAGAGAATACAAGCAGAATTAACATAATTCAAGCAAGACTAGAGATTTTTATAGAACAGAACTGGGCACTGTGTTGAGTTAGCAACTGTTCTAGTACCACTGGCACATGGGATCAAATCCAACCCAGACTGATGAAATGAACATAGGAACATAGAAGATAGGAGCAGGAGTAGGCCATTCGGCCCCATGGCTGATCATCCAAATTCAGTACCCTGTCCCTGCTTTCTCCCCATATCCCTTGATCCCTTTAGCCTTAAGAAATATATCTAACTCCTTCTTGAATATATTTAATGAATTTGCCTCAACTGCCTTCTGTGGTAGAGAATTCCACAGGTTCACCACTCTCTGGGTGAAGAAATTCTTCCTCAGTTCTAAATGGCTTACCCCTTATCCTTAGACTATGACCCCTGGTTCTGGACTCCCCCGCCATCGGGAACATCCTTCCTGCATCTAGTCTGTCTACTCCTGCTAGAATTTCATAAGTTTCAATGAGATCCCCTTTCATTCTTCTAAACTCTAGCGAATATAAGCCCAATCGACCCAATCTCTCCTCATACATCATTCCTGCCATCCCAGGTATCAGTCTGGTGAATCTTCGCTGCACTCTCTCCATGGCAAGAACATCCTTCCTCAGATAAGGCGACCAAAACGGGGCACAATATTCAAAATGCGGTCTCACCAAGGCCTTGTACAACTGCAGCAAGACATCCTTGCTCCTGTACTCGAATCCTCTTGCTATGAAGGCCAACATACCATTTGCCGCCTTAACCGCCTGCTGCACCTGCATGTTTACCTTCAGCGACTGGTACACAAGAACACCCAGGTCTCGTTGCACTTCCCCTTTTCCCAAGCTATTGCCATTCAGATAATAATCTGTCTTCCTGTTTTTGCCACTGAAGTGGGTAACTTCGCATTTATCCACATTATACTGCATTTGCCATGCATCTGCCCAATTACCCAACCTGTCCAAAATCTCTGCTGATTATAAAATCTTATTTAAAAATGAGTTTGGACAGTCTCAACTCAATCAGGCCCAGAGCAAAAAAATGCTCCCAATTTGGCACAAATTGCCACCAAATTGACAATCCCACTCGGAGCAATGGTAAATGGCAAAATTCATATGGTGCAATAGGGAGTGTTTTAATGCTCACTGGAAAATGGGGAGCATCATAAATTGGATATGCTGACCTCTGAGCCTAATTCTCTGATCTGTGTTCCCATTGAGCGAGGCTCTGTTGTGGGAGTGACGTCTTGTACATTTATATTAAATATAGGAATCATGTGTAGAAAAAGCTTAGGAATTAATCAACACCTTTTTGCTAGTTAGTCTCGCTACAATGAGGGCAATAGTTAAGTAATTCATTTCAAGATTAAATTGGAATTTGGCTTTGAAAAATTACATCACTTATCAAGTAATTACTGATTTTTGCCCCCTTTGGTAAATCACAAGTTATACTTAGGCTTCAGCAAGGTTATTATTTTTTTGTTAGTAACTATTTTTCCATTTTCAAAGTAATTTTATGGCTAGATAGAATTTACAATTCTCTATACTTAGTTCACAAACGGTCACAAGAACATCTATTG
This sequence comes from Somniosus microcephalus, assembly GCF_052327205.1. Lineage (NCBI taxonomy): Eukaryota > Metazoa > Chordata > Chondrichthyes > Squaliformes > Somniosidae > Somniosus > Somniosus microcephalus. Next base: position 122,696,568 of record NC_140995.1, read on the forward strand.
GTCTTTGATTTGTTAACTTCGTTAAATATGTCATGGGTCCATTACTAAGTGATGGGGAAAATAAATCTCTGCTGTGTACTTGGTAACCACAGATTACTGGCAATGTTCTAATTACTTTTGCTTTTTTTCGCCATAGTCTGTCAATCTGTGAACAATGAAATTCAATGCATGTGTCATGATCAATTTACTTGGAACTCAACATTTTGTACAAAGTACCAGTCTTGCAGTGCAAATATTACAAAAGGCCAGACCTGTGACTGCATCAAGGATTATCCAACAGAAGGGACATTCTGTGAGCTCAAACCTATAATGACAACCCCCACACAAAGTACTGCAGCCACAACTACACCAGCAAGAACAACAACAACAACACCAACGACTACATCAACAACAACTGCACCAAAGACTACATCAACAACAACACCAACAACTGCATCAAAGACTACGTCAACACCAACAACTGCGTCAACGGGAGTTAAGCCAAGTATATTGAACAATGTTTATCCCTTTCATTAACAAGAAAGTACATTTGTAGGTCTGAACTGAATGTCATCTAGCTCACATTACTTTAAAGAACTAACAGTAACAATACTGATCTGTGGAACAAATCTAAATTGGTAGTGTAATTGCAGAATTTTTTTTTGAAATTAATTACATTATGACAATCAGTACTGAGATATCGACCATTTCAAGAATCATTAACTTTGCATGGCTCACTAGCAGAGCAGAGAATGGGGGCAGGATTCTGTGTTATGCCCCTTAAAAGTGCAGGTAGAGCACGATAAAGGTGTATTTAAAGGGTGTTGTGAGTTCTGACGAAGGGTCATCGACCTGAAACGTTAACTCTGTTTCTCTCTCCACAGATGCTGCCTGACCTGCTGAGTATTTCCAGCATTTTCTGTTTTTATTCAAGAATCATTAATCTCAGTTGGTGCCACTGACAGCTTTTTGACCATAATCCTCCACTTACTGAATACTTAGGGAGTGAATTTCTATGGGGATTCTCCCACTTGTCCGCTTTAACTTCAGTGGAAGAGCCGCGGAAACCTTGCAAAATTGGAGTACACACCATTAAGACAGTTTTTTCGGGCTTTTCATAGGCCCTCTGCTGAAAGTTAGTGGAAGAGTAGGAGAATCCTCTGAGTCTCAGTTATACTGTTATTGCGTGAAGTTAAGCTTTTATAGTCACCTTCTGGCAGAAAATTACCGAGGTTAGTTTTTCCCACTAGACCTCTCAACTGAGGAAGTTATCTGGTGTGGAGGGTCCAAACAAGGCAGTGTAAGGAGGTGGTGTGGCCAGGGCAGAGCCTTCCAGCCCGAGTGTTCCTGTATTCTGGCCCGGGAAAGACCAATGAAGAAATTACCGGTCTTGCCAAGTTTTGTGCAGTTTCTTCATTAACATATGGGTGCTGCGCTCCCAGTGCACTTTCCACGGCTCACTAGCAGAGCAGAGAATGGGGGCAGGATTCTGTGTGATGCCCCTTAAACGTGCAGGTAGAGCACGATAAAGGTGTATTTGCACATTGTGTGGGGGAGGAAATGAATGGTTTGGAGAGCAGCTTTGTACTGAAGCAGAGTACAAAGTCTGACAATTCCAAGGTTGCAGGCATGACTTCTCCATTTAATGATCGAGCCTTGGAAGTCATGTTCATGGAGGTGCAGGCAAGGAAGCGTGCCATCTTTGGTTATAAGAGGCACCTTCCTCAAAAAGAAAAGGCAGTAAGGGCTGCATGGGAAGAGGTGGCAGAACAGGCTATTGCCAACTATTTCAATATCATGGAAAGTTGTGCAACTGAAAAGAGCCATACGATACACAGAGCAAAAAAAATGAGATTTTTGGCAGAAGGATGAAACAATTTTGTATTTATTTCAAATATTGTAAATTTAGTGAAAGAGATAATTGTGAGATTGCATTTAGGCTCTATCTGTCCATTTTTTGTACTGATTTTTTTATTATATATACACTGAACATCAGATTTTCCTCTTGATTTATGTCACTGCAGGATAAATTGAATGGAATAGGGAGCCACTTTTGCAAGGAAGTGACGAGGAAGTAGAATGTGTTCTGCCATGTATGGGTGGCCATTTGTAATGGTATGCTAGTAATACCTGCACCATAGCAACAGCAATGTCAGGGGTGCCTGATATTCAGCGTTACCATGTATGGTGGAGAGGAGGGATTTAAAAGTTAAAGGGCCCAAATGGTCAGTGTAATCAATCATCTTCTCAGACAGAGACTCTTGCAGAGGTCGGGGAACCTGCCCTAAAATATACAAAGTGGCGTAAACCTGGAAAATTGGTGACGTTGGGGGCGTATCTTTACAGTAAATGGGACTTGTACCTTGACAAAGATTCCGCAATAGTGAAAAACCCCGACCACAATGTGCTGGCAATCAATGACAGGTTATCTCTCAGCAAGCAATGCAGTACTGAGGGCCACCATCTTTTGCACTGTTGAGGGAATATTATCACTCATTGGAGACATGGAACATACTGAGCTGGCACGTAAATTGACAGCTACACTGCAGTGGCTAGCACTAAAACTGACCAAAGATAGACCAGGTAACATTGACACAGCAAGTGTTAGAAACTAGCCGGAATCTTTTAATTTCACATATTGATCATTCTATTTTTGCTAATCTGTGAAATTTTCAGTTTTCTATAATATTTTTCTGAAAAATTCACCCATAATTCTTTGCGGGATGCTGGATTCTAGAATAACTGTAATTCATTAGTAATATAAATTACCTGAATAGCAAAAAATACACATTCTTTATATTTAAAACAGTAAAAGATTAATAATGGCTACTTTTTTCACAGAAACATTTGCAGTCAAACTTCTAAACATTGCCTATACAGATGAACTGAGTAATCCTTCCTCAAACTACTATAAAAACCTCTCAGGACATTTTAAGATACTGGTAAGTAACTGAATGAATAACATTACAAACTCAAAAATGTATTTTTTCATCTTTGTGCTACTGCTGTGGAGCCTTGCCCTTCAGGAGTGTATAACAGAAATTCTGGTCGAAGCCGGGCTAATGCCTTAAAGTAAAACCTTTAATAAAGATATTAAAAGACTCAAAAGGCAATTAAATGGGAAAATGTAATGCTGTCATTCTGCAATATGTAATTTGTTTGATTTAAAAAAAAAAATTGGTCTAGTACCTAACATCGGGCACAGAAACTTCAGTTACTGGGTGAAAACCTTTTCAAAAAGCATTTTGAGGGAATCGGTTCATTAACCAACTGTGACAGCCAACTGTTTATATATTATTTTCCTATTATAAAAGTTTCCATATGGTTTTCCCATTTTAAGTGTTGACGTGAAAAATGTTACAGGAAGTAATATTTGTGGCACTAAGCGTGCATAATACAAGAGATTTTTTAATAATATATAAATATAGCAATATTATTTTTTAAACATAGAAATGAACCTGACTTGCTATTGTGGAATATTTGCAATGGACTTCATGCAACTTGGGGTTTAAGCATAGACACTGCCCTGGCCTTGGTGGATTTATCTACCCATCATATGTTTTCTGATTTGCTTCTGTCATGAATGTGGTGGGTAATTGAACCATATGAGAGAACCTGCTGCAATCCAAAGCTAATTCTCTTCATAACTGGTAGCAGATCCTTCCTGCATTGGTTCCTTCTGTGGTTGTATTCTGTGTTTTTCAATGCCTGTTTTCTTTGGCATTAAACCATTGTCAAGCTTATTAAACTCCACCTAGTGGTAGAAATGTGCTGCTGCAGACACCTTTTATAATGCTAAATCCTATTGCGATGCTACCTCGAGGCATGACAGAATGGTGATGCCCAAAAAAGGAGTGTGTGACATACATAGTAAACGTAATGGGCAATAATTTGGTGTCACAATAACGGTGAGGCTAATGACGCTCACTGTTGTTTATACGTAAACGCTACAGTGGCTTCAGGCACGGGGCAGATGCACATATCCAAAAGTTGCTGTCCGAGGTGCACCGCTTCACTGTTAGCTTAGCGAAAACGGCATCTCGCTGTCTGCTTCACTATTGACATACATTGAATGGTGTGAAGTTCCAAACTAAATACAAACTAAACTCACCACAGAAAGTTAAATCTCTGGAACTGAAAATTAACTATTACAAGTGTGGAGTCTCATTCCTTCAGGTTTTAATTGTTGGAGATTTTAAAATATATAAAATGTAAAATTTTACATAAAAAAAAATATTTTCCTTTGTCTCTTTAATCTCTCTCTTTTAATCCAATCTTTTTTCCCTTTTTCTCTTTCTGTACCTGATTTAATATTGAATTCACCCACTCTATGACTTGCACTTCCTTCTCAGTTCATGCGCTGTTAATTTCACAATCCTTCAACCTGAATTTAAAAATCTAAACATGCACGGGCAAGTCTAGCTAAGGGCAAATGGCCTGCTACAGCAAATTATGGGCCATTATATTATAGAGTATTGATCTGAATGTATTTCATTTTTATACATATATTCCTGTAGAATTAAAAATGTTTTCACCCTTTGTTGTTTTCACATTTATTTTTCAAATGCCATGTTTCTAATCTATTTATAACCATTTCTCTAGTTTGAAAAGGCCTACCAAGCAGTGCGAAGCGATGCTAAAGTAAACATTCTAGGATTCACGTAAGTGAAACATTTCAAGGAGAGACTTTTTCAGCCGCATTTTATTCTGAAGGTCCAATGACCAGAAACAGAGAACCTGATGATTAAGTAGGAGCTGAAAAGTGGGATCCAACACATGAAGCAATAGAATATTTATGGATTACATTTTATTTTGGGCACATGGGGGTAGGTTTTCATTATTATTGCCATTGCCTGGATCCTGAAAATCTACTCTGCAATAAAATGTTTTTTTAAGGTGGCTCCCTTTGTAAAGGGACCGCAGGGGCACCTTAAAACTACTTCTGGGAGGGGCAGGGGACACAAACCCCACTAACGTGAGCACCTTTGGCTGTCTTTCTGGACTCTTTAGCAGGGTGCAGTCCAGATGCACTACCCTCCTACCATGGGCATGCAAATCATGAAAATTCCCCCGACCCTACAAATTTTGGGGGTGGGGTGGGAGGGGATCAGTGACCAAGGTCCAAGACAGCTGCATCTTGTCATGACAAACTGTGCTGCCCTGCAGATTTTCACAGCCACAGTCTGCAGTAGATTAGGATTTAGCAGCCCTGAGCATGTGTTATGTAGTAGACAGCCACCACATATACTCCCACCACTCGGGTGGCAGCTAAAAGAAGCATTAGAATAGGGGATAGCGGTGTTTAAGAATCAACTGTCACTACATTAATTGTCTTGGAAAGAAAGAAAAGAAAGAAATTGCATTTATATAGCATCTTTAACAACCCCACTGTTACTGTGCTGGACACAGTTGGAGTTTATGAAATGGTTTCCCTTATTAAATTTGCACATTAGTTGTCAACCAGCAGTCATGGGATACCTGCTGCCTCCTCTTGTACCGTTGTTGATGATCTTCAGCCTGATCAATCTGTTGCTCTGGCCCACCTTTCTCTTACTCCTCCAAGTCATCTATGACAAGTTGTCTTTGCAAGTTGTGTACGATGCAACACACCATAACACTTCTAGACAATCTAGCTAGGTTACATTGGAGATATATTTGCAAAAGAATATTTCCCTTTTTCTAAGATAATGTTGCTTACTTGAGCTGTGAAAAAACATTAACTATGATTCTTCATTATTTTGAAAAAGATGCTTGGGTTTTCAGTTTGTCAGGACTGGTCCCATTGGTATGTAACAGGCATTTGAAGGCTGAAAAATTCAGCAAGGAATCCTTGATTCCTCTTCAATTAGAGCAGCATGTGGTCGTCTGGCCAGCCTGCCAAACTGGCCTAAAGTGTTCTCATAAAATGTGTGGGAGCTTTATTTTAATATAAGGATGGATGGCAATGACCCCAGCACAATTTCAGACCTGTTTACAATACAATCACGCTGTTTGCCCGGCTTGCCCTTCTAGGATGTAATTTAGTGGTTGTGTTACTGGACTAGTAATACAGAGGATTGGACTAATAAGCCAGATAATGTAAGTACATGTCCCAGTATGGCAGTGTGAGAATTTGAATTAAACCTGCATAAGGTCCCCTCTCCAGCATTGGTTTGCCCTGAAGCAGCCAGCATTATCGCGGGCTGCACTCGGGGAAACCAGCCCGAGGGATTGCCTGCAACAAAGAAGATAAATAACTTGCCTGAATCTGGAACTGGGAGGAGCAGGAACAGGACCCAATCTCTGCTCCCGACCCCTCATCACCACCGCTCCCGATATTCCCAACCACCCCCAATCTTCCAGCCCTAATCTCCCTCTCCTGAGATCCAAGACCCCTGACCCGATACTGGTCTGCGACTCTGCGTTTTCTCGCCTCCCCCCATCCCCAACCGACCCCCGGACCTACTTACTTGAGGGCCACTGAGGCGCTAGCTGCAGCCCAGTTTCGTACCAGTCATTGCCAGCTCTATTACAGTGAGATCTGAGGCTCAATATCAGAGGGGTCTCGGACCTCACCAAAAATGGGTGCTCCTGAATTTCTAGGCCCTGGAAATAAAAAGCTGGCGATGACTGAGGATAACTGCTCTGCACACTTCGGTCAGCACGGAGGCAGTTGCAGAAATGTGCCAGCTCCTACTAGGTCAGAAGAGACTAATCTGCACCATAGAGATGGCATTGCCAGTTGCAGTCATAGTGCCCAGCGCCCTCAACATTTATACCTCTGCCTCCTACCTGGGGATCATCTATGTTCTGCAGTATCAGCCATGTGCTGCCTACCTGTATCAAACCAGTGACTGATGCATCAGTCAACATGGTCAGAACTTTCATCTCCCCCCTCGACAAGTAGTAACAGGAGTATGGCATGGCTACCCAACTTGATTGCATTGTTGCATTTTCCAAAGTACAGGGGCCATTGATGGCAGTCGCATGACTGGATCTTTGCTTCTCCTCTTGGCGACCATTTTAAGCAGCTTACATCAGTTCCACCAATCTCCTGGTAAAGATGTATGTAGCTGTGCTGCCACTTGTAAATGTTGATGAGAGGGAGCTGGGTGCTGTGAGATAATGCAGCTGATTTCCATCTTCAGTGTACATCAGGTGGGTGGTGGGCAGAGCAATTGCCATACCCGCCCGATATCACCAGTGAAAGGCCCAAATAATTTTGGCCAGGCTTCACTTGCATTGAACTGGTGAGCTGCCAGCCATTTGCAAGCGTTGATGGGCAGCTCGTTGTTTTTGGGGGGAGGCAGGAAATTCGGCAGGCCATTCACAGAGCACCGTCATACGGCTTGGGATCGAAAGGGAAAGGCTGGACTGATGGGGGTAGGGGCAATGGAAAGCATTGTTGAAAAGGTGGAGGGCTGGCAATAAGGTGCTGGGAGAGCAATTATGCTCATCCTGCTGCCCAAAAAATGACAAATGAATGATTGTTTTAATTGTTCCCAGAGCTTCTTCCAGCGATCCCTTTAAGGGATGCTGCTTCCAGCCATTTCCTACTCTGAGCAGTGGGTGGTCTTATGTTCATTAATAAATAGACATTCTTATTATGAACACAGCCAGCTTTTGCTAGACACTTTTATTGAGCACATGTGGACTAGGTACAGTATCTGTAGAGGCATCCATCTTGACTGCTGCCTTGTGGGTAGCCTAGTGCCTCATGGGTAATGTAGTCTTAATATACATACAGCTGGATAGTGTAGTCTTATATGCAGCTCTACACAGCTCTATGGCTCCACCTAGTGTCCACTATAGAATGACATGTTATTGATCATTACATCCCCCTTTGAGGTTTAACAAAATCAATATCAATTAACTTTCAAGAAAACAATAAAGATAATATCAGTAACACTTTTGTTAGTGCTCTATAAACATAAACATTTTCAAAACAGTCAACATATTTTCAAAGCTTTACATTGTACTCAAAGATTAAGTCTATCAGGCTTTTTTACTTCACGTGTGGATCTTCTCAACATGGGTAAGTCTGATGTGTCTTCATGAGATTGTTCTGGCGGTGAATGACAAGATGCAGTTGCGGCATTGTCATCAATCTGGTCTTGAATAGTCTCTTGTGTTTTTAGGAGGGAACGGCGGTTCCTTCTGAGAATCTGTCCTTCCTCAGTTCTAACAGTGTATGACCTTGGTCCTACTTCCTCAAGAACTGTAGCTTTCCTGTTCCATGCATCTGGATCCTCAATCCTGACAACATCATCCCTTGTCAATGGTTTTAGAGTTTTGGATGACTTGTCATAGTATGATTTCTGTTTCAGCTTTAACAGTTGAAGTCTCTGTCTCAGTTCCTCACTTTGCTGTTCTTTTGCACAGCAGAGTAGCGTGGTGCACAACTTGCGACCCATTAGTAGTTCAGCAGGTGAAGAACCACAGTCTAAAGGTAAGGCTCGGTAGCTCAGCAGGGCGAGATAAGGATCAGACTTGCTTTCTGTCGCTTTCTTCAGTAGCTGCTTGAGAACTTGAACACCTTTCTCTGCCTTACCATTTGACTGAGCATACAAAGGACTGGATGTGATGTGCTGAAAGTCATAATGTGCTGCAAACTGTTGCCACTCCTTACAGTTGAAACGCGGACCATTGTCGCTAACGGCAATCCTGAGAATTCCATGTCTGGCGAAGATGGATTTCACATGCATTATGACACTGCTTGCTGTGGTGCTTGAGAGCAGCGCCATCTCAGGATAGTTAGAATAGTAGTCAATCACTATTAGATAGTCTTTACCATTTAAATGAAAAAGGTCCATACCAACCTTTTGCCATGGTGCTGTTGGTATGTCAGCTACTATCATTGGTTCCTTTGCTTGTTTGTTTTGGTGTTTCTGACATGTCTCACATTTGCCTATCATGTTCTCAATGTCCTTATTTATGCCAGGCCAATAAACAGTGTCTCTTGCCCTCCTTTTGCATTTTTCAATTCCGAGTTGTCCCTCATGAATCCTTTTGAGCATGTCTTGACGTAGAGCCTGTGGAATGACTATTCTGTTCTGTTTTAGTAATAGTCCACTTGCGACACTCGATTCTGACCTTATGTGAAAATATTTTGGACAGGAACCTTTTGGCCAACCATGATGAATGTTCTCTATTACTGTTTGTAATACTGTATATTTTACTGTTTCTTCTGCTATTTGCTTTGATTTTGTGTCTGACACGGGCAGCGCAGCAGTGACCATACTCACATGAACATCCACGTCTTCTTCAGTAGAGCTCACATGACTCATTGTGGGTGCTCGGGATAGTGCATCTGCTAACACTATGTATTTGCCTGGTGTGTAGATCAGTTCAAAGTCATATCTTTGCAGCTTCATCATGAGTCGTTGAATCCTTGGAGACATCTCATTCAGGTTCTTTTTTATGATGGCAACCAGAGGGCTGTGGTCTGTCTCAACTGTGAAGGTGGGAAGTCCATATATGTAGCCATGAAACTTTTCTAGTCCAACTACCAAGCCTAGACATTCCTTTTCAATCTGGGCGTATCGACACTCAGTATCAGTCATAGACCTGGAGGCATAGGCAACAGGCTTCCAATCTTCACCCTCTGCTTGTAGCAAGACCGCACCTAGGCCATCTTTTGATGCATCCGTTGACACTTTGATTCTTTTTGTTGGGTCAAAGAAGGTGAGTACAGGTGTGGTTGTCAGCACTGTTTTGAGGTTTATCCACTCTTGTTCATGTCTTTCTGTCCATGCGAACTCATTTCTTTTATGTAGCAGGTCTCGCAGACAGGCTGTCTTGGCTGACAAGTTAGGAATGAACTTTCCAATGAAGTTTATCATCCCCATGATGCGTAGCACTCCTTTTTTGTCAGTGGGTCGGGGCATTTTGAGTATGGCGTTTACTTTTTCCATATCTGGCTCTATTCCTTTACCAGATAGATTATCTCCTAGGAAAGTGACTTCCTGGATGCCAATCTGACACTTGGCTTTGTTGAGCTTCAGTCCATTCCAGCGTATGCTCTGTAGCACTTTAGTCAGTCTCTCATTGTGTTCTTTCAGTGTGGAGCCCCAGATGATGATGTCATCAACAGAGACCCGAACTCCTTCCAGACCTTCAATTATGTGTTCCATCACTCTATGAAAGATTTCAGATGCAGATATTATCCCGAAAGGCATTCTGAGGAAACAATACCTGCCAAATGGTGTGTTGAAGGTACAGTATTTGGTACTCTCTTCATCCAGTTTTAGCTGCCAAAATCCTTGTGAGGCATCGAGCTTTGTAAAGTATCTGGCACCTGACATTTCACTGGTGATTTCTTCTCATTTGGGAATCTGGTAGTGTTCACGTTTTATGTTTGCATTTAAGTCCTTTGGATCCATGCATATTCTTCGATCATTGTTCTTTTTCTTTACACATACCATGGAGTTAACCCAGTCTGTTGGCTCTTCAACTTTCCTGATGACTCCTAGTGTGGTCATTCTGTCCAGTTCATTCTTGAGCCGGTCACGCAGGGGTGCTGGAACTCTTCGTGGAGCATGTACCACTGGCTGAGCATCCTCCTTTAGCTGGATCTTGTAAGTGAGTGGTAGAACTCCAAATCCTTTGAACACATCCTGGAAATTATTCACTGCAGAATCCACCGAGTCATCTGGTCTGCTTATGGCACAGTTTATACGGTAGACTCTCTTGACCAGTTCTAAGTCCTCACAAGATTTGTCACCCAGTAGTGAATCAAGTCTTTCAGCCACAACAGAAAACATGAGATGATGCACTTTGTCTTTGACTGTCACTTTAAGTCTGCATACACCTAAGCTATCTATTTTCTGTCCATTATAGTCCTTCAGTAGTACTGACTTTTTCTATATTTTGGGCTTTTCTTTCATGTTGTTAATGTCACTCATACTGATTAAGTTTGCTTTTGCCCCAGTGTCTAGTTTCAAGGTAACTAATGCTCCATTTACATGCAGTGGGATCATCCATTTGTCCTCTTTTTTACTGCATTAACTTTATGTTCAGCATTGTCCATTATCCTTTTTGATATTGTCACATGACACCATTCCTACAAAAAATGTCTCCCTTAAATCAGTGTCCTCAATTACATTAACTCGTTGCCCTTTCTTAGTTTTTACTTTTGAAAAGCATTGTTTGGCAAAGTGATTCTTTCCATTACCTGTGCACATTTTTCCAAATGCTGGGCATTGTCTTAACTGGTGTTTGTAACCACAGCGTTTACAATTAAAAATTTCATCCTCCGATTGCTTTTCATTTCTGTTCTGCCCACGTTTCTTCCTCTTGTCGGACACAGCACCGACAGCAGCATTATCACTCATTACAATCGCATCATTATTGATTTCACTGAAAGTTTTCACGTGCTTTCGAGCTAGCTCGCTGGCTTGGCATATTTTCACTGCATTTTCCAAATTTAGTTCGGTTTCTCTCAACAGACGTTCCCTGACTTTTTTATCATGAATACCAAACACAATCTGGTCACAAATCATGGATGCTTTCAGCTCAGAGAAATTACATGTCTGTGCTTTCAGTTTCAGTTCAGTTATAAAGCTATCAAAAGCCTCATTTTGCTGCTGTGTCCTTGAACAGAACATGTATCTTTCATAGGTCTCATTCTTTTTGGGAGAGCAATGTGCATCAATTTTTTTAACACATCTTCTAATTTTTCTCTGTTCTCCTCTGGATTAAATACGAATGTATTAAATACCTCTATCGCCTGTGGGCCTGCAACCGTAAGCAGCAACACTATCTTCCTTGCGTCTGGCTTCGTACCGAATCCGATGGCTGCAATGTAGAGTTTGAATTGTTGTTTAAGAGTCTGCCAATTGTAGCCAATATTTCCTGTGAGTTTCAAACGCTCTGGTGGCTTCAAATTCTCCATGTCGCTTTTCACAATTTTCAGCAGATCTTCACCATCCTGGTACCGTCTTATGTTCATTAATAAATAGACATTCTTATTATGAACACAGCTAGCTTTTGCTAGACACTTTTATTGAGCACATGTGGACTAGGTACAGTATCTGTAGAGGCATCCATCTTGACTGCTGCCTTGTGGGTAGCCTAGTGCCTCATGGGTAATGTAGGCTTAATATACATACAGCTGGGCAGTGTAGTCTTATATGCAGCTCTACACAGCTCTACGGCTCCACCTAGTGTCCACTATAGAATGACATGTTATTGATCATTACAGGTGGGTCCAACACTCAGTGGGCACCGAGCTTCACTGCACCAAAATGGTATTGGTGCCTTAATGATGCCATTGGACCCTGACTTGCATTGGACGATGAGGCTTCTGCTTGTTTCCACTGACAGCCCTGGCTGCCTAAATTGAGGTCCACTTGAAAATGGCAGCCTCTCTTCCCCGACTTCTTGTCCAATGTTATCACAGCTCTAGAGAATACAAGTACAAAACTGATTTCAGTGACGCTACAAATTTGGAAAAACTTCCCACATGTGAGGAATAGATTTTTACCAATGTTATTAAAAAAAAATAAGGTTGGACGGGAAGGGAGAAGATATAGTTAAGGCTGTTCGTGCAGTGAACAGATCTGGTAGTCAAGAGAACCCTCCGGATGGCGTAAGTGTCTCTTCCAGCCAGTAATGCAGCCTCTGCATCCTCTTTATGCTGCTATTGCTTGGCTGCCTGAACCCCCTGCTGCCCCTTAGTAAAATTGCAGGTTCCCGTCATGCTGCTTTCAGTTGTCCATGGGGAAGGGGATAAACTGGCTTGTTCAAGTATCTTGAACTTGCATCATGCATTTCTGCACAGCTAATTGTATAATGTGACTGATGTCCCAAGTGGCAGCCTGAAATGACCTTGTAAAGTAAAAATTCAAGCAGTGGTGATCTTCACAACCACTGCCACTGTGGCGCCTCTGCTGCCGGCCGCTTCCAGGTTAGGTTGTACCCATTGATGGCCTTGTGTGTGAAATACAGCCACTACAAGCACTGCTTCTGGGTCAGGTGGTGGTAGGAGGCACTGGGTGTGTATATTCTGGAGTAAGAGTACCAGAGGGTGATATCATACGCCTCTTGTACTGCCTGACCTCCCTATGTTGTTCCTCCTCCTCCTCCCCTTCCTCTAAGTGACATTGATAGAGAGAAAACTCCAATGCCCTACCCCTAACACTAGCTGATTTGCATATTTTAGGTTTTTCTTTTGAATTCCCCCTCTATATTGAATGGGCAACAATGGAAGCCCCAAAGCCGAAGGCAGAAATCCAAACTTTGATGCACTTGTGATCAGGATTCTACCCCACCCCCTCCAAAAAAAACTAGGAAAAGGTTTTGAAAAATACAAATTTTAGACCAATTTGTCAGTACAATACTTCTGCCTCTACATTGCTGCCTAAAAATATGGGGCACTTGTTTTATCCCAGCATAGTTAATTTTAGACAGAAATGAAGTCAGGGAATTTGACATCTGATGCTATTGGCATGTAATTGTAATTCATGCACTCATATTTGGGTAGGTGATTCCTGCTGTTACCACTTCTGACAGAAATCCAAAACTGATGCTTCCATGGGTGGGAATATAATGTTACACATCCCCACCTGATTTACTGATATTGTCTGCCCTAAAATTGACAAGAAAAGTGGGAAAACACAAGTCTGGATGTATTCCCCAGGCCTGAAAATTTCCCCTGCAGCAATTCGAGATGAAGACTGGCACCCCATCCAACACCTTAAACATTCACTTCCTCCACCACCGGCATACCGTGGCTGCAGTGTGTACCATCTACAAGATGCACTGCAGTAACTCGCCAAGGTTTCTTCGGCAGCACCTGCCAAACCCTTCCACCTAGAAGGACAAGGGCAGCAGGCTCATGGGAACACCACCACCTCCAAGTCCCCCTCCAAGTCACACACCATCCTGACTTGGAAGTATATCGCCGATCCTTCATCGTCGCTGGCTCAAAATCCTGGAACTCCCTCCCTAACAGCACTGTGGGAGTACCTTCACTACACGGACTGCAGCGGTTCAAGAAGGCTTACCACCACCTTCTCAAGGGCAATTAGGGATGGGCAATAAATGCTGGCCTTGCTAGCAACGCCCACATCCCGTGAACGAATAAAAAAATCCCACCTGTGATCAAATGCACAATGCATGAATAAGATCCCATGGGATTCCAATAAATTAGACATACTGGTATAGGTCTTTTGATAGTGATGCAAATGATGGCACATTCATTTTAATGGGTTACTGTCAAGTGTGATGATCAGATAATCTAGTGTACATTGTCTGGGTCTCCAGCATTTGCGTTACAGTATACAATTCATACTTGGATCGAAACAACTGGGGGTAGATTTTCTTGTTATTTTTCTTGACATACAAGATCACCCTGGTGCAGTACATTTGAGGAAAGTGGGCAGGGAGGATTGCATATCTGTAATGGACACACCAGATTTCTCTGCATTATTTTTAAATCGGACACACTTCATTGCGGCCTGCAATCCTGCATCCCCAATTTCATTTCATGCACTGTGCACAGGTGATCCAAAATACCCAGGTGCAATAAAAGAAAAATTGCCCCCATTGATTTCCTGATCAGCAAGTTTTGTCCCCTTCATACAGATAGTGGTCAAGACTTGTGGCTTTGGTAAATCCAGCAGGAATTCTACCCACTGCAATAGTCTGCCCCAGACCCTGCCCTCTGGCTGATTTGCATATTTTAACTGTGGAGATAATAGTGGCAGTAGGTCATTGGGCATCTGCCACAGTGCGGGTGGCTCGCTGCCTCAGGGTGACCGCAGGTCGTTGGGTATCTGCCACAGTGCGGGTGGCTCGCTGCCTCAGGGTGACCACAGGTCGTTGGGTATCTGCCACAGTGCGGGTGGCTCGCTGCCTCAGGGTGACCACAGGTCGTTGGGCATCTGCCACAGTGCGGGTGGCTCGCTGCCTCAGGGTGACCACAGGTCACTGGGTATCTGCCACAGTGCGGGTGGCTCGCTGCCTCAGGGTGACCACAGGTCGTTGGGCATCTGCCACAGTGTGGGTGGCTCGCTGCCTCAGGGTGACCACAGGTCGTTGGGCATCTGCCACAGTGCGGGTGGCTCGCTGCCTCAGGGTGACCACAGGTCACTGGGTATCTGCCACAGTGTGGGTGGCTCGCTGCCTCAGGGCGACCACAGGTCGTTGGGCATCTGCCACAGTGTGGGTGGCTCGCTGCCTCAGGGCGACCACAGGTCGTTGGGTATCTGCCACAGTGCGGGTGGCTCGCTGCCTCAGGGTGACCACAGGTCGTTGGGTATCTGCCACAGTGTGGGTGGCTCGCTGCCTCAGGGCGACCACAGGTCGTTGGGTATCTGCCACAGTGCGGGTGGCTCGCTGCCTCAGGGTGACCGCAGGTCACTGGGTATCTGCCACAGTGCGGGTGGCTCGCTGCCTCAGGGCGACCACAGGTCGTTGGGTATCTGCCACAGTGCGGGTGGCTCGCTGCCTCAGGGTGATCACAGGTCACTGGGTATCTGCCACAGTGTGGGTGGCTCGCTGCCTCAGGGTGACCGCAGGTCGTTGGGTATCTGCCACAGTGTGGGTGGCTCGCTGCCTCAGGGCGACCACAGGTCACTGGGTATCTGCCACAGTGCGGGTGGCTCGCTGCCTCAGGGCGACCACAGGTCGTTGGGTATCTGCGACAGTGCGGGTGGCTCGCTGCCTCAGGGTGACCGCAGGTCACTGGGTATCTGCCACAGTGCGGGTGGCTCGCTGCCTCAGGGTGACCGCAGGTCGTTGGGTATCTGCCACAGTGTGGGTGGCTCGCTGCCTCAGGGTGACCACAGGTCACTGGGTATCTGCCACAGTGCGGGTGGCTCGCTGCCTCAGGGCGACCACAGGTCACTGGGTATCTGCCACAGTGCGGGTGGCTCGCTGCCTCAGGGTGACCACAGGTCACTGGGTATCTGCCACAGTGCGGGTGGCTCGCTGCCTCAGGGTGACCACAGGTCGTTGGGTATCTGCCACAGTGCGGGTGGCTCGCTGCCTCAGGGTGACCGCAGGTCGTTGGGTATCTGCCACAGTGCGGGTGGCTCGCTGCCTCAGGGTGACCACAGGTCGTTGGGTATCTGCCACAGTGCGGGTGGCTCGCTGCCTCAGGGTGACCACAGGTCGTTGGGTATCTGCCACAGTGCGGGTGGCTCGCTGCCTCAGGGTGACCACAGGTCACTGGGTATCTGCCACAGTGCGGGTGGCTCGCTGCCTCAGGGTGACCGCAGGTCACTGGGTATCTGCCACAGTGTGGGTGGCTCGCTGCCTCAGGGTGACCGCAGGTCACTGGGTATCTGCCACAGTGCGGGTGGCTCGCTGCCTCAGGGTGACCGCAGGTCGTTGGGTATCTGCCACAGTGCGGGTGGCTCGCTGCCTCAGGGTGACCACAGGTCACTGGGTATCTGCCACAGTGCGGGTGGCTCGCTGCCTCAGGGTGACCACAGGTCACTGGGTATCTGCCACAGTGCGGGTGGCTCGCTGCCTCAGGGTGACCACAGGTCACTGGGTATCTGCCACAGTGCGGGTGGCTCGCTGCCTCAGGGTGACCGCAGGTCGTTGGGTATCTGCCACAGTGCGGGTGGCTCGCTGCCTCAGGGTGACCACAGGTCACTGGGTATCTGCCACAGTGCGGGTGGCTCGCTGCCTCAGGGTGACCGCAGGTCACTGGGTATCTGCCACAGTGCGGGTGGCTCGCTGCCTCAGGGTGACCACAGGTCACTGGGTATCTGCCACAGTGCGGGTGGCTCGCTGCCTCAGGGTGACCACAGGTCACTGGGTATCTGCCACAGTGCGGGTGGCTCGCTGCCTCAGGGTGACCGCAGGTCGTTGGGTATCTGCCACAGTGTGGGTGGCTCGCTGCCTCAGGGTGATCGCAGGTCGTTGGGTATCTGCCACAGTGTGGGTGGCTCGCTGCCTCAGGGTGACCACAGGTCACTGGGTATCTGCCACAGTGCGGGTGGCTCGCTGCCTCAGGGTGACCGCAGGTCGTTGGGTATCTGCCACAGTGTGGGTGGCTCGCTGCCTCAGGGTGACCGCAGGTCGTTGGGTATCTGCCACAGTGCGGGTGGCTCGCTGCCTCAGGGTGACCGCAGGTCGTTGGGTATCTGCCACAGTGCGGGTGGCTCGCTGCCTCAGGGTGATCACAGGTCACTGGGTATCTGCCACAGTGCGGGTGGCTCGCTGCCTCAGGGTGACCGCAGGTCGTTGGGTATCTGCCACAGTGTGGGTGGCTCGCTGCCTCAGGGTGACCACAGGTCACTGGGTATCTGCCACAGTGCGGGTGGCTCGCTGCCTCAGGGTGACCGCAGGTCACTGGGTATCTGCCACAGTGCGGGTGGCTCGCTGCCTCAGGGTGACCGCAGGTCGTTGGGTATCTGCCACAGTGTGGGTGGCTCGCTGCCTCAGGGTGACCGCAGGTCGTTGGGTATCTGCCACAGTGCGGGTGGCTCGCTGCCTCAGGGTGATCGCAGGTCGTTGGGTATCTGCCACAGTGTGGGTGGCTCGCTGCCTCAGGGTGACCGCAGGTCGTTGGGTATCTGCCACAGTGCGGGTGGCTCGCTGCCTCAGGGTGACCGCAGGTCGTTGGGTATCTGCCACAGTGTGGGTGGCTCGCTGCCTCAGGGTGACCGCAGGTCGTTGGGTATCTGCCACAGTGCGGGTGGCTCGCTGCCTCAGGGTGACCGCAGGTCACTGGGTATCTGCCACAGTGCGGGTGGCTCGCTGCCTCAGGGTGACCACAGGTCACTGGGTATCTGCCACAGTGTGGGTGGCTCGCTGCCTCAGGGCGACCACAGGTCGTTGGGCATCTGCCACAGTGCGGGTGGCTCGCTGCCTCAGGGTGACCACAGGTCACTGGGTATCTGCCACAGTGTGGGTGGCTCGCTGCCTCAGGGCGACCACAGGTCGTTGGGTATCTGCCACAGTGCGGGTGGCTCGCTGCCTCAGGGTGACCGCAGGTCACTGGGTATCTGCCACAGTGCGGGTGGCTCGCTGCCTCAGGGTGACCGCAGGTCACTGGGTATCTGCCACAGTGCGGGTGGCTCGCTGCCTCAGGGTGACCGCAGGTCGTTGGGTATCTGCCACAGTGCGGGTGGCTCGCTGCCTCAGGGTGACCACAGGTCACTGGGTATCTGCCACAGTGCGGGTGGCTCGCTGCCTCAGGGTGACCACAGGTCACTGGGTATCTGCCACAGTGCGGGTGGCTCGCTGCCTCAGGGTGACCACAGGTCACTGGGTATCTGCCACAGTGCGGGTGGCTCGCTGCCTCAGGGTGACCACAGGTCACTGGGTATCTGCCACAGTGCGGGTGGCTCGCTGCCTCAGGGTGACCGCAGGTCGTTGGGTATCTGCCACAGTGCGGGTGGCTCGCTGCCTCAGGGTGACCACAGGTCGTTGGGTATCTGCCACAGTGCGGGTGGCTCGCTGCCTCAGGGTGACCGCAGGTCGTTGGGTATCTGCCACAGTGCGGGTGGCTCGCTGCCTCAGGGTGACCCCAAAGTGAAAAAATAAGTCAACTCTTTTTACAAGGTCATCCTGCAATTGCTCGGGCAAAAGCTGCACTTATTTTTTTTATTTTTCTGTCCCGCCTGCTCTCCTGGATGCCAGGAATGCACAGGGGTCTTAGCACTCAGCATTGCTGGGATAAACATGATGGAAATTAGGTCAAATTACATATTCTTGTCATTTGTACATACGGGCAGGCATATTGCACATCCCTGTCACTTCTGTCAAAGAATTCTGGACGTGGCGAATGAGCCACTGGAGTTACCCTAAGGAGCCACTGAAACTTCGGTAGAAAGTTCAGCCTGGTGAGTCACAAATTTTACACTTTGAAGCTTATTGAAGAGAAAGCAGCTTCTATTTTAACCCTAGCTACTCCAAACTATACACGATAAAGGCAGGAATTCCAATTTGGCCGCACCTTCATTAGGTTCTTAGTTTGAATTACTTTAAGGAAATGGCTGTAATAACCCCCTTTTCTTGCCTTTATTAATTTAGTAGTGGGAGTGTAATTGTGCTCTATGAAGTAATCACTAGCACCACTTTAGAGGAAGCAGAAATTGGCGCCAGCCGCGAAGAATTGAAAAAATCTCTTCCTGCTATATACACACCTGAGTTCATTGACAGTAAGTAGTCTTTTGAATAATAAAATAATTTTGATAGAGTTTAAGTTAAAAATGTGTAGTTTATGGTAGAAATAGAATATTTATTGCCTAACTAAATAGGGTGTCTATATTTACATTGTTGGATGTTAAAGCACTTTCGGCAATTATGTAATGGTAAGTACATTCACTTACTAAATATGCTGCATAGTCTGAGCCACTAGTGGGAAGACATGTGCTCATCTCAAAGTTGAACATCTATGTAATCAGGACTCCTATTAGTCTCAGGAATTCTGGGAGCAGGGATGGTTGGGAAATGTAAACTTTAGCACAAAGAAGAAATTAAACCAGACTTGCATAACCTTTCAGGTTTTGAACAATTGGAGCAAACACTCCTGGATGATCTGGGCCTCATTGATATCACTTTGCATACCTGGTTGTACCTGTGTTCAACTTTGGTGTCAGGGAGGTCCAATGGCTAAAATATGCATGACTGCTATTGTTTCCCTGCCTGCTTCCCATGGAAGAAGATGCAAAAAGCTTCCCGGAAATAGTGGACAACCAAGGATCTAGCAAGAATGAAGAATTGAAATATATTCGTATTAGTAAAAAAGTAGTACTGGAGAAATTAATGGGACGGAAAGCTGTAGATGCAAGGAGGATGTTTCCCCTGGCTGGGGAGTCTAGAACCAGGGGTCACAGTCTCAGAATAAGGGATTGGCCATTTAGGACTGAGATGAGGAGAAATTTCTTCACTCAGAGGGTGGTGAATCTTTGGAATTCTCTATCCCAGAGGGCTGTGGAGGCTCCGTCGTTGAGTATATTCAAGACAGAGATCGATAGATTTTTGAATATTAAGGGAATCGAGGGATATGGGGATAGTTCAAAAAAGTGGAGATGAGGTAGAGGATCAGCCAAGATCTTGAATAGCAGAGCAGGCTTGAAGGGCCAAATGGCCTACTCCTGCTTCTATTTCTTATGTTCTTATAAAGGCAGCGCAGTTGGAGCTGTTGATGCTCTGGTTATGAATGATTTTTTTGTGAGGACCGATTTTCCTCTTGGGTTCTCTGTTGGGTGGAAGTCAGGTGCAGTGTATCCGCTGTGTGCTGAGCGAGGAGTCTGCTTAAATTTCTTGAGCCAGGCAATTTGCCTGGCCACAGTACCCGGTTGGCACAAGTCCAACTCTGACCAGGCTTTCTGTGGCAACGTCAGTTAGGGATGGAAATGGGAGCATAGCTGTAGGTCTGAGAGGCATGCAGCTGCAATGTTGGCCATCGGCACTGTTTCTCATGTAGCCTTAATGCCTAGACTACCACATACTGCCGGACAAGCAGGTGTGAAATTACTGACAGGTTGAACATAAGAACATAAAAAATAGGAGCAGGAGTAGACCATACGGCCCCTCAATCCTGCTCCGCCATTCAATGAGATCAGACTGATCTTCTACATCATCTCCACTTTCCTGCCCTGTACCCATATCCCATGATTACCCTTTTATAGCTCAGACTATGATATTCCATAATGGAAGATGAAGCGAGAGGGCTGGGTCACCCACTCCTGCCATATTAGCATGTTTATGCTAGGCCTGCGCCTACTGCAGTTACGACCCAGTCCCATCCCGGAAATCCCAGGGTGGTGTTGCGAGGGAACAGATCTGGCACAATGGCTGTCTGCCCAATTTCTCTTTTCTGAGACTCACTTTAATTGGATCAGGCCCTTCCCCTAATAATTGGCTCAATTGGTGCTTTCAGTCCTCCAGCATAACATACTTTTTGCCACTCTATGGCTTCATCAGAATTTGTGGACTGGGATTAGTAGTTTCCATTGTAACCTTAATGCCTAGATTGCTGCATACTGCATGACAAGATGTGAAAGTTACTGCCAGTTCGAATATAAGCTTTGTCATTACCCTTCTAAAAATCAAACTATGGTCTTCGATGCAAGATTTTGAAATCCAGAAAGCAGAATCATTCAAGTTGAATTCTCCCTTGGCAGCAAAGTGCAGAATTCGGCAAAATACAACTTGTAGGGCAAAAATGGGGTGTTAAATTCGCCTGGGCGCTACTTTTAGCGCCCCGGAAAAATTAGCACTCCCGCGCCGGAAATTGATTGGTTGCGCCCCAAGAGGGAAGTGGGGTACTACTGGAAGTGCCCCGCATCCCTCTTGGGCTGCTGCGAGTCAATATCGAGGCGCAACGTGCCGCCAGATGTCCTGCCCCCACCCACCCTACCCCATCGGTGTAGCCGCTGTAAGTGTGCGAGCAGCTCGCCGATTATATTTAAATGCGAGCCAACCACAAAAATGGTCCCCGACTGCTTCAATCAGGTGAAAGGCTGGCTCCTTCCACCCTCCTCTGGCCTGATGGAATTGATCACTTCAAACTTGTTCCCATTGTCTCTTACATTTTTTTTCCCCTTTCATTCATTTCATTTTTTTTTTAGCAAACTAACACATTTCAGTTCCTAATGAATCAATTGATGTTTGTATAACACTCATGGATGGAGAACTAGTTGGCAGTCGATAGTTATTCTCCATTATACTTTTAAGCATTTATTTCATGCTGTGACATATATTCACATAGCGATAATCAAGTATGCTCAAAGCAAGTGAGTATGGAACAAAATATAATTTAATAGGAACAGCAAGGACCAGATTGTATAGCTTTTGGAAAGCTGTATGAATGTTGTGATGTGCCTCAATGAATCCGAGACTCGACGTTAACGGAGCAAAGCAAGGCTTTTATTAACTCAGAAAGTAATACACATTGGAGAAGTGTCTCTCATCCAGAGATCTGCTGTACTCCTGTGAGACACGCTGGGACTTGCTTAAGTAGGGGCCAGGTATGGGCGGAGCCCTACACACAATACAATACAGGTAAGGAAATGAAACTGAAACTAAACTAAACACAGGGAATACAGTGCCTGATGAATGGCATATTTCATCACATGTTGCTTTCTTTAAACAGAGGCTGTAATACCATGCACTGATCCAGATTATGGCACAACAAATTATAATTCCATCGCAGAAATCCCCTGCGAGGGGGCGGCAGGGGTCAAGAAGAGAAAATGTGGAAAGGATGGACTCTATGATCCAGTAACAGATTTCTGTATATCATCTGCAATCAATGATATTCTTCAGGTACGAATTTTAAGAGAAACTACAATAAGCACTGTCCTTGTTCAAATGTAAAATGTGCTCACACCAAATTCTTCACTGCATTATTTTAACACAGCTGTTAGCTGGTTTAAAACAAAAAGCTAACATTCGTGCCACCTAATTGTTAGACAATGGCCATTATCAAAACAAAAGCCCAACCACATCCCCCTGACCTTCAAGAACACCACAATTACCATTAAAATCCTCTGGATTACCATTGATCTGAAGTTCAACTGAACCAGCCATATCAACATTGTGGCTACACGATCAGGGCAGTGACCGGGTACTTTGTGATGACTGGCTCACCTCCTGAGCCCTCAAAGCCTCTCAAAGCACCTGCAAGGCACAATTCAGGAATTTGATGGAATACTCATTACTTTGCAGCTGTAACAGCACTCAAGAAGCTCAACACCATCTAGCACAAAAGCAGTTTGCTTGGTCGGCATACCAGCCACTGACTTCCATATCCAACCCCCTCCACCACTGGCGCACTGTGGCTGCAGTAGGTACTAACTGCAAGATACACTGCAGCAACCCACCAAGCTTACTTTGACAGCACCTTCTTGCCCTGTGACCTCTGCCACCAAGAAGAACAAGAACAGCAATGTTGCAGGAATGCTATCATTTCAAATTCCCCTCCAAGTCAAGACTTGGACCAGGAATCCCAACCCTCCCGCTTTGCGTGGGAGTCTACCAGAATGGGCGATTCGTCTCCTGGGCACTGCTGCTGGTGACTCAGGAGAAACGGACCTTGTATGCGCGGTTTGCGCATGCGCAGGACCCTGGCTGTCACAGTTTGTAACCAAACCGCATTGTCTGAGCCCTGCTGGTCCCCCCGTTATTTGGAAACACTGCTTCATTGCCGATTGTGAGTAAGACCGCATCGTGGCCAACAAAAATAGCCGAGTCCTGAGTGAGCAACTGGGGGAGGGAGGGAGAGAGAGAGAGCAACACAAACTTGAGGAGGGAGAGAGAGAGAGAGGATCTCAAACTAGGGAGGGAGAGAAAAACACAAACTGGGGAGGGAGGGAGAGAAAAACACAAACTGGGGAGGAAGGGAGCGAGAAACACAAACTGGGGAGGGAGGGAGCGAGAAACACAAACTGGGGAGGGAGGGAGCGAGAAACACAAACTGAGGAGGGAGGGAGAGGAAAACACAAACTGGGGAGGAAGGGAGCGAGAAACACAAACTGGGGAGGGAGGGAGAGAAAAACACAAACTGGGGAGGAAGGGAGAGAAAAACACAAACTGGGGAGGGAGGGAGCGAGAAACACAAACTGGGGAGGGAGGGAGCGAGAAACACAAACTGGGGAGGGAGGGAGCGAGAAACACAAACTGGGGAGGAAGGGAGCGAGAAACACAAACTGGGGAGGAAGGGAGAGAAAAACAAACTGGGGAGGAAGGGAGCGAGAAACACAAACTGGGGAGGGAGGGAGCGAGAAACACAAACTGAGGAGGGAGGGAGAGAAAAACATAAACTGGGGAGGGAGGGAGAGAAAAACACAAACTGGGGAAGGAGGGAGAGAAAAACACAAACTGGGGAAGGAGGGAGAGAAAAACACAAACTGGGGAGGAAGGGAGCGAGAAACACAAACTGGGGAGGGAGCGAGCGAGAAACACAAACTGAGGAGGGAGGGAGAGAAAAACATAAACTGGGGAGGGAGGGAGAGAAAAACACAAACTGGGGAGGAAGGGAGCGAGAAACACAAACTGGGGAGGGAGGGAGAGAAAAACACAAACTGGGGAGGGAGGGAGCGAGAAACACAAACTGAGGAGGGAGGGAGAGAAAAACACAAACTGGGGAGGAAGGGAGCGAGAAACACAAACTGGGGAGGGAGGGAGAGAAAAACACAAACTGGGGAGGAAGGGAGAGAAAAACACAAACTGGGGAGGGAGGGAGAGAAAAACACAAACTGGGGAGGGAGGGAGCGAGAAACACAAACTGGGGAGGAAGGGAGAGAAAAACACAAACTGGGGAGGGAGGGAGAGAAAAACACAAACTGGGGAAGGAGGGAGAGAAAAACACAAACTGGGGAAGGAGGGAGAGAAAAACACAAACTGGGGAGGAAGGGAGCGAGAAACACAAACTGGGGAGGGAGGGAGAGAAAAACACAAACTGGGGAGGAAGGGAGAGAAAAACACAAACTGGGGAGGAAGGGAGAGAAAAATACAAACTGGGGAGGGAGGGAGCGAGAAACACAAACTGGGGAGGGAGGGAGAGAAAAACACAAACTGGGGAGGAAGGGAGAGAAAAACACAAACTGGGGAGGGAGGGAGAGAAAAACACAAACTGGGGAGGGAGGGAGCGAGAAACACAAACTGGGGAGGGAGGGAGCGAGAAACACAAACTGGGGAGGGAGGGAGCGAGAAACACAAACTGGGGAGGAAGGGAGAGAAAAACACAAACTGGGGAGGGAGGGAGCGAGAAACACAAACTGGGGAGGGAGGGAGCGAGAAACACAAACTGGGGAGGGAGGGAGCGAGAAACACAAACTGGGGAGGGAGGGAGCGAGAAACACAAACTGGGGAGGGAGGGAGCGAGAAACACAAACTGGGGAGGGAGGGAGAGAAAAACACAAACTGGGGAGGAAGGGAGAGAAAAACACAAACTGGGGAGGGAGGGAGGGAGGGAGATAAAAACACAAACTGGGGAGGGAGGGAGAGGAAAACACAAACTGGGGAGGAAGGGAGTGAGAAACACAAACTGGGGAGGAAGGGAGTGAGAAACACAAACTGGGGAGGGAGGGAGCGAGAAACACAAACTGGGGAGGGAGAGAGAGGAAAACACAAACTGGGGAGGGAGGGAGAGGAAAACACAAACTGGGGAGGGAGGGAGATAAAAACACAAACTGGGGAGGGAGGGAGAGGAAAACACAAACTGGGGAGGAAGGGAGTGAGAAACACAAACTGGGGAGGGAGGGAGCGAGAAACACAAACTGGGGAGGGAGGGAGAGGAAAACACAAACTGGGGAGGAAGGGAGTGAGAAACACAAACTGGGGAGGGAGGGAGCGAGAAACACAAACTGGGGAGGGAGGGAGCGAGAAACACAAACTGGGGAGGAAGGGAGCGAGAAACACAAACTGGGGAGGAAGGGAGTGAGAAACACAAACGAGGGAGGGAGAGAAAAACATAAACTGGGGAGGGAGGGAGAGGAAAACACAAACTGGGGAGGAAGGGAGTGAGAAACACAAACTGGGGAGGAAGGGAGTGAGAAACACAAACTGGGGAGGGAGGGAGCGAGAAACACAAACTGGGGAGGGAGAGAGAGGAAAACACAAACTGGGGAGGGAGGGAGAGGAAAACACAAACTGGGGAGGGAGGGAGATAAAAACAAACTGGGGAGGGAGGGAGAGGAAAACACAAACTGGGGAGGAAGGGAGTGAGAAACACAAACTGGGGAGGGAGGGAGCGAGAAACACAAACTGGGGAGGGAGGGAGAGGAAAACACAAACTGGGGAGGAAGGGAGTGAGAAACACAAACTGGGGAGGGAGGGAGCGAGAAACACAAACTGGGGAGGGAGGGAGCGAGAAACACAAACTGGGGAGGAAGGGAGCGAGAAACACAAACTGGGGAGGAAGGGAGTGAGAAACACAAACGAGGGAGGGAGAGAAAAACATAAACTGGGGAGGGAGGGAGAGGAAAACACAAACTGGGGAGGGAGGGAGAGGAAAACACAAACTGGGGAGGAAGGCAGCGAGAAACACAAACTGGGGAGGGAGGGAGCGAGAAACACAAACTGGGGAGGGAGGGAGCGAGAAACACAAACTGGAGAGAGAGTGAGAGTGACATAAACTTTGGAGGGAGAGAGAACAACACAAACTGGGGAAAGAGAGACACAAACTGTTAAATGCAGATAGAGTCCTATGGAATTGGTGGGACGATCTTGGCTTGGATAAGGAATTGGTTGCATCTTTTAGGCAGAAGATTGTTATTAATGGTAGTAGTTCTGTGTGAAGACTGGTTATGAATGGAGTCCTGCAGGGATCAGTGTTATGAACATTGGTCTGCACAATCTATATTAATCATCTGGATGAAGGCTTGGGGGGAACTTGTTGCCAGTTCGCGAATGAGACAAATGGATGTTAAAAAATAACGACTGCAATCAGATCCAGATGCAATGGGGGAATGGGCCTGTGTTTGGCAGATGTCATTGAATACCGGTAAATGTAATATTATGCATGTAGGTAGGGCAAATGCCAAGCATATGTATACCATGCAACAAATGTTGAGTGGGAAAAAGACCTAGGTGTTATAAGCACACACATCGCTAAAACCTTACAACTGATACAGCTAGACTATAGCTAAAGCATATAAAGTATTAGGATGCATTGCTAAAATGATCTAATATAAAACTAAAAATCAGTGTACTGTCTTTGTATAAGACCTAGGTCAGGCCTTATCTAGAATATTGTGTCCAGTTTTGGTCCCTCACATGATGGGTGATATAAAGGCGTGAGTAGAGGTTCAATGGAGGGCCATTAGATTGATGCATAGAATCATAGAATGATACATCACAGAAGAAGGCCATTCAGCCCATCGTGCCTGTAATGGCTCTTTGAAAGAGCTATCCAATTAGTCCCACTCCCCTGCCCTGCAAATATTTCCCCTTTAAAAAAAACCTTTAGTTAACTTAGAGGCTTAGAGAGCTGAGTCCTTTTACTGTAGAAAAGTGAACATTTTGGGGAGATTTGATTGAGATGTTTAAAATAATGAAGGGACTAGAATGTGACCATGTGGATAGACTATTTGAATTAGATAGGTTAGGGAGAACGTGGGGATATGCATATAAGTTACATAAACATAGAATTAGATTAGGTGTCAGGAGGTTTTTCTTTTCGCAGAGGGGCATCAATCTTTGCAGCAAGTTACCAGCTTGTAGAGTGAGTGCGGATTCGCTGCAAGCATTCAAAAGGGATGAACTCTTCACTGTGGCTGATATTGCAGCATACAAAAAGGAAGGTAGAATATTGGATGATGACTCTCACAGTCACTGTGCTCTCCTGGAACTAATTTTGGTTGCCTTTGTGGGTCAAAGAGGAATTTCCCAGACGTTTCCCCCCCTGAATTGGTGTAGGGTTTTGAAAAACCTGTTTTCTTGCCTCTCCTAGGAGATTATGCAGCTGTTGGGTGGTGGGCTGGAGAGTGCATTGGGGATCATGATGGTCAGTTACACCATGACTGCACGGAACACGCACGATTTACCAGCTTAGCTTTTCCATCAATTTCATATGTTCTTGTAATCATTTCTAATTTCATTTTTCAGGAGACAAACTCCAGCAATTTGGCAAAGAATTTTTCCAGTCTTCTTCAGCAGTTAACCAACGCCACA
Organism: Somniosus microcephalus; assembly: GCF_052327205.1. Taxonomy (NCBI): domain Eukaryota; kingdom Metazoa; phylum Chordata; class Chondrichthyes; order Squaliformes; family Somniosidae; genus Somniosus; species Somniosus microcephalus. The sequence goes on from NC_140995.1 coordinate 122,724,111, forward strand.
GCCATAGTTAAGGAGAATATAACCACCCCTGGAAATGTCCAAGCTGTGGTTGGCATTCTGACAACATTTTCAAATGTAAATATCTCTGTTGACGAAACAGATATGGAGGTAAGAACAAGTATCTGCCAGGAACAGTCTCGAGCCGACTACAGCATTTTTCTGTATGATGTCTCTTTTGTGTGATAGTGAAGTTTAGCAAGGTGAACGTTGAATGTGTTGCATATAGAATCCTATTTTCTTCTCTGTAACAACACTGGGTGATGAAGTTTGTCTTTCACCTCCGTAACCTGGTTCAAATCCACAGATTGTTGGCTGTAAGGAAATGAGTTTGGGCAGGCCTTAACCTAGTTTATAGCATCCGTTTGCCCAAAGTGCCCATAAATTGAGACTAGCATCTCTCTTAGAGCTTCTACAGCATGGGTTGTGTGAAAAATAAAAAAAAGTTTCACAGTGGTGCAGTAGGAGTACTCTTTCGAGGTTTGGATGATTGTCATATGCTTCTTCTTTTACAATATATATACTGAGGGGACTCTCTTTTACATTTGATGCACAAGTAACAGAAACTGTGAAGGTACAATTTACTAGTGCAGTGGAGGTATGTGATCCAATTCTTAGCTGTGAGACTCCAGCTGATGTGTGAGTTTTTTTTGGCTTGCTAACAGATCTCTTCCTAAGGAGTCTTGATTCTGATCATTATTTTTCCACATAAGGCTTGCTTGAAGATTAGCTATAAGGCTTGGAAATTGCCTAAGCTGCTGAAAAGGAATCTTTGACCTACAGAATGTCCAAATTTGGTTCATCCGAGTGCTTGGGATCCAGGTCAATAAGAAACACTTCAACCTCAACAACATTGAATCAAATACAAGTTGGAAGCATTTTTCCCAAAACAGCCTCATGACAGATTCACAGGTTGTGCTTCATTCAACTACACCATATAGAACCAGGGAAAAGAACTTGAAACTAGACACAACAGTCTAGAAGTTGGATGGCACGGAATTGGGATGCGATCTGGATGCAGCGCATGCTGTCAGGAAAGATTGAACTGGCTGGGGCTCTTTTCTCTAGAAGAGAGATGGCTAAGGGGTGAACTGATGGAAGACATTAAGATTATGAAAGGGTTTGATAGTGTAGATGTAGAGAACAGGGCCATAAAATTTGCAGACTTATCGCTGGCCATTAAGGCCCATTTTGGGAAAAAAAATTGCAGTGCTGGCCCTAGAAATATAAATCAGCAGAGAGTGACGTCAATCGGTGTGCAACGCCGACTGACGCCACCTCTGCAAACTTCGCCCTTTTTGCTGCGTTTACCACGCTCAGAAAAGCGTGTGTAAAGCAGACCTACAGAGATGCTGTCAGCGCTTCTTAAATGGACACACACATCTTTCAGGTAAGTTTGGATTTAAGCTTTTGGACATTTTTACATTTTTTATTGAAGTAGTGGCTTGGCGCAATAGATGTTAAAAGTTTTTAAAGTGTGCAGCGAGTGCTGCTGGATGCTTGCGAGGCTTTGGATGGTAAAGGAAGGCCTCTAAGAAGACAGAAAATGCTGGAAATACTCAGCAGGTCAGGCAGCATCCATGGAGAGAGAAACAGAGTTCACATCTCATGTTGAGATACTGCCTGATCTGCTGAGTATTTCCAGCATTTTCTGCTTTTATTTCAAATTTCCAGCATCTGCTGGCAGAGGGAAGAGGAAGGCGCTGAAGAGGAAGACGCAGAAGAGGAAGTGAAAGGAAGGATGCAACCCAGACAGCCTCTTTCTGGCCGGAATATCCGGGATGGAATCATCCACCTGCAGTACCAGTGACCACAGCCCCAATTCCCCTTTCAACATTGGCCCCACACCTTAACTTCCCTCTGTTATTAACCATCACAGCGTCCTCTTGGCCACAATGCTGAAAGAACAGCCACCACAAAGCAAACTTTCCAATCCAACTTTATCTATCCATATGACATCAAGAAATCAGTTAATCACCTTGTGCATTCCCTTAGTGAATATCTTGTGTGTGCCTTTGTCATGCAATGCTACCCCAGTAGCTGCAGCATGGCTGGTGGAAGGCTGCTGACTTTCAGTGGGGAACATTGTAGATGGCCTTGCAGGATGACCTCAGAGTTGATGGCTGGGAGTGTGAAATCGAGCGACGGTGTTTCTTCTTCTCCTCTTCCTCCGCCTTCCCCTCCTCCTCCTCTTCCACTTTTTCCTTTTCCCTTTCCTCCTTCCCCCTCCTCCTCATTCCTCCCCTTCCTCCTTCCCCTCCTTCTCCTCCTCTCCCTCTTCTTCCCTCTCCCTCTTCTTGGCCAACCACTGACTGGGCAGGCTGGATTTCTTGGGTGTGTGAAATAGGAAGGCATAAAGGTGGAATTGTGGAGAGGGGAGGTCGGGAAAGCAAGAACTGCATGCTTCCAACATGTGCACCTTGTAAATCAGAAGATATTGTGGGATGAGGGGGAAATGGGATGTGATAAAGAATGAGGATACCAGCATCTTGTATTATTTCAGGCCCACTGCTGGCCAAGGGCTCAGCCATGCTCCTGCCAAGAATGGCCAGCATCATCTCCTCCAAGGGGGTGAGGTGAAGCTAGGAATTTGAGGTGTGCCTCGTGTTTGGAATATATTGTTGGTAGATGAGTGATGGCCGGGGGTGGGGTGGGATGTGCGAGGTCATGCAATGAGTAGCGTGTGAGGCTAGCGATGCAGTTAGTAGGAGACGGCTTTTGAAGATGCATTCACTGACCTTGACCAGTGGTCTGAGGTCATGAAGCTTCTTTGGGCACTGGAGCCAGGTCGTGGGGGTGGCACTGCTGGTGGTGATGGCCTCGGTGATCTGGTCCCACATCGTTCTTTCTGGAGGGCCTCCTGGCCCCTGTGGGTAGAGTGTTGACCCCTGGCACAAAGCTGAAGTGCTGCATGCAAAACCCTGTGTAGTGTATGTAACCGTCTACCTTTAAGAGACTATTGTATGTAACCGTTCACCTTTAAGAGAACTATTTTAGGTGTGGCACTACTTGTTTGGCTTCTGTATACGGTAATACCGACGGTGACCACACCGGTATATAAGTGCTGTGGCATGATTTATAGGGCAGATTCGCCCTGACCTTCGAATCGTAAAGTCCTGTTGTATGTTACTCCTGAAGTCTGTGTCGTAATTAACTGCACAACCCACAGACTTTACAGTGGCGACGAGTCCGATCGTACCCTGCGGCAACAATAATTTCAAAGCAACGAAAGAGCGTCGAAAAGAGGTAACCGCCCTCGTCATTCGGCTGGGAGAAAACTCAAGGCTGCAGCAATAGAAAGGAGGAAGACTTTAGCGACAAAAACTTCCATCAGCAACAGGCACTGACTGTCCCTTCTGCCACGGTGACTGTGAGTAAGGGAAAGTGAAAAGAATAGCCGGAGGATAAGGGCTGGGCACTCGACCACGGTCGAGGGGGAAAAGGAGCCGGACAAAAAGTCGGGTCCAACGGCGTCGTGAGAGACCGTGACCGGCGGGAAAAGCCGGGCGGTGACCGAAGCCACGAAGCGCTGCGACCGGGAGCGTAGGCGCGGGAAGAGAGAAACTCAGCCGCAGCCGGGGAGAGAAGCACCGGACTGCGAGAGGGCTGGGAGGCGCGATTGGGGTCCGAGCGAGCGGGAGAGGCAGAGCCGACCAAGAGAGACTGCGCGAGAGCCAGTCCAGCGGCTGAACTGTCCTCCGTCAACGGGGTGTAACCAGCGCCGGTAGAGCCGAGCGAGCGGGAGAGAGACAGAGCCGAGCAAGGGGAACTGTGCGAGAGCCAGCCCAGTGGCTGAACCTGTTCGCCGTCAACGGGGTACCCAGAGCCGGTCGCCCTGCCATAAAATAAAAAAAAAAAGGGAAAGCCTTGAAGCCGACGCGCAGGCTGTGAACCTGAAAGCCAGCGGCCGTTGCCCGTGGGGAAAGTGTACCCCTCCCGCCAGGGAAGAAACGCGGGAAGCCGCCATTAGGCGGGGAAGAAGACAGAAGCGGGAAACCGCCATTGAAGTGGGTGGGGAGAGAAGATAAGAGCGGGAAACCGCCATTTTCGCGGGAAAACCGCCATCTTAGGAAAAAAAAAGAAATAATAATTTAAAGAAATACTTGTGTTCCCAAAGAGAGGAAGATGCCTAAGCGTGGTAACATCAACGATTTTAATTCCGAGGTAGAAGACTGGGCCACGTACGTGGAACGCATTGAGATCTATTGTGAGGCCAATAAAATAGAAGAAGATGACAAAGCTATAACCTTGCTGAACTCGATGGGCGCACAGACATACGGGCTCTTGAAGCATCTACTAGCACCGGCTAAACCGGCGGATCAGACTTTCGATGATATTGTGGCTGTTCTGAAGGACCACTTGAACCCTACACCGTTGATGTTGGCGGAACGATTCAAATTCTATGCAAGAACGCAACGGAAAGACGAAAGCAACGCAGAATACTTGGTCGAACTGCGTAGACTAGCGAAATACTGCCAGTTTGGAGGGAATCTGACAGAGGCATTGCGAGACAAGTTCGTGTGCGGGTTGGCAAAGGAAGGAACGCAAAAGCGACTACTCGAAGAGAACAACCTTACACTTGACAGGGCTGTCCTTATTGCAGCATCGCACGAAGCTGCAGCGAAGGGAACTGCGGAAACGCAGCTAAAGACAGCAGCACTAAGTCTGGATCAAATTACCTCGACAACAACAAAATGCTATCGTTGTGGGAAGACAACACACGACCAGAACCAATGCTGGTTTAAGAACCAGGAATGTAGGAAATGTGGCAAACTGGGTCACATAGCTAAGGTATGCCGGTCAGGGAAGAAGACCAACAACCAAAGGACCAACAACCAAAGGAAGCCATCACAGGAAAAGTACAACAAGGTACACAAGGTGGCTGAGAAGAGTTCAGACGAACAGAATTCAGACTCAGACCCAAACGGCCAGGAGCTGGGTAGTCTGAGAATTCACAATGTGAGTAAGGAAGCTGACCTACAAACTATCTGGGTCATGCTAAAAATAGCTGGAATCCAAGTGAAAATGGAGTTGGACACTGGATCAGCTCTATCAGTCATAAATCGAAGGGATTACCACCGGCTATTCTCACATATACCCTTAAGAGATACCAAGTTCATATTGCAGACATACACGGGGCATAAAGTATACCCCATGGGAAAGATAAGAGTCAAAGTGAGAGATAGGGGTAAAGAACACCCAAGAATGAACTTATACGTACTACATGAGGGAGGACCACCACTTCTAGGACGGGAGTGGATCAAGAAAATAGACATGGAATGGCACTATTTAAAAGCCATAATGAGTGAGGACTCGGTGCAGACAATCAGCTCAGATTCTGAAATGGATGACGATAAGACCAACCCAAATATGAAAGACAAGGCTGAAATGGACTTGCCGACGAAGGTTGGAAAAACGAAGGCATGCATAAAGGCTTATGCTCCAGAGAAGAACAAAGTTTCAGAACAGAACTCCACCGAACAACGACAACCTAGTTCGACAGAAAATTCTGAGCCTGTTCAAGTTACGGACATATCCATGACGGAAGAACACCGAGCTCAGACTCAAACTTATTTCAAATTACGACAACAATTAGAACAATTGAGTTACCGTCTCGTACAAGAGATGAAAACAATGAAAAAGTTCTATGACACCGAATGGGAGAATCTGGAAAGACAACAGAAGCAGCTAGCTCAAGCAGAGAGCGACCATAGAGCCATCGTGACCAATTACCGATCACATCTCCCTTATGCTGTTCAGGAGTTAGAATATTTGCAGGAAGAAGCAAATGAAGAGGAATCTTCAGGAAGCCAGGATTTTATTCCAGTTCTTCTCTACGACTCCTTACAAGCAGAGTGTGAGAAGTTGAAAGAACAGTATGAACAGGCCCAGGCTACAATTCTGGAAGGGGTTAACTCGGCAATCTCCGAAAAGCTAGTTTCAGTGGAAGCATATGAGCAACTGAAGGTTGAACATGAGCAAGAAGTCCAAAGGCTGCAGGAAATTCTTGATGAGCTCAAGGCCAAGACAGACTCATCGGTAGAAGTTCCATCCATAGATGAGAAATTAGAGGTGAAAGACATGGCAGAACCTGAAAGACAAGATGTACAAGAACTCATAAAAATATTAAAGGAAACCCAAGACAAATATGGGGCGGCAATGACCGAGATTCAACAACTTGAAGAACAGATTCAACTGGGAATCCGTTCAGTGGAAGAAAAGGGAACTGTAAGAAACACAGAGACTGTAAGAATGGCCTCTGAACATGAGCTAGAGAGCATCAAGGCGCAACTTCTCCGAGCGCTGGAAGCCAAAGTACAAGAGGAAAAGAAGGTGAAAGCATTGGAGGAAAAGGTGGATGAAATGGAGAAGACTCTGACCCACAGTGTTCCCGTGGAAGAGTTAACGGTCAGCCAACTCCTTCATATGCTGAAGGACAAGACTCTACAATGGGAACAATCTGAACACGAGCTTCAATCTTCAAAGGGAAGGAGTTCGGAGCTCTCAAAAGTTATGGAAATAGCTGAGGCTGCAACACAGATTTTACAGGGATGCCAAAAGTACGCTGAATCACGTCAATGTGAACAGCAGAATGTTGAAACAGCTGCTCCAGTAGAAGGATTGAATAGCCTGATCAATCAATCCCCGAGGGAAGGGGAAGTATTGAAATCACAAACGAGGTCATTAGTGAAGGATTTGCAGGAAACCCAGGAAGAGCGGGATGAATATGAACGCATGAAGAAGTCTCTTCAGGAAAGATGTCTAGGGAGGGAACAACAGTCGGCTAACGTCCAGTTGGGTACGGAAGAAGTAGCAGGCCCTCTCGCTAGACTAGCTCAGGACGACACCGAATATTACCATGACCTGTTGAGTGACACTGAATATTGCGAGGATCTGGTCTGCCCAGCTTGTGATGAAAACTCCCAAAGTGCAGAAATCAGGATGAAGCACTTAAAGTCTAAGGAACATAGAGAGATGGTGGCGCTACAGCTGGCAGCTGATAAGGGAGCCCCGAGAGTCTCCAAGAAGCAGAAAAGAAAAAGAAGAAGCAGAAGATGATAACCATCAAAATCATTATCACTCCTACCAGATCATGCACGTGGGCCCTACAAAGGGAGATAAATCAGTTGGAAAGTAAGGAAAAATTACCAAGGCAATACAGCTGTTTGTAAAAGTCAGCATTGCTGGTTCAGCAGGACGGGAGTTCAAGCTGTTACGTCAAGGGGAAGACTAGTGGAGGAGTCACGCTAGCAATGTGAACCGGCTACACCACAGCGATGTTGTTCGGACCGAGTCAAGACTAGAGACTGAATCTATACACTGTTCCCACAGAGACTGAACCTGTGAACTGTTTCCCACAGAGACTATATCTGTAAATTGTTTACCTGAAGTTGAATATACGTATGTTAATGAGAAATAGTATGTTGTAAACTAAAAAGGGAGGATTGTAGTGTATGTAACCGTCTACCTTTAAGAGACTATTGTATGTAACTGTTCACCTTTAAGAGAACTATTTTAGGTGTGGCACTACTTGTTTGGCTTCTGTATACGGTAATACCGACGGTGACCACACCGGTATATAAGTGCTGTGGCATGATTTATAGGGCAGATTCGCCCTGACCTTCGAATAGTAAAGTCCTGTTGTATGTTACTCCTGAAGTCTGTGTCGTAATTAACTGCACAACCCACAAACTTTACACCCTGGGTACCCCTTCCCTGGCTTGTTGAACCATTTGTGTTAGTGCTGAAGCCAGTTGAGCTCTAAGTGCCTATTTTAAATTTTTTTGGAATTTTTTCATTTTACAAGGCAGTTCCCCTTTGAGGGACCGACACTGCTTTTTAAGATGACGCTGCTCTTGCTCAGGGATGCTACAGCCACGCAACATTGGGCCTCCTGCTGAGAGTAGCACCAGAAAACCAGTCTTGCATGGTAGGTATAGCACGGCGCTTATTTAAATTAGCAGGCAGCACCAAAATACCGATGCTGCCTGCACTATGATTTCAGGCAGCCGTTAACTACGGCCCATGGTGGCACCGGCAGGTTTCTGGCCTACTGCAATTTCTAGGCCAATGTTTCCACTTGTGGTGGGAAGACCAAAACTAGGGCTGTAAATATAAAATGATCACTAATAAATTCAATAGGGATTTCAGGAGAAACTACTTTTCCCAGAGTGTGTTTAGAATGTGGAATTCGCTACCACTAATCAACTAATGCATCAACTATTGCCAGCACCAGGCCTTTAGCTGAAGCTCAGGTGATTAGTTTACCTCCACCATTGCAGTATTTGGCTTTGGTTGGGGTAGTTAACTCAGCCCTCAACAGCTGTCTATCCTAACCGATTTGAACCACAACTAATAGTGTTGGGTTCAGTTGTGAGGAATCAAGTGAACAAGTAGCTCATTGAAACTCAATTTCCAGCTAAAACATAAATAACGATAACTTGGTAAAGGCTCATGAGGGCTGCTGTGAAATCACAGTGTAAATTCAATGATCCCACACTATCAGTAGGGAGTCATGCTTAAAGGGACTGCATTTCAGATATATGGCTACAATACTGCATTCCAGCTCTATGACCCACATTGTTTTCGAATAAAGCTCCCACATGGGAGCAGGAGAGTGGTGAATTTACCCTCATACTCCAGTGTGAAATGATGTTCTTGGATACAGGAGAAAACCGGAAAGGAAAGAGCAATATAGCTTCTACGGGGCATGTGATAGCCTGACAGGGAGTTTGAGTAATGCTTGACATATTCCATTTTAGTGTGATAATGCACAAAGGTCACTGAATTATAATTACAATTCAAGGGGTAATAGCCCCCAAATTCAACAGGGCCAATTATGCTGGTTTTGTCCCACTGGGCCAGGACTTGCACCTGCTGATCATCTGCAGCTCACTTAAATATCCATTGGTGGATCTGGAGTGCAAGCCCCATGTAAAACTGAAGTGCTGTGCTGGGGTTGCTTGGAAATGAGAGTGCAGCCATTAAAAAGCCACGTCTGACTGGAGACTGCAGCAGCAGGCGGGGACAGCAGCAGGTAAGTAGCAAAGTGCTGACCTCACTGAGTTGACTGTCAGGTGGCTGTAATGGATGGCTCACATGAGATTTTGTGCCACCTCTCAAGAATGTCTTCCACTGTAGGATCTGGCAGAGGCAACCATAGAAGAGAGAAGGGTGTTGCACAGTGACAGAGCACACAATTTAACCTAGATTAAATGCAGTGTGATGCATGTGGGTAGGACTAAAATAGAATATACTTATCATTTATAGAGAACAATACTGGAAGCAGTTGAAAGAGAAAAGGCTGTATATGCACAGATCACTCAAAGTTCACAACCAATGCAGAGACACTGTAGCCCACTGTAGCCAAAACAAACAGTGTATTGGGTTGTATTAATAGAACCATTCAGTACATATCAAATTATATCATTCTATCATTATATAAGACATTGGTTAGACTGCATCTGGAGCAACCTGGATAGTTCTGGTCCCTTCACATGGTTTGTGATATACTAGCATTGGAAAAGGTTCAGAAGAAAACTATAAGAATGTTCCCTAGCTTAATGAACCTTAATTACTCAGATAGGCTTAAAGATCTGGATCTATTTACTTTAGAGCTGCGTAGACTTAAGAGGGGAAGTGATAGAGGTGTGTCCATTGATAGATTATTACAGTTTGACAGATTGGGGAGGACTTGGGGGCATGCATTTAAACTACACAGAAGTAGGAATAGGCTCGATGTCAGGTGGTTCTTTACCCAGAGAGCAGTGAACATCTGGAATGCGTTGCCGACTTGTGTGGTTTTTGCTAACTCTCTGCAAGCCTTCAAGAGGGAACTGCACCAGTTCTTGGCTGGGGCAGAGATCACATAGTATCAAGGGTAAGTGGATTTACAGTTAAGGTACATATGGTCAAAGGGACCTCCTGGACTGGTTTCAATCACCTGAGGGGGTCGGAGAGGAATTTTCCAGATTTTGATTTTACTTTATTGGCCCTGGGTTTTTCTGGTTTTATATCTCTCCCAGGAGATTACATGGCTGCGCAGGGGGTTGGGGGTAGTAAGGGCCTAGACAATTTGCTCCAGGCATCATGAGTGTGAGACAGGCTTAATGGACCAGTAGGTCTTTTCCTGCCCGTCATTTTTGTATGTTCTAGCCCAAATCTTTTGGCCATTTTCTGATTCCAAAAATATTTGATTTTCTGTGAATTGAATTTGAACATTTGATTAATAAAGCTTTCTTTTGTGTTTTTCAGAATTTCTTGCAAACTGTAAGCGCTGTGATCGCTTCTGCATCAGTAAATACATGGAAAATTTTCACTAGCACAACAAATGAGAGTAACCTTAGTTCTCAATTATTACAGTCAGTGGAAAGGTTTACTGGTCGTCTCAATCTGGAGAACAACAGTTTAATCATCAACGCAGACAATCTTAAGCTCAGAGCTATTAGACTGGTTCCTGAAAGCAACAACTCTATTGATGTAACCTTTGATAATTTTAACATTACGGGATATTCCAATTTAAGTGCTAATATATTCATTGACACTGATGAATTGAAAAACGCACAAAATGGCACAGTTACCAGTATTGCATATCCAACATGGATTGATATTTTACCCAATAATACAAACTTTGGTGACACCTTTTCAATTAATGGTCTTGTTGTGACAATAACATTAAGCGTTAAGAATCCTGTTCACATTAACATGACCTTCGCACCAAGAAATGCCTCACTTGATTTCAACACTGCCATGTGCGCGTTTTGGGATTTTAGTGGCAATGGTGGATGGAATAACACTGGCTGTACGCCTGAACATAACGGAGAAAATATCACATGCAACTGTGAGCACTTGACATCCTTTTCTATTTTAATGTCCCCTGTTTCTTACGATGACGCAGCTTTGGATTACATAACCAAAATTGGAGTTGCCATATCACTAGGAAGTTTACTAATCACCATTATTATAGAGGCCATAGTGTGGAAGTACGTGACCAAAAATAAAACCTCATATATTCGCCATGTTGGAATTCTGAACATTGCTGTAAATCTGCTGGTAGCTGATATATGGTTCATTGTGGCTTCATCTATGGAACCAACAACAGATGCTTGTGTAGCTGCTACTTTCTTCATTCACTTTTTCTATCTGGCCTTATTTTTTTGGATGTTAACCCTGGGCCTACTACTTGTGTATCGTTTGCTTTTCCCTTTCCATGATCTCAGTAAGTCAGGTATGTTGGGAATATCATTTAGTATTGGTTACCTGAGTCCACTGATAATCTCAGTCATCACAATCGGAGTTACCTATCCAAAAAGCAATTACACAAGAGAAGACGCCTGCTGGCTCGGCTGGAGGGAAGAGTACCCCCTACTTGCATTTATTATACCTGCATTGGCTATCATCGCAATCAACACCATTATTCTGATAGTAGTCATATTTAAGCTGCTGCGACCAACAATTGGGGATAAACCCAGAGGCTATAATCAGGAGAGAGAAATGCTCAAACAAGTTGTGAGAAGCATTGCTGTACTAACCCCAATCCTCGGTCTCACCTGGGCAGTTGGAATACCGACCTTTCAAGAGGATTCTGATATTGCTTTCCATTATATATTTACAATTCTCAATGCTTTTCAGGTATGTATTATCTATGATTTATAACTTTTGTCTTATAACTGCTTAGTTAACTCATTTATGCAGTAGAATTCATACAACGCACTAATCATCAACTAAGCATGCTCAGTTACTTGCTTGCTCAGTTACTCAGTCTTGACAAAGGGTTTTGACCTGAAACGTTGACTCTATTTCTCTCTCCACGGATGTTGCCTGGCCTGCTAAGTTTTTCCAGCATTTTCTGTTATTTCGGATTTCCAGCATCTGCTGTATTTTGCTATCATGCTCAGTTACTTCATGGATAATTCCTTAACATGTGCACATTTATAGCTATCTGGAAGTAAGCAAAGTCCACCAAAAAATAAGCCCATTAGAGCAAGCTTAGCAGAAAAATCAGCTTTCTTGACAGCCCATTTTTCATGATAAGTAGATGAGTGAGAGTATCACTATTCCATGTGCGGCTTGTTTATATAGCACCTTTCACATTGTCAGGACATTACAAAGTGCTTCACAACCAATGAAGTATTTTTTGAAGTGTAATCACTGTTGTAATGTAGGCAAAAGAAGTTATTCTAATTGTACATAGATAAGATTTTATATAGAGGCTCCATTTAGAATATTGGGGGAAGATTTCTTCTGTGCATTATGCGTGACAAAATCTTGAACTTTTTGGGTATATAATTTTGTCATAGTTAGGTCACAGAGGAAGTCGTCCCACATTGAGTATAATTTCATACATCATACACTTGAAAGAACATTGGCGAACATGGCTACTTCCAGTTTAACTGGGGTGGGTTGGGGGTCGGGTGACTAACCTGCTCTTGAGAGGTGGGTCAGTAATTATAATATGATAATGAGGCTGCTGCCTCATATTTTAGCAGCTATTTGGATTTAAGGGCTTGGGAAACTCAGCAGCTAAAGGGAGACAAGAACTGCCAGATCCAGCAGGTAAGTGCTTTTCCAGCACTTCTTGTGGGCCAGGAGGAGTAGGAGTGCTTCCTCCTCACCCCACAAGGTAACCTGCCATGATCACCGGACCCCCTCCCCACAATCACCGGACCCCCTGCTCGCCGTGATCTCCAGTCTCCCTCTCCGCGACCTCTGGACCCCCTCCTCCCAGCAATCTCCAGACCCTGCCTCTGCCATCTCCAGACCCCTGCTCGGGAGTACTCCCCTCGCAATCTCCAGACCCTCCTCCCTGCGATCCCCACACCCAGCTCCCTGTGATTTCTCCCCCCCCCCCCCCCCCACAATCTCCAGACCGGTCTTCGGCTGCGGCGTCGTACAGCAGGTTTTTCCGCATGGCAGCCAGCCAGCTTTTTAATCTGGCCATCTGCGGTGCAGGAAACTGAGTATTAAATTCTCCGCCTTTCCCGGCTGCTGACAGTCTCCCCCCTGCTCCCTCCTCACCTCACCATAAATATTGGGGCCATAGAGTACAAAAGCAAGGATTTTGTAAACAAGGATGAGAATTTTAATCATCCTGAACACCCTCTGCATAAGAAATGTATAGATTTTAACTGGGAGCGGGATTTAGGTAGGCGGGGTCCAGACCCAAAAATGGCCCAGCATCACGCTTAGCATCGTGGGGCAGGGAAAAAGTTAGTTCTCCAGACCTGCCAGCAATCTAAAAGTTAAGCTCTGATAACAATGGTATTGGATATCACTGGTTGAAGAAAGCTTCTGCTTTTGAAAGCTATTTTAATCTGAGTAAACTATTTGGCAGATGGCCATTTTGTATTAGTTAATGGCATGTTAAAAAGTGTTTGCAATTACTTAAAGATCTATTTGTTAACTTAAGAATATCTTCCTTTTCTTTAGGGATTCTTTATTTTGATTTTTGGAACATGCATGGATAGTAAGGTGAGCTACAGGTGTTATTTCCACCAGTTTTCCAGCATAATCTATTTTCACTTCACCTAATAAATGCTTTCTTCTGCTATTAACTTAGGTACGAGAAGCCTTAATGAAGAACTTTTCATTGGGAAGACTTTCTTCCCGAACAAAGGTAAGGTTATGAAAAATAAACACAGCAGATCATTAGCATCTGAAAGAGAAATGATATATTAATGTTTTAATGTAATTAATATGCTGAAATAACCATAGTGTTCCCCAGGAACCTTCAATCCTACAATGGGTTGATGTTGCAAAATGCTAAGCTATGGAGGCTATATTATTGTCTCTAACCCATGATTCTTTATACAATGATGAATTGCCAATCTTGGGATGCCCTGTCTAAGTGATATGTCAAGTGAAAATGAAGCACTTGCCATCGGGGAGAAAGTAAAATTCAAGGGTAAGCTGCCCCCATGCCACTTTCAAACTCCAGATGGCTGGATCAAAGTGACATGGCGGCAAGTTGTCTGCTGATGGTGCTCCTTGGGAATAGTGTATGATATTTGAGAGAGAATTTCCACAATCTTGTGTTCCCAGCAAGGAGCAGTGCTTGTAGGGAGAAAATCTCATGAAATTCTGGACTGCGTGCTGGTAATTTCCTGAGATGTGCTCCCAGTGAGCACTGATCCTTTTTGAATCACTCCTTGGAGAACTGAGAAAGTAGAAAAAAAAGTCAAAAATAAATAAACAAAGGCCGCTTCATGCATTAATACTTGTGCATTTACTTTTTCAGACTGTACAGAGCACTTCTACTGCAAGGTCTTTCTCAAAACCCCATTATGGTTTCTTTGCTAAAAAGCGTAAGTATGACCATGAAACTGAACATAAATAGATCCAGTTCCAGGATAAAAGTTACTCCAAAAAATTAATTTATATGAATAACTGTAATTTAATGGTTATTACTGAAGTGAAAGAATTTGTGTTTTGCTGTATATTAATTATATGATCAAATTGGCAGTCTTGGGTCTGGATTTTAACTCACAGTAGATTTCCGGCAGGAAACTGCACTTGCGAGTTAATTTCCCGCCCCACCCCCACCCCGGCACCAGAATAAAGTCCTGCCAATTTTAATGACCGGGCCCCATTTAAGTTCCAGGCAGGAAGTCAGCAGGAAGCGGCTTAAAATCACGCAGCCCAGGGACTGCCTGTCAACACCAAGTGAGTACAGGATTGGCTGTCGGGGCTGTTTTCTGGCGGCGTGTGGGGGGTGGGGGATCTTGAGATCAGGAAGGAGAGGGGGGGGCGAGGGTCGCGAGTCTGCAGCACACCTGCTCTTCCTTGCCTCACAAAGGAAAGTTTTTAGATTTACCTGTCAGGGCCTCTCTGTTTTCAAACCTGCTCCTGGCTATTAGGAAAGCCATCCCTGCTTAAATTGCTAATCTTGGTCCGGTTAAAACTGCCATCAGGTCCTATTGATATGGCAGGATGCCAAATTTCATAGATTTATGAGGCTCCTGCCTGCTTTAGGTGAGCACCTCAACTGTTTGCAAAATCCCGCAGGTTGAAATCGGAAATGGCCGGGAGCTGAGCGGGTAAGTAACCTGCTCGTTTTTAACTGCCCACCCGTCCAGCATCCGCTAGGCCACACTGAGATAAAGCAACCTACAGACAGTGTACCTTGTATTTTTATTGAGTGCATAAGAAAGTGTTGATGGATTCAATGCATTTAAAAGCACATTGATAGTTTTTAGTATACTGCCAATCAGTGTGATGTGCATTGGATGTGTGGAATAGAATGTTTTTAAAAATTGAAAAATTAGAGAAAACACAGTAAATACATAATGAAATTCCATTGATGGGGTCTGATGGAGCAAAGGTTTGATAAGTAAATGATTTGTCACCTATAGCTGTCTCTTGTCTATCAGTTAAATTCTTCACAGTAATAGATCTTTGCAAGCCTTGCCCTAGATCTTGGGGACAATTGTTTTCTTGAGTTTTAGTGATCTGCACAAAAAACATTTTTACTGGTTTTCTCTCAATTTACCCTTTTTTTTGCCATCAATCGCTCCCCACACCCCACCCCACCTAATTCTCTCCTGGCTTTTGAGTTAAAAAAACAAAACCTGAAATCACCTGGAAAAAAAACCCGGGATTAAGATTGGCTTTAATGATCTTGTGCAAATAGTATTGGTTCTACTTAATGGAGCATTGCCATCATAACAAAGGGCTAGTTTACAACATTTATATCCAATGTGCAATAATATTGTCAGTTATATGATGATGATATCATGTTGGTGATCACAGTTTCCATGGCCCTAAAATGACACCATCTAATGTACAATCACTTGGCAGTTTCATCTATAATTCTTCTCTTCACTATTTTAGTGAAGGTTCTAATCCATTAAAAATAAATATGGGTAATTTTGCAGGGTGAGGATCCCAGTGGGGATCCTCATTATACACGAGCACAGGTTGCAGAAGTGACCCTATAGTAATATAGCCCCATCCCCAACTCGCATTGCCACCTAGCAAAACACCAAGTTGGAAGCAAAGCCTCACAAAACTAACCCTAATGTATTAGCAAAGAGAAGAATTTCTGATTAAGTTGATAAGTGTTTGTTGGTATCGCACGCTGTAGTGCCAGAGCCCAAGGCTTTCTGTATTGCAGTTGTCTCGGGCTGCCGCTTGTTGTCCTACTGCTTGTTCAACATCAAGCTGAGGGTAACAATCTACAAGATTTTCAACAAGAGCTTGCTGTTCAGCTACACCAAAAAAAGTCTGCCCTCTAGCTCTAGATTCTGTCCCCCTCCCCTGGCAGATTGCTCAGGCTGAGCCAGACTATGCACACCCTCAGTGTTCTATTTGACCCTGACTTGCATTTCAAACCCCATATCCGATCCAACATTAAGACTGCCTATTTGCACCTCGGCAGTATTTGCTGCTTCCACTCTTGTCTCTCTCCCAACACTGCTAAAAACTTTAGTCAAGACTTGCTCATTTCCAAAATAACAACAGAAAATGCTGGAAAAACTCAGCAGGCCAGGCAACATCCGTGGAGAGAAAATAGAGTCAACGTTTCGGGTCAAACCCTTTGAAGAAGCACAGGAAATGAAATAGATTAAAAGGCCAGTATGGGGGCTGGGAGAGAACAAAAGAGAAGTGAAGAGACATTAAGAGGTATTCAAAACGAGACGAGATGGTGATAGGACTAGTGGAGACAAAAGACGGCTCTAGATTAGGTGTGAAATGTTCTGGCAGAATGGGAGACAGCTGCCATGTGGGAGAGAGAAAAAAAAGGAAAGGGGGGGGGAAGGCCAAAACAAAGGTGTGGATAAAAAATAAGTAAAAATGTAATAGGGGCCGAGGTTACGATCTGAAATTGTTGAACTCAATATTGAGTCCGAAAGGCTGTAAAGTGCCTAATCGGAAGATGAGGTGCTGTTCCTCGAGCTTACGCTGAGCTTCCGTGGAACAATGCAAGAGCCCGAGTACAGTGAGATCTGAGTGGGAATGGGGCAGTGAATTAAAATGACAGGCGACCGGAAGCTCGGGGTCATCCTTACGGACTGTTGCCTGGCCTGCTGAGTTTTTCCAGCATTTCCTGTTGTTATTTCGGATTTCCAGCATCTGCAGTATTTTGCTATCGTTGCTCATTTCCAAGCTTGATTACTCCAGTGCTCTCTCGCCAACCACCCAAATTTCACCCTATGTAAACTGAAACACCTATCCTGCACCAAGTATCCTGCTCCCTTACCAACTTCAATTAACTCCTCAATGCATTGAATTCAAAATGTTTGCCCTGCAATGCCTTACCTCTTCCTACTTCTGCCACCTCCTCCAGCCCTATATTCTAGTATGTGCTCTCTGCTCTTCAAACTGGCTCCCTTTTCACTCACACCATTAGGTGACAGCCTCCGGCTTTCCTAGCTCCACATTTTAGGCACTCTCCACAAAGCCCTCTGCTTTGTTACCTCTTGCCCTTTGCAAAGCTCCTCATAAACTATTACTATGACCACATCTTCAGTCACCTTACCTAGCCTTTCTCCCATCACTGATCAGTGTCCAGTTGTCAAACACTGTAAAATGCTTCTATTACATCTAAAGGAGCTATAAAAATACAAGTTGTAGTTGCTGTAGATGCCTAACCCTATGCTGTAATTAAAAACAGCTGACCAGGTAAGTAAATTCACATTAATACTGCGTTGCTACAAGACTCCAACTCTTTCTAACTTTTCTCCTGCTCTGATCTTTCAGAAAGCTACGATTTTACTCATCAGTTACACTCGAATGATAACAAATCGCTGAACTATTCTACTCTGAATTAACTGCTGGAGCTGAGTAAATAAAACTGACCCTCTTCAGATGCAGAAGATCTGATAAAAAATCAATTTACACCATGAGAAGCTGTTTTAGAAATGATTACTTTTGTTAAAAGTGTATAAAACTGTGTGGCACATTGGGCATCTCATTAACATACATTACTTTATTTGATGGGGTAAGAAATATTTTTCATTGCGCACTGGGGCGATAATTCATATCAATGAAAGAGAAGAACATTTTGGGTAAATTATTAGTTGATAGTTGACAATTGCCTGCAGTGTCATGCAGCTCATTATAAGGTTGTGCTAATATTAGTGAACTTATTTACTGTCGTAGATACCTCACTTGTATAAGTAAACCAAATAACCTGGTTATGTAGACAGTGTCTTAATTAATTTTACAGGGGTGACTTTGTATTCTGTTTGGTTTTTGTGAGTAAACATCCCTTCTACAACCCGCCCCCACCCCCAGGTGTATTCCCCTTTTCCTGTTATAGGTCTACTTAGGGTTTCACAACTTCTTGGGCTTCGAACCTTCACAACAATGTAAGATCAGGATGGGATACTGAAATTTTGCTTGATTTTCTGTTGGAAGTATGGAGAACTTTGCAGAAACTTTCCTCAGGAAACTAATGTGCTGGGTTACCTTCCTTCAATAACTTAGCTGGTAAATACACTGGTCAGTGTGGAACTGAGCCATGCAGGTAGCTTTGTCAGTTTCAGCAGGGTTGGTAATAGGAATGGCCTTGGTATCCCTGGGTAGAGAGGAGGATAATAAATTGCCAGGATTCCCAGTTTTGAGTGCCATTCACTGACTCCTGCTGGAAAGTGTGCTTGTGTGGATGCTGGGTAAGGACAGGACCTGGCTTTGCAGTGGTACCCCTCCCCAGGTTTGAATAACCTGTTGTCACTCACTGTCTAGGTTCACACATGAAGCATGGCCAGCGGACTACTTGTGTCCTTGGAACAATACTGCAAATTGAGACAACATCTTCCACAGACATGCTTCCAGGTTCCTACCAATATTTAAACTAGCCATTGTGAGTCTCCCTCTCTTGTATCTTGAGTGCATATTGAGAACTCATAGGGAGATCGGTGGGCCCCACAGGATTTTCCAGCACTGTCCTCCTGGCTTAGAATGCTCCACACCGGGAGTAAAATTCATTAAATCTACCCATAGAGTTTTACTTGAATTGTGAATCGTGTTCAGGAAGCAATCAGGAGGCCTTTTCTGGGTCTCCTCTGACTAGAAAGTATAAAAATGTTGTAAACTTTAATACAAATTTAATGCAAATTACTCCTGCCCCAGTGCACATCTTAGCTTTTTTGTTTGCTTTAAAGCATTTGTTATTTTCAGGGGTTTCTCCATTCCTCACACTGATGTAAATTCTATGAGTTAGCGTGTTCAATGCAGGGCCTCATTCGATAGGAGGACAGGTCAGACAGGCGTGGAAGTTAGCAGGCTGCCTCATGGGCCTCCCAATTTTATGGTTATTCATTTTAACGGCCAAGAAATCAGCAGGAGTGCGAATCAGGCATACTGACTTCTGATCCTGACCAGGCCTTCCTATTGATTGAGGCACCACGATAGGAACATAGCCTCATTAAAGTTTACCCACACTCTAGCTGATGAAAACTGACCATAGGAGATGAATAGAAGCAACCTGTGGTCAATCTCCATCCAATTTTTTCCTCTCCCTATCGGAAACCATCTTGTGATAAATTTTCAGTTTAGTGTTCCCGTTTCAGAGAGTCGCAAATTGGGAGCACATCTTGGGATATTGGGCACCCTGATCAGCCATCTTCCATCTGGGCTCTATAGCCTAAAAATTGAGTAGTGCCCCATTTGGGGTACTAACTTCGCTGGGGCGCTACTTTTAGCGCCCCGGAAAAATTAGTGCACCCGCACCGGAAATTGAGTGGTTGCGCCTCAAGAGGGAAGTGGGGTGGTACTGGAAGCACCCCACATCCCTCTTGGGCGCCGCGGATTTGCAGGCCTTCCTCCCCTTCTTAAAGGGGAGGGGCCTTGCACAGCGCTACCCGGGGCCCAGCTGGGCCCCCGGGGATTGGGAGTGCCGGGCTCTTGGAGCTCTTGTAGCGCAGCTGGCACTCCGCGGGGGGGGGGGGGTAGGGGGCCATTCAGGAGGCCGGAGACAGGAGCGCTGGCAGGTGGCCAGCAACAAAAATGGCCTCCCCGGCCGCAGGTAGGCCCCCCTGACCCCGTCGGACATAGCATCCCGCAGTAAGTCAGGGGGCGCTCCTGAAGATAGCGCTGGGGCACTGCGCACGGTGATGACGTCATCGCCGGCGGCGCAGCACCGTGGGGCGCTACCGGTTAGCACCGCCGCTAACCTCCCACTGAATTTCATGGGAGGCATGGACGGCGCCACGCCTGGGCGATAGTTGCTTTGCGCCCCGTTAGCGCCCTCTTAGGGCTCTAACGGGAGGCACAAAGCAACCCAATTTTTCCCCCTATGTCTCCCCATTGTTGAGTCTGGAAACCTAGCAATAGATGGTTATAGATGCAAACCTGCTTCTGATGTAACACATTGGGGTCCAAGGTACAGAGCTGTCCTTCAGGGATTTGACTGGGACCTGGTCATGTTGGGGCCCTGCCTCTTTATCTGCCTGTCGTAATTTCTGCCAGAAGTGAGGGCAGCCGCATAATATGACTGCTCACGTATGGCAGCACACTACGATGCCACACAAATAAGTAAATCCATCATACATTGCACCTCCCATCATTCATGTCCTAATGCTGCTGGCTGCAAGGGAGTCTGTCCCTGGCATTCAGTGCAGCTAACGGCCTGGGGGCAATCTAAATTTTAAGAAGTTGGTTTTAAAACCTTTAAATCGCACAATGATCAGTTTATTGCCATTCAGTATCTTGGGCTATGTCTAAAAGATGTGTTCAATGTTGGGCTGGTCTCCGTGCCGCTTATAGTTCAGCAAGGTGTGATTTCCCTTCCCTCCCCCTCACACGCACCCGCCCAAACATAAAGCGGGCACTCCAACCATGCTGCAAATGGCACCTGCACCTGCCCAAAATATTTAAATGGCCCAACCTCAGAAAGTAGGCTGGTGTTAGGAGCACAAACATGGTTGGAAGGAAGCTCTGCTTAGCCCCACTTCTGCTAGCAGAATACAACCACAGGAAATTTGACGTCTTTATATTTATCTCAGATTTTCAGTGTGAGCTCTGTGACTGTATGGAAAAAGTACAAATGTCTTAAATGCATCTAAACTTCTGATCAGTTTGTGATAGCTGGATAAGAACAGTGATAATATATTTATGCATAAGTTTTAGTTCAAGATTTTAATTTTGTTTTCTCATTTACTGCAATATGATTTTTCATTAGCCCTTTGAGTGTTGTGGACAAGTTATCTTGTCCCAGGTGCTGAAGATAACTCATCCAACAGTAATGCTTCTGTATTTAACATGGACAAATTGCATGAGTGGCTGATGTATTGGCATCTGTAATATGATTGTGTCGGTCTGTAGAATTCTAGACCTAAATTGGCTAAAAAAACTATTTCTTAGAGATACTTTCAGCTAACAAAGAGCAGGGTCGGTACAAAACGATCAGTGAACTCCAAGACATGGAGGAAAGTTGAATAAAATATATTATGAAAGGAAACACAAAATAAAGGGATTTAACATAAAAACAGAAAATGCTGGAGATACTCAGCAGGTCAGGCAGCATCTGTGAAGAGAGTGTTTCTCTCTTCACAGATGCTGCTTGACCTGCTGAGTATCTCCAGCATTTTCTGTTTTTATTTCAAATTTCCAGCCTCTGCAGTATTTTCTTTTTGTAAAGGAATTTAACATTTGTTCACAGTTAATGTAACTAAACTTAATGTGTTCTGTTAAAGTACTGCAAGTACAATTGTTAAAACGTAAGAAATAATTAATGCGATAAGGTTGCAGCATATATATGATTTAAAAATCATCTTTTTGACTAATGTTAAAATCTTTTTATTACTTGTACGTTTCAATTTTCTGTTAAATAATACTTTAAACCTTAGAAAAAGGCTGAATCTTTAGGAAGTGGCTTTGGTTTTAAGACTGGGAATATTTACAACAATATTATTATGAGTGGAATGTAAGTTGTTTGTATATAATTGACATTGAGAAGCCATCACAAAGGGCAGTTGTGAATGTGCTTTGTTCCTATTCATGGCTCATTTTTAACATGATATAACATTTTTCAATCTGTATATTTTTATGATATTTGTGAATGCTAGATACAAGCCTTTGTGACCTGTGTGAATATAAATTGTTGATTATGAGTGACATAAATAAACAAAAACTACATGCAATTAGTGCAGCAAATGTAATGACTGGCACTTCAATGTTAATGTTCGTGATCTTTTATGTGTGTGATTTGAGTTACGTGACTATGTACAGTAGTATACTAGAATGCATGTTTGGTCTGTACCTATTCAAACTCCTTAGTAAGAAGATGTCTTGCATTGTATCCTAGATTGGAGAAAATCAAACTTTTTTTCATTTCTGCTCATAACATACAATTCAAACATTTGTACTGACCAGCATCAGAAGATTGGCTTATTTTATAGGGCATCAACAAAAACATGTAAAAATCAAATTAAATATCATTTATGGTACTGTACATGAAAGCACTGACTGGTCATTTTGGAATAACATTCAATTTAAACACCTTTATTTGTACATTCACAGTAAAACCTTCATTAAATTGATTTGTATTTATCTGAGTTGCTTTGTAAGCTTAGAAATTATTAATGCTTAAAGAGCTTTAAATTAGCTAATGAGACTGCACCTCCAATAATCCTGAGCAGAGCTGCTTAAAGCACCAACTCACTATTTAAGCCTTTTAATTTGTAAGATCTAGAATTTCCTCTATTTTATACTACTGTTGCACCTTTTTAAACAAAGTGTTGCATCCACCCATGACCTCTAGGGGGAGATGCTCACGAGTTTGTTGGATTTGCTGATTTGCATTCCCATTGATGCAAGCAGGAATGTAAAATGACTAAGTGGCTAAGCTATCTGGAAACATCTGTGCAGCCTTTAAAAGGTGGGCTGCATTCTCCTTAAATCCTGCCTGATTCTCCTGTGCTCCACCCTGTGCTGCTGCTCCTCCTCCATGATCATGGCATAGAACGTTATGCCTGTAGGGAATGCCATACTTGCTCCTGAGAAGCACTCACTGTAGGGGGTGGGTGTCAGAATCAGTGAGAAGCAAGTCCAGGTGTCTGTAGACAGAATGTAGGCAAAAAAAAATTGCTGTAAAAAATGTTTCCCAACTGTAGAAATCAATATTGAAACACTTCAGCCTCAGAAACTTTCCACTTCTGCTGATCTCAAGTGATCCTGGCAACTGCTGCACCATATAAATCTCAGCATACGTTACCCAGAGAGCATGAGGAGTGCAAAAATCAGGAAACTGGGAGCTGCAGCCACTGGCTCGCACTTTGCTGTATGCAAATGAGGCCAGTCAGGACTGGGCAGGTAGATCGGTAGAAGGCTTAAAAAGCATGAGGAAATCTGGGGGAAGTATTTTGGTGGAAATCAGGCGGAAAAAATTTCCTGCACTGTTTATGTCCCTCTAATGCACTGAAAGTGGTGAGGAAATTCATCCCATTTGCTTCTAAGATTGAGACCAGCCGTAAAGCTGCCTTTGTCTCTTCCTTGTTTCCTCTCAGTCCCAATCTATGATCTCCCGCAGTCTCCTACGCACTCTAGCCCTGAACCCTTGTATTTTTACTAATCATCTGATAACAGGGCATCTTGGTGGAGTAAAAAGGAATTGTATTGTCAGGATTAATGTTCCAAGTGGCGAGGGCAACAGGGCATTTGGGACCTTAGTGAACAGCGGAACCAACATTACATCTCCTTAACCAATGAGATTAAAGGATTGAGAAATAAACAGGAAAGACTGAGAAGGAGGGTGAATTAGAGTGGGTGAATTCAATGTCAAATCAAGTATAGAAAGGGAAATAAAGGCAGGAATTTTGTGGGAGGTCAGCGGGCACGATCGGTGGTGGGTCGGGTGGGAAAGTTTTTTTTTTTTACAGTGGGGTCTGCTGCCACGCGCCTTTCCCAATGTCGGGTCTGTCAGCGCTGAGCAGTCCTGACTGGCAGTGGCGCGGTAAGATGCTTAACAGCCTTTTTTCACTTACCTTTTATCGTTAACTTCATGACCACGGGATCCCCACTGTGCGCAGACTGCGGCTGTCATGCTGAGGCATGAGGTTAGTGGCCATTGCTCCCATTGATTACTTGACAGCTTCAAATGTACAGTAAAAGCTCCCAACTGACTGACATTCACTTTCCTCAGGCAGAAGCTTTTTCACACTCCATTTCCAGCACACATTCTGCAGGCTTTCCACTTTCCACTCTCCAACCACTCTCACGTCATTGGAAGAACTCTCTCACCATTGACAGAATACTTCTGTCATCTCTACTTCACCTGCCATCTATTCCATCAACATGGGTGCCCTTTATACTCTCTCACCTTGGTCTTCAGAATCCCACCACGATCAGCCCCAACACCAGCAGCACCAACAACAACACCAACACAATCACCTGATGCTGCACAGGATACAGGGCATCAGTACCCGACCACATTGCTGCCTGGGAGGCCAGAGCCCCGAGACCGGAGAGGCAGCGGACCTGCGAGGGATCACCAGAGGCGGTGGAGGTACTTAAACAGCAGCCCGAGGCAGCGAGGCCCAGAGCCCCGAGACTGGAGAGGCAGCAGACCTGCGAGGGATCACCAGAAGCGGCGGAGGATAAAAGGAGCAGCCTGAGGCAGCGAGGCCTGACCAATCCAGGTTCCGGGAGAGAGGTAAAAAGTAACCCAAGTGTGACGTCAGCAGGAAGCAGGTAAGTGATTGGTTGGTGAGTATTTCTCTCTTTTTTAAAACTTTAACTCTGTTTTATAGTTTCTAAGGTCTCTCTGGTGTAGCGGGGACTGTTGGTAAACTATTTAACTGTAGTGTAATTAGTGGGATTGATTGATTTAATTTAAACTCAATTAATTAAAGGGAAAGTCATGGCAGGACAGCCCGGCCCTGTGGTCTGCTCCTCCTGCGAGATGTGGGAATTCAGGGACACTTCCTGTGTCCCTGACAACTACGTGTGCAGGAAGTGCACCCAGCTGCAGCTACTGACAGACCGCATTGCGGCGCTGGAGCTGTGATTGGATGCATACTGGAGCATTCACGATGCTCGGGATATCGTGAATAGCATGTTTATGGAGTTGGACACATCGCAGGTAGAGGTTGGACAGGAAGAAAGGGAACGGATGACCAACAGACAGAGTACTAAGCGCAGGCAGGTAGTGCAGGGGTCCCCTGTGGCCATCCCCCTCTCCAACAGATATACCACTTTGAGTACTGTTGGGGCGGATGGCTTATCAGAGCAAGGCAGCAGCAGCCAACTTCCTGGAACCAGGGGTGGCTCTGCTGCACAGAATGGAAGGAAAAAGAGTGGTAGAGCTATAGTAATAGGGGATTCAATTGTAAGGGGAATAGATAGGCATTTCTGCGGCCGCAAACGAGACTCCAGGATGGTGTGTTGCCTCCCTGGTGCAAGGGTCAAGGATGTCTCCGAGCGACTGCAGGACATCTTGGAAGGGGAGGGTGAACAGCCAGTTGTCGTGGTGCATATAGGCACCAACGATATAGGTAAAAAGTGGGATGAGGTCCTAAAAGCGGAATATAGGGAGTTAGGAGGTAAATTTAAAAAACAGGACCTCAAAGGTAGTAATCTCAGGATTGCTACCAGTGCCACGTGCTAGTCAGATTAGAAATAGAAGGATACTTCAGATGAATACGTGGCTAGAGGAATGGTGCCAGGGGGAGGGATTCAAGTTCCTGGGACATTGGAACCGGTTCTGGGGGAGGTGGGATCAGTTCAAACCAGACAGTTTGCACCTGGGCAGGGCTGGAACCGATGTCCTAGGGGGAGTGTTTGCTAGTGCTGTGGGGGAGGGTTTAAACTAAAATGGCAGGGGGTTGGGAACCTGAGCAGGGAGACAGAGGAAAGGGAAGCAAGGATAAAAGCAAAAAATAGGAAGGAGAAAAACAAAAGTGGCAGTCAGAAAAATCAACGGTTTAAATCAAACGTGGCCACAGTAAATAATAATTCTAATAGGTCTAAGAGCGTTAAAAAAACAAGCCTGAAGGCTTTGTGTCTTAATGCGAGGAGCATTTGTAATAAGGTGGATGAATTGGCTGCGCAAATAGAGGTAAACTAATATGATTTGGTTGGGATTACGGAAACGTGGCTCAAGGACGGCCAAGACTGGGAACTCAACATCCAGGGGTATTCGATATTCAGGAAAGATAGGCAAAAAGGAAAGGGAGGAGGGGTAGTATTACTGGTTAAAGAAGGGATTAACACAAGTGTAATGAAGGATATTAGCTCTGATGAGGTGGAATCTGTATGGGTAGAATTGAGAAATACTAAGGGGAAAAAAACATTAGTGGGAGTGGTATATAGATCTCCAAACAGTAAGGCGGAGGTTGGGGATGGCATGAAAAGGGAAATTAAAGAAGTGTGCAATAAGGGCATAGCAGTCATCATGGGTGACTTTAATCTACATATAGATTGGGCTAACCAAATGAGTAACAATACTGTGGAGGAGGAATTCCTGGAGTGTTTACGGGATGGTTTCCTGGACCAATATGTCGAGGAACCAACCAGAGATCAGGCCATCTTAGACTGGGTATTATGTAACGAGAAAGGATTAATTAGCAATCTTGTTGTACGAGGCCCCTTGGGTCGGAGCGATCATAATATGATCGAATTCTTCATTAAGATGGAGAATGAAGTAGTTGACTCAGAAACTAGGGTCCTCAATTTAAATAAAGGAAACTACGATGGTCAGAGGAGCGAGTTGGGTAGGATTGATTGGGGAATGGCACTCAAAGGGTTGATGGTGGATAGGCAATGGCAAACATTCAAAGACCAAATGGATGAACTACAGAAGTTGTTCATCCCAGTTTGGCATAAAAATAAAACAAAAAAGGTGACTCAACCGTGGCTAACAAGGGAAATTAGGGATAGCATAAGATCCAAGGAGAGGACATACAAATTGGCCAGAAAAAGCAATAATCCTGAGGATTGGGAGCAGTTTAGGATTCAACAAAGGAGGACAAAGGGATTAATTAAGAAAGGGAAAATAGAATATGAGAGTAAGCTTGCATGGAACATAAAAACTGACTGTAAAAGCTTTTATAGATATGTAAAGAGGAAAAGATTGGTGAAGTCAAGCGTAGGTCCCTTGCAGTCAGAGTCGGGGGAATTTATAATGGGGAGCAAAGAAATGGCAGACCAACTAAATACATTTTGGTTCTGTCTTCACAAAGGAGGACATAAATAACCTCCCAGAAATACCGTGGAACATAGGGTCTGATGAAAGGGTGGAACTGAAAGAAATCAGTATTTGTAGGGAAATGGTGTTAGGAAAATTGATGGGACTGAAGGCCGATAAATCCCCAGAGCCTGATAATCTACATCCCAGGGTACTTATAGGAAGCGGCCCTAGAAATAGTAGATGCATTGCTGGTCATCTTCCAGAACTCGATAGACTCTGGAACAGTACCCATGGATTGGAGGGTAGCTAATGTTACCCCACTATTCAAAAAAGGTGGCAGAGAAAAAGCGGGTAAGCCTGACATCGGTAGTGGGGAAAATGCTAGAGTCCATTATAAAAGATGTAATAGCAGAGCACTTGGAAAGCAGTGACAGGATCAGACAAAGTCAACATGGATTTACAAAAGGTAAATCATGCTTGACTAATCTACTGGAATTTTTTGAGGATGTAACTGGTAAAATAGATAAGGGAGAACCAGTGGATGTGGTGTATTTGGACTTTCAGAAGGCTTTCGATAAGGTCCCGCATAAGAGGTTAGCGTGCAAAATTAAGGCACATGGGATTGGGGGCAAGGTATTGACTTGGATAGAGAACTGGTTGGCGGACAGAAAGCAAAGAGTTGGAATAAAAGGGTCATTTTCTGAGTGGCAGGCAGTGACTAGTGGGGTACCGCAAGGATCGGTCCTAGGACCCCAGCTGTTCACAATATATATTAATGATCTGGACGAGGGAATTGGATGTAATATCTCCAAATTTGCAGACGACACAAAGCTGGGTGGGAGGGTATGCTATGAGGAGGATGTCATGAAACTCCAGTACGATTTGGACAGGTTGGGTGATTGGGCAGAAACATGGCAAATGCACTATAATGTGGATAAATGTGAGGTTATCCACTTTGGTGGCAAAAACAGGAAGGCAGATTATTATTTGAATGGCAATAGATTGGGAGAAGGGGAAGTGCAAAGAGACCTGGGTGTTCTTGTGCACCAGTCGCTGAAGGTAAGCATGCAGGTGCAGCAGGCAGTTAAGAATGCAAATGGTATGATGGCCTTCGTAGCAAGAGGGTTCGAGTACAAGAACAAAAGTGTCTTGCTGCAGTTGTACAGGGCCTTGGTGAGACCGCACCTTGAGTATTGTGTGCAGTTTTGGTCACCTTACCCGAGGAAGGACGTTCTTGCCATGGAGGGAGTGCAGCGAATGCACCAGGCTGATACCTGGGATGGCAGGAATGACGTACGAGGAGAGATTGTGTCAATTGGGCTTATACTCACTGGAGTTTAGAAGATTGAGAGGGGATCTCATCGAAACCAATAAAATTCTGTCAGGTCTGGACAGACTAGATGCAGAAAGGATGTTTCTGATGGCTGGGGAGTCCAGAACCAGGGGTCATAGTCTAAGGATAAGGGGTAAGCCATTTAGGACTGAAATGAGGAGGAATTTCTTCACCCAGAGAGTGGTGAACCTGTGGAATTCTCTGCTACAGAGGGCAGTGGAGGCCAGTTCATTAAATATATTCAAGAAAGAGTTGGATATATTTCTTAAGGCTAAAGGGATCAAGGGATATGGGGAGAAGGCAGGGACAGGGTACTGAATTTGGATGATCAGCCATGATCTCATTGAATGATGGAGCAGGCTCGAAGGGCCGAATGGCCTACTCCTGCTCCTATCTTCTATGTTTCTATGTTTGCAGCACCTCAAAGCTGTAGAACACTGACAGCACAAATGTCAAGACAAATGTGGCCATGGTCCCTTTAAGGAAACCAGCTGATGACGCGTCATGAAATTACATCACCAGACCCACTTTCTCTAATTGGCCGGCAAATGCGCTGGGCAGGCTTAACACGCCCAATCAATGAAAAGTCAGTCTACACAGCGGGATGGAGCCAGCAGCGGGGTCGGGACCCGCCACCGATATCGCCCGCCACAGACCCGCTGAAGTGAGCAAAATCGCAGCCAAAGAGAGGGAAGAAACATTAGATTAAGAGAGTGAAAATTAGAGGAAAAAAGAGACAGAAAGGAAAAGTAAGAAAAAAAAATTTTATTTAAAAATTTGACATTTTTAAAACCTCCAACAATTCACTACCTGAAGGGATGAGACACCACACTTTTAGTTGTTCACTTTCTGGGCCAGAGAGGTTGATTGGCAATCTTTAACACTTACCACTTTGTTAAAAGTGTATTTACGCTGTTAATTATTAGACTTAACTTTCTGTGGAGAGTTTAATGGACAATTAATATGCAAAAGCAGCAACATCATGAAAATCACAGGGAGGTTACAGGCAAGCTGTTGTTTTCACACTGCTAATGGTGGAGCAGCAAAAATTTACCAGCAACTTGTGGTGATTTGCATTTCATGGGGTATCTCTTTCTCACCAAGTTTTTGGCTGATTTGCGCATTAATTATGGTGTGCGTCATTTACACACATTCTTTTCAGCAAATTCTGGGCCAATGATAGATAATCATACTACATATAATATTACTACACTTATTTAATGATTTGTTAGAACAAGGCATAGTGCCAGAGGACTGGTGGATAGCTAACATGCAGCACTCCAAGGTTCGATATAAGTTTAGCATCCCTCTAGAAATAAACCCTAGTGCTTGGTTTGCTTTATTTATGGCCTTGTTAATCTGTGTTGCAAATACCTATATTTAAGAAGGGAACTATAGACCAGTCAGCTTAACATCAGTGGTAGAAAAATAATGGAATCCCTACTAAAGGAGAAAATAAGAGAACATCTAGAAACCAAAAATATAATATAGGCCCAGAAATTTGAGTCAGTGGCTTCCCGTGGGTGCAAGCCCCCGACTTACCTAGCGTGCTTGCCATTGTGTTGTGGGCCCGCATGGGATTCTGATCCTGGGCCTCCTCCAGCTGTCGACGCGCAGTGCTCGCGTATCCCAGGGGCGCAGTTAGTTCGAAGCATCCCGTGGGAGCACGTGGGCCATGGCGAGCCAATCGTAGCAGGGAATCTCCATTCATAAATTTGACAGGAAGACCTCTCAAATCTATGAATAAAGATTGGCCCCAAAACCGAACTAAAACTTCAAATAATTTTTTTAAAACATCACATTTTAAAAATAACTATAAATTACATAAAATAACTATTTTAAACAATAATTTAAATTTTTGAAAAAATTATTACAGTTTTTAATGTGGCTAAAAATAAACTTACCTTTCTTTAAAGTATTTAAAAATAATAAACCTGTGGAAAAAATGTTTTAATTTTACTTAATTCACCACTTACCTTGTTAAAAGCAGGCCTTGTGCCTGCTTTTTAAACGTGCAGCTGCTAGAGACTTACCCTCCCGGAGAAACCTGTAAAAAACTGAAGTTCCAGGCGTATGCGCTGCCTCTCTGGCGCATGCGTTTGACCTGTGAATCCTTTCCTTCAAGGGAACGGAAGTTCCGGTTTCCAGCGCATGCGCAGTGCATACACGAAACTGGCACTTTCATTGGCCCTACGCGTGAGTATGCAGCACGTACTCATCCGTGCGGACCCGAATTTCTGGCCCAATGATTAGTCAGCATGGATTTCAAAAGGGAAAGTCTTGCTTGACCAACCTCATTGAATTTTTTGAAGAGGTAACAGAGAGAGTAGACAAGGGTAATGCAGTAAATGTAATTTATCTAGATTTTCAAAACGTCTTTGATAAGGTACCACAAATTAGACTAATGAATAAGGTCAGAGAATGCAGAGTCAGGGGACAATTATCAGATTGGATAGCTAGCTGGCTTTAAGGCAGAGAGTAGGGGTAAAGTGTGGCAGAAGGTGGGAAGTGGTGTTCCACAAGGATCAGTGCTGGGACCACTGTTGTTCACAATTTATATTAACGATTTAGACTTTAGAATTGGGGGGGGGGCGGGGGGGATAGTCAATACTGAGGAGGACTGCAACAAATTACAGGAAGACATTAATAAACTTGCAGAATTGGCATATAATTGACAAATGATTTTCAACACAGATAAATGTGAGGTATTACATTTTGGTAGGAAGAATAGGGAGGTCATTTATTACTTGGAGAGTGCAGGTCTGGGTGGGGTAGAGGGTACAATGAGATCGCGGAATACAAATCACTAAAAGTTGTGACACAGATTAACAAGGCCATAAATAAAGCAAACCAAGCACTAGGGTTTATTTCTAGAGGGATGCTAAACTTATATCGAACCTTGGAGTACTGCATACAATTCTGGTCGTCATATTATAAAAAGGATATAGAGATACTGGAGAGGGTGCAGAGAAGATTTACAAGGATGATACCGGAAATGCGAGGGTATACATATCAGGAAAGGATGAACAGGCTCGGTCTTTTTTCTCTTGAAAACAGAAGGTTGAGGGGCGACCTAATAGAGATCTTTAAAATTATGAAAGGTTTTGATAGAATAGATAGAGAGAATGTTTCCACTTGTGGGGAAGAGCATAACTAGAGGCCATCAATATAAGATAGTCATCAAGAAATCCAATAGGGAATTCAGAAAAAGCTTCTTTACCTAGAGAGCGGTGAGAATGTGGAACTTGCTCCCACAGGGAGTGGCTGAAGCGAATAGTATAGATGCATTTAAGAGGCTGTTAGATAAGGGTAGAGAGAAAGCAGGGAATTATAGACCAGTAAGCCTTACATCGGTTGTGGGCAAAATGCTAGAGTCCATTATTAAGGATAAAATAGCGGAGCACTTGACAAATGGGGAAAGGATCGGACAGAGTCAACATGGATTTACAAAGGGTAAATCGTGTTTGACTAATTTGCTGGAATTTTTTGAGGAAGTAACTGGTAAAATAGATGGGGGAGAGCCAGTGGATGTGGTGTACCTTGACTTCCAGAAAGCCTTCGATAAGGTTCCACACAAAAGATTATCATGCAAAATTAAGGCTCATGGGATTGGGGGCAAAGTATTAACGTGGATAGAGAACAGAGAGTTGGAATAAACAGCTCGTTTTCGGAGTGGCAGGCAGTGACCAGCGGGGTGCCGCAAGGATCTGTCCTGGGACCCCAGCTGTTCACAATATATATAAATGATCTGGATCAGGGAGTTGGATGCAATATTTCCAAATTCGCTGACGACACTAAACTAGGAGGAGGGGTGGGCTCTGATGAGGATGTCAGGAGGCTACAGTGCGATTTGGACAGGTTGGGGGAATGGGCAGATACGTGGCAGATGCACTATAATGTGGATAAATGCGAGGTTATCCACTTTGGGGGTAAAAACAGGAGGGTAGATTATTATCTAAATGGCAATAGATTGGGAGATGGGGAAGTGCAGAGGGACCTGGGTGTTCTTGTGCACCAGTCACTGAAGGAGAGCATGCAGGTGCAACAGGCGATCAAGAAGGCAAATGGTATGTTGGCCTTCATATCAAGGGGGTTCGAGTATAGGAATAGGGATACCTTACTACAGCTGTACAAGGTGCTGGTGAGACCGCATCTGGAGTATTGTGTGCAGTTTTGGTCGCCCCATCTGCGGAAGGATGTTCTTGCCATGGAAAGAGTGCAACGGCGATTCACCAGGCTGATACCTGGAATGGCGGGAATGACCTACGAAGAGAGAGTAAATAGTTTGGGCTTGTACTCACTGGAGTTTAGAAGATTGAGAGGGGATCTCATCGAAACATATAAAATTATGGCAGGCCTGGACAGGCTGAATTCAGAGAGAATGTTTCCAATGGCCGGGGAGCACAGAACCAGGGGCCACAGTCTAAAAATAGCGGGCAAATCATTTAAAACAGAGATGAGGAAGAATTTCTTCACTCAAAGAGTGGTGAGCCTGTGGAATTCCCTGCCACAGAGGGCTGTGAAGGCTAATTCAATAAATATTTTCAAGAGAGAATTGGATATATTTCTGAAGGCTAAGGGGATTAAGGGTTACGGAGAAAAGGCGGGGACGGGGTACTGAACTGGTAAGATCAGCTATGATCTCAGACGAAGATCAGCCATGATCTCATTGAATGGCGGAGCAGGCTCGAAGGGCCGAATGGCCTACTCCTGTTCCTATCTCTATGTTTCTATGTTTCATATGAGGGAGAAGGGAATAGAGATTTATGCTGATAGAGTTAGATGAGGAAAGACGGGAGGAGGCTCGAGTGGAGCATAAACACCGGTATGGACTGGTTGGGCCAAATGGCCTGTTTCTTGCTGTATATCCTATGTAATCCTATGTAATCATACTTTAATTAGATGCTTGAACTACCAGTAATGTTTGGCGTGCTTATTACAGTTTAAGTGGTGCCTTTGTAATTGACTTTTTCACATTTGTGGAGAATATTTAATGCATCAGAGAACCAATTTCCTGGGATTCTTCAAACAATGATGCCCATTTTTAATCAAGTGCTGTGCACCAGGGTAATTTACAATTGCTGCAGTTAGTTTTACCACAATCTAATTGAAAGTTGGTTGAATATATACATAATCATTATTATGGATTTTTGGGCTGGCAGTTCCTTCTAACGTTTCCCACTGTAGGTGTTTCTGCTGTTATAAAGAGAAATAACATTCAGTACAGGGACTGTTTAAAGGTGAATGTCTGTACCTAGTGTTTCCTGTGGAACATTTATAACAATGATTAACCAAGACTATTAATGAACACTATTATAGAAATGAGTCTTCTCTCTACTACACTATTTATACAATGGGTTCTGTCAATATTAACCATTCCAAATATTAACCTTTGTTCACAAGTGCCTACGTAATAACAGCCACTCAACCCCAAAAGTAACTATTTATGTGAAGCACTTTGATAAGATGCTGTGCTATAAGTGCCTCCTCTACACAATTGTAAATTGAAATCAGGCTCACAACAACCAAATCCTCTTTCCAATCCTTTTAATTGTCACTGTTTTATGAAATACTGTAATAATATGGATTTTCAATTCACGGTATAATTATTGCTACAATAAACTGAGGTAGATAATAGAAATTGCACTTTCGTCAATGTTTACATGGAACATTAATCCTAATAATACAATCCTTTTTACTCCACCAAACTTAATTTGTGTTCTCAGTTCATGTAATGAAGTAAATGTAACAAACACAAATGCAGGTAACCACAGCACAAATGCATGCGACTGCATGAAGCATTGTGTTTCCATAAATACATTCAACTGAACAATTTTAAGCTCATTGGCCTAGAAAACCCATGGAGGCACAATGCCAAAAGTTATGCTGGGACCGAACCCAATGCAGAGCGCTGCTAACCCAGCCAAAGTTTGTAGCGTCAGGGGGAGGAGGCTACATGAGTGGACCTTGGGTATTTTGGGGGTGCATCTATGACCCTTTCATCGAAGACCCAAGAAATACCAGTGAAAGCTGGCATGCCCAATGAATGCCTGGTTCTCCCACCAAACCCCCCCCTTCCACAACCCAGAAGAACAATCTGAGTGACGGTCTCAGGTAAAAATGGTCGCTTCAAACCCTGCAAACCCCCTGCACCGTCTGCAGGAGTCCAGACTTGACCCCCCCCGCCTCCCCGCCCTGCCCATGTGGACTCCCACTTGAGCCTGATTCACCATTCAATTAGATCCTTGTGTTTAAACCCCTTCATGGCCTCACCCTTCCCTATCTCTGTACTCCGTAATCCCTTCCACCCGTACTTCTCTTCATCCTACCTTTGGCACCTGTGCCTTCAGCCATCTAGGTCCAATGCTCTGGAATTCACCTCTTTATCCAAGCTTTTGGTCACCCCTCTTAATATCTCTGCCTTTGGCTCAGTGTCCATTTTTGTCTGAATATGCATCTGTGTTTTAGGATGTTTTTCTATGCTCAAGGTGCTTTAGAAATCCAAGTTCTTATGTTGGTGGAGCACTCAGTTGCCCTTCCCAACTTGGTGTGACCACCTATTCAGAGGTTGTCTACCTGATTGGCAAATGACAGTGGCCCGTAAATTCCAATAGGAGGCTTCCTGCGTGCAGATGCCTCCTATCGGAAAAAAATCTACGCTTTTTCCTGAGGGCTCCTGAGGTCCGGCCACTTCCGATCCTGGGCCTCTCCACAGTAGAAATGCGCAGGGCCCACGTATCCCAGGGGCGCATGCGGTTAGACCTGTCAAAATATGAATGGAGATCACCCCAAAAACACATCAAAACATTAAATAATTTTTTTAAATCACCTTTTTAAAATGAGTTAAAATTACATTAAATTAAATATTTTAAACAAAAGTTTTATTTATTTTTGTAAAAATAATTAAAGTTTTTTATGGGGCTAAAAATAAACTTACCTTTTTTAAAAGTATTTTTGAATTATAAATGAGTGAAATTTTTTTATTTTTTTAACTTTTTTAAACCCTTATGCTGGTAAAAGTAAGATTTTTACGTGTTTTCAGCGGGCGGAGGTTCTGCAGAAAGCGGAACTCTCCACCTGCAGAGGCCCTTCTCTAGGGCAGGCATCCGTCTGTCAAGAGGATTCTTGACAGATCGGAAATGTCGGTTTTCATCGCATGCGCTTCGCATGCCTGAAACAGGCATTTCCGATGTCCCTATGGGTGTGTACACAGCGCGTACACACCCGTAGGCATCGGAAATTACAGGCTATAGAATCATAGAATAGTACAGCACAGAGGAGGTCATTCAGCCCATCGAGTCTGTGCCAGCTCTTTTGAAGAGCAATCCAGTTAGTCCCACTCCCCCGTTCTTCCCCATATCCTGCAATGTTTTTCTCTTTTAAGTATTTATTCCCTATTGAAAGCTACTATTGAATCTGTTTCCACTATCCTATCAGGCCGTGCATTCCAAATCCTAAACACTCATTGCGTAAAAAAGTTTTTTCCTCATGTTGCCTCTGGTTCTTTTGCCAATCACCTTAAATCTGAAAAAACAGTCCAGGAGAGATTCATCCACCAATTTGTAAAATATATAGTACAAGGAGCTCTTTGTTCTGCAGATTTAAAAAAATATTTTAAATAAAATGTGAAATGAATGATGAAGTGGAAAGCAGCAAGAAATGTTTTATTTTCCTTGCTTCTGTAATAAAGAATACAATTATCTGTTGCAGCGCAGTCAGAACGTGACCCGATAAGAGTGTATCAAAGAGAATGAGTAACATTTTTCAGTTAAATTTATTTATAAAACATAAGGCTGTTAAACATGGAAATCCAGACGTTGATACCCTACTCCTTTAAAGGGTGCACTGTTGCAATCTTTGCTGATGGAATCAAAATAG
The DNA here is from genome assembly GCF_052327205.1 of Somniosus microcephalus. Lineage (NCBI taxonomy): Eukaryota > Metazoa > Chordata > Chondrichthyes > Squaliformes > Somniosidae > Somniosus > Somniosus microcephalus. The sequence continues at coordinate 122,760,386 of NC_140995.1, forward strand.
AACTCGCTGATTTGTCATGAAATTAAATTAGTTACCCACTATTCTCGCTGTAAGGACCAATGAAAAAGTTAAGCCTTGTTGAATCAGGAGTAACTGAGTTTTTAATGGCGTACTAAGTCATAATTACTGCTGAACAACCTCACTGGCTCTGAAAACTAATTTTACAAGTGTGGAGTATCAATCTCTCAGAAGAACATTTAAAAATTGCAGATTTTAAAAAAAATAAATTACTTTTTTTTTACTTTGTGTTCTGATATTTCTCATGTGTATGTTCCAATCTTTATTTCATTTTCTGTACAATTATATAAATGTGATTTATATTTCCTGCTTTTTACTTCATGTTTTGTTGTCCATGAGAATTCTTCAATCTGACTGGCTGATCAACCTGCCTGCTGCCTGCCATATTACTGGAAGCCACAGATCCCCTGTAGAAGGTGTTAAATTGAAACTGATGTAGGAATAGAGGAAGTCTACACTCTAGAGCCTGCTAAAGTTTGTGGGCAGCTTTCTTTGAGGTTAATGATGAGCGCCATTCCTCACCGCTAACTGCAAAATCCGGTCCATTCATCTTTTTTATTTATATTCGTTCATGTGATGTGGGCGTCACTGGCAAGGCCAGCATTTATTGCTCATCCCTAATTGCCCTTGAGAAGGTGGTGGTGAGCCGCCTTCTTGAACCGCTGCAGTCTGTGTGGTGAAGGTATTCCCACAGTGCTGTTAGGGAGGGAGTTCCAGGATTTTGACCCAGTGAGGATGAAGGAACGGCGATATACTTCTAAGTCAGGATGGTGTGTGACTTGGAGGGGAGCTTGGAGGTGGTGGTGTTCCCATGCGTATGCTGCCCTTGTCCTTCTAGGTGGTAGAGGTCGCGGGTTTGGGAGGTACTGTCAAAGAAGCCTTGGCGAGTTGCTGCAATGCATCTTGTAGATGGTACACACTGCAGCCACAGTACGCCGGTGGTGGAGGGAATGAATGTTTAAGGTGGTGGATGGGGTGCCCATCATGCAGGCTGCTTTGACTTGGATGGTGTCAAGCTTCTTGAGAGTTGTTGGAGCTGCACTCATCCAGGCAAGTGGAGAGTATTCCATCTCACTCCTTACTTGTGCCTTGTAGATTGTGGAAAGGCTTTGGGGAGTCAGGAGGTGAGACACGTGCTGCAGAATTCCCAACGTCTGACCTGCTCTTGTGTCCACAGTATTATGTGGCTGGTCCAGTTAAGTTTCTGGTCAATGGTGACCGCCAGGATGTTGATGGTGGGGGATTCAGTGATGGTTAGATGCTGGTTAGACGGCGGTGGTTAGACTCTCGCTTGTTGGAGATAGTCATTGTTTGGCACTTGTGTGGCGTGAATGTTACCTGCCACTTATCAGTCTAAGCCTGAATGTCATCCAGGTCTTGTTGCATGCGGGTATGGACTACTTCATTTTCTGAGGAGTTGCAAATGGAACTGAACACTGTGCAGTCATCAGTGAACATCCCCATTTCTGACCTTCTGATGGAGGGAAGGTCATTGATGAAGCATCTGAAGATGGTTTGGCTCAGGACACTGTCCTGAGGAACTCCTGCAGCGATGTTGTGAGCTGTGATGATTGACCTCCAACCACCACAACCATCTTCCTTTCCTATGACGCTAGCCAGTGGAGAGTTTTCCCCCTGATTCCTATTGACTTCAGTTTTACAAAGGCTCCTTGATGCCACACTCAGTCAAATGCTGCCTTGATGTCAAGGGCAGTCACTCTCACCTCACCTCTGGAACTCAGCTCTTTTATCCATGTTTGGACCAAGGCTGTGATGAGGTCTGGAGCCGAGTGGTCCCGGTGGAACCCAAACTGGGTATCAGTGAGCAGGTTATTGGTGAGTAAATGCTGCTTGATAGCACTGTCGATTACACCTTCCATCACTTTGCTGATGATTGAGAGTAGACTGAGTAGACTGATGGGACAGTAATTCGCTGGATTGGATTTGTCCTTCATTTTGTGGACAGGACATACCTGGGCAGTTTTCCACATTGTCGGATAGATGCCAGTGTTATAGCTGTACTGGAACAGCTTAGTTAGTGGCGTGGCTAGTTCTGGAGCAGAAATCCTCAGCATGACAGCCGGGATGTTGTCGGGTACCATAGCCTTTGCTCTATCCAGTGCGCTCAGCCGTTTCTTGATATCACATGGAGTGAATCAAATTGGCAGAAGACTGGCTTCTGTGATGGTGGGGACCTCAGTAGGAGGCCGATATGGGTCATCCAGTCGGCACTTCTGGCTGAAGATGGTTGCAAACGCTTCAGCTTTGTCTTATGCACTCACGTGCTGGGCTCCACCATCATTGAGGATGGGGATATTCATGGAGTCTCCTCCTCCCGTTAGTTGTTTAATGGTCCACCACCATTCACGACTGGATGTGACAGGACTGCAGTGCTTTGATCTGATTCGCTGATTGTGGGATTGCTTAGCTCTGTCTATAGCATGTTGCTTCTGCTTTTTAGCACTTACAGGAAACTGTGTTATCCAGAGGCTAAATGTCCGGCAAGCTCGAGCCACCAGCAAAAATCAGGAGCCGTTTTGTTAGGTTTTTTTCTTCTCATGGCTTTTTTTTCAACAGTCAGGCTCTGCAAAGTCTCTGTAGCTTAGCAACAGCTTCAGAGAGACGCTTCCAAGGTACGGGCGGACTGTTTAGAAGCTGTTGCTAAGCAACAGTGTTTGTTGTCAGATACGGAGATGAAAAGCTCCGTATGCTTGAACATTAACGCTGGTGTGTCCGGCAGTTTTGAGAGAACGGCAACAGCTCGGTCCCGTCGGTGCCGGATAGCACAAAGTTTCCTGAATGTAGTCCTGTGTTGCAGCTTCCCCAGGTTGGCACCGCATTTTTAGGTACGCCTGGTGCTGCTCCTGGCATGCTGTTCTACACTCCTTATTGAACCAGGGTTGGTCCCCTGGCTTGGTGGTAATGGTAGAGTGAGGGATATGCCAGGCCATGAGGTTACAGATTGTGGTGGAATACAATTCTGCTGCTGCCCCACAGCGCCTCATGGATGCCCAGTTTTGAGCTGCTAGATCTGTTCTGAATCTATCTCATTTAGCGTGGTGGTAGTGCCACACAACACGATGGAGGGTGTCCTCAGTGTGAAGACGGGACTTCGTCTCCACAATGACTGTGCGGTGGTCACTGCTATCATTGCCAGGTGCATCTGCGACAGGCAGATTGGTGAGGATGAGGTCAAGCAGGATTTTCCCTCATGTTGGTTCTCTCACCACCTGTCGCAGGCCCAGACTGGCAGCTGTGTCCTTCAGGAGTCAGCCAGTAGTGGTGCTACCGAGCCACTCTTGGTGATGGACTTTGAAGTCCCCCACCCAGAGTACATTCTGTGCCCTTGCTACTACTCAGTGCTTTTTTCAAGTGGTGTTCAACATGGAGGAGCACTGAATCATCAGCTGAAGAAGGGTGATAGGTGATAATCAAAAGGAGGTTTCCTTGCCCATGCTTGACCTGAAGCCATGAGACTTCATGGGGTCCGGAGTCAATGTTGAGGACTCCAAGGGCCACTCCTTCCCGACTGTATACCACTGTGCCGCCACCCCTGGTGGGTCTGTCCTGCCGGTGGGATAGGACGTACCCAGGGATGGTGATGGAGGAGTTTGGGACATTGGCTGGAAGGTATGATTCTGTGAGTATGACTGTCAGGCTGTTGCTTGACTAGTCTGTGGGACAGCTCTCCCAATTTTGGCACAAGTCCCCAGATGTTGGTGAGGAGGACTTTGCAGGGTCGACTGGGCTGGGTGTGCCGTTGCCATGTCCGTAGCCGGTGCCGAGGCCGATGCCGGGTGGTCCGTCCGGTTTCTTTATTCTTATTGTTTTTCGTGGCGGTTTTTTACAACTGAGTGGTTTTTCAGGCCATTTCAGAGGGCAGTTAAGAGTCAACCACATTGCTGTGGCCATAGGCCAGACCAGGTAAGGATGGCAGGTTTCCTCCCCTAAAGGACATTGGGTTAAAGTGAACCAAATGGGTTTTTACGACAATCGGATAGTTTCATGGTCACTATTACTGATACTAGCTTTTTATTCCAGATTTATTTAATTAACTGAATTTAGATTCCCCAGCTGCCGTGGTGGAATTTGAACTCACTTAGTCCAGACATATGGATCAAGGACAATGATGCATAGACACCATTAGTGCGCTTACAACCCTCTGAAAACAGAGATAATCAATGAAAGGCTGACTCAGATTACATTGTTTAATAACGGGAAGATTTCCCTGTGCGTGATCTCCATCAAGTTTTAATACCCACCATCACACTGACATATGGGTGGTCGGAGCCACAACGATCAACTGAAGGGCTGAGTTCCTGTGGGGTTTCTCCGAAGGTCCTGCTGTAACTCCAGCAACAGATCGGCAGAACACCCGGAGAAATGGTGCAAGAGGCCATTTTCAGCTTCTTCCGGCAGTGCTCCGGGCTTTCTGCCGATCTCCGCCAAAGTTGTGGCAGGAGATTGGAGGGCCGACCCCTGCACAAATTCAAGATCAAGTTCTTCACTTTGTCTTTTAAATAAAAAAAAATATATATCTAGAGGCATAGTGAAAGTCTGGTAAAAGTGAACTGTGCAAATCATTGTGGGTTGCCATTTACCTTGACTGCATTTTTCTGTAAGTCACTTGGTTGTTTTCGTGTGTTTTACCAACGCTCAAAATTGAAAAAAACTGACTTTTACTGTTTTTCTCCAAATTTACCTGGGTTGTTTGGGGTCCACCTATTTCCCCATAATTTTACGGGTTTTACACTGATATTCCGCTGAAGTTACAGCAGATGGTTGGGAAAAGTCCTGTGGACGAATTGGATTGCGCGCCAACTTTTCAAATTATTGGAGCCGGAAATCTTTGGCCTTTCTGGCACGTTGCTGCTAAAAGTCCAGAGAGAGCGCGGTGGAAAGGCCACGATTGAGGATTGGACTCCAATAGACCCAATCGCAACTTTCCCTGGCAGTTTCCATCAAGCCTTGTTAGGGGAGGAACCCCCACCAGCCCTAAACAAAGGCAGTAACGTGGGAGGCGGTGTAATCAGGTGGCCCTGGCCTGGTGGAAGAGCAATGGGCTCGTACACTGATACAGGTCTTCACCGCACGTCAATTACAAGAGAAATGCAGGTAACAGCACCAACCGCTATACATGGCCTTCTTTGATCTCACAAAGGCCTTCAATACTGTCAACCATGAGGGATTATGGAGTGTCCTCCTCAAATTTGGTTGCTCTCAAAAGTTTGTCACCATCCTCTGCCTGCTTCATGACGACATGCAAGCTGTGATCCTGACCAACAGTTCCACCACAGACCTAATTCACATATGAACCGGGGTCAAGCAAGGCTGTGTCATCGCACCAACGCTCTTCTCGATCTTCCTTGCTGCAATGCTCCATCTCACCCTCAGTAAGCTCCCCGCTGGAGTGGGGCTAATTTACAGAACAAACAGGAAACTGTTCAACCTCCGTCACCTCCAGTCCAGATCCAAGGTCGTTCCATCCTCTGTCGTCGAATTACAGTATGCAGACGATGCTTGCGTCTGCGCACACTCGGAGGTTGAACTCCAAACCATCATCAACACCTTCACCGAAGCATACGCGAGCATGGGCCTTACACTATAAACATCCATAAGACAAAGGTCCTCTACCTACCTGTCCCCGCCGCAAAATACTGCCCCCCGATTATCAAAATCCATGACAAGGCCTTGGACAACATGGACCACGTTCCATACCTCGGGAGCCTATTATCAACAAGGGCAGACGTCGACGACGAAGTCCAACACTGCCTTCAGTATGCCAGTGCAGCTTTCGATCACCTGAGGAAGAGAGTGTTTGAAGACCAGGACCTCAAACCCGGCACTAAGCTCATGGCCTACAGAGCAGCAGTGATACCTGCCCTGCTGTATGCCTCAGAGACATGCACCATGTACAGCAGACACATCAAGGCACTGGAGAGGTACCACCAACGCTGCCTCCGTAAGATCCTGCAAATCCATTGGCAGGATAGGCGCACCAACGTCAGTGTTCTTGCTCAGGCAACATCCCCAGCATTGTAAGGGGTTCTTTGATCGCAGAGGTTTCTCTCTCTAGAGGCCTCTCTCTCTCTTTTGCACAGTAAAACCTTGAGTGGTTCGACCCACTCGCCCCTTAGGTTCTAGACACTGGTCTTTGAGGCAGGAACTACAATGCAGAGAAAACTCTATAGACCAGATTTAATGAAAACGAAATGAAACTTTATTGTATAAAGGAACAAATCAAACTGCAAGCAAATAAGGTACGTGGGAGGGAAAAGCAAATCATAACACAGTACTAGCTAAGATATATGCAGGCATATTGTACTTTACAAAAGTCATAACGAAATGGGGAAACACATGGAACATCGAGGGACAACAATTCATAATTAATTACCCTTAAAATGCCCACCCGCTAAGCCTATCTAGATCAGATTATGAGGGGTCCGAAACATGCTCACTAATCCCAGTTAGAAACATAGAGGTTTTGAGGTCTGCGTTTTGATCCTCTCAGGCGTCCTGTCTCCACATGGTCAATGGGTTGTAGGCGCAGCGGGCTGTCCAGGCTGATGGCGGCTCGACCGCTTTAAGTCAGCAGGACTCGCCGTCCATCGTTTCGCCCACAGGCTGTCTTCTCGGTGATCCTGCAGACGATGATGGTGGTCACCGCCTTGATTTCTCTGTGCTCCTGTACACGACGCTGGTGGCTACCCATCCTGTAGGGCGTTTCGTCTCCTCTTCTCGTCAACGGCCCGGGGTTTTTGTCGATGATCTCCTGATGACTACCCCGGGTCTCTTCTTCTTCTTCGAACCACCTTCTTGGATGGCAATCGATCTGTGTGCCCCCCTGATAGCTACTCCGGGTCTCCAAATATACTTCTCAAAAGAGACCTTATCTCCCGCCTAGATCAAGGTTAGTCTTTGTTCAATTTTTGGCAGGCTTGTAGCACAGTGGGGTAGTTATTATGTTTTAAGCTACTTTGGGATGGCCGGTAACGGCCATCTCTGGTCTGGAATGACCCTGCATTGTTTTTAATGTCCTCTTGATGTCTTTAATGGGTCTTGATGTTCCCCTTATGAATTTGAAACTGTTTCCCTTTGTCTGGGTAAACATTTAGATGGCCTTTATCTACAGGCCGATCTGACTGGATCTGCATCCAATCCATATGTATGTGGTTCTGTCTGGTTTCGTTTTCTCTGAAACGGCCTTCCAGAACTTACTGTGGGCTGAATCCACAAAGGCTGCCTGGGGACTGCAGGAACCATTTTAAAGTGTCCCAAAAAGTTGGTCACGGGGTCTGGCGGCCATTTTGTGTGCCCCTTTTCTGGGCTTCTTTTAAAACAGTCTTTAAAATTAAGGCCTCTTCTGCCAATAGACCCTTATAGGACAATGTTCAAATTTTGCGAATCTTAGTCTCCCCTGATGATACTATAACTTGCTTGAAGTATCGTAATTCTGGGTGAGCAAAATTTTCTGACTCTCCACAATCAAACCATCCCCTGTATTTACCTATCTATGACCCCACGACACATGCATTTCCCATTTCAGAAAAACCCACAGTGTACATTAATCATCTATAGATGGCAATACATTGGAATTGAAATCTGACACACACATTTCCAGGCATGGAGAGGGGCCTAATACCCCTACACCACCTGGTTCATACCTTTCTTTTTATTAATAACAACACAACCTAAAACTTCAATAAAAATACCATAAAGAAAGAAAAATACACACAAAATCAGACATGAATAACATCAAAAATAGAGAGAGGGAAACTTTAACTTTATACATAGCAGCAAAAATCTAAAAGGGTGTCTCCTCTTCTACCCACACATAATGCTCTCTCCATTCTCCTCTGTTCTCATACTTCTGGACACGCTTGTCACTCTTACAATGTACAAACAGTAAATAAATCACAATAAAAACCTGACACACCACAAGGATGTGGGAGGCTATCCTAATCCAAGAAGGGACTTCTATATTAGTGAACAGGTCCCACCACTGTGAGGTCACTATATCCAATATGTCTGCCCCTATTTCTAACGTCTTCTGCTCCAGCGTGTAAAAATGTTTCTGTGAAACGGCAACGGCTTTTAGTATCTTGGTGAGGTGTTCAGGGAGAGGGGGAATGATATAGCCAAAATGTGCAACGAATCGTTGCAGATCGGTGACATTTTCTTTGACAGTGATGTGAACAGTGGAAGGTTCAGGAATGGGGACAATTTGCTCTTAGGCCACTTGAACTTCTGCCTTGGGTTTGAAGCAGAAACTGCTGTCACTGACCGGACACCAGCCGTGCTGTCCATGTTGGTAGTGGGGCACTGCAGTGGTGACACAGTATGTCCCACCTATATATGCCACATGGCTTTGTGCCATTGCCTCCATGGTGCAATTTATAGGCTTCGCGCCAGCAGTTCTGAACCCGCACTGTGGTTTCGAATAGGCATTCAAGTGCTGGGGACACAGGATGATGTGTGCTCCCCAGCTCTGGCACCCCGAGAGGTTGGTACCCGTCATTGCATGCTCCCATCGAATGACGTACGGTGGGACTGCTGTGTAGCGAATGTGTGCACCCCCTTGAATGACTCCAATGTTCTCCACCCTGTATACTGGGGCAGGTTTAGCTGTCTTTCCCATAACTGGCATTCTTACCACTATACCCATAATGGTGTGATTAGACCGCCCACAGTTCACTGGGACTGGGTAGGCCTCTGAAGCTAGCCTGAGCTGGCACGGACTCAATGCGTTCTCAAAAGGGTGGAGGGCTGCGAGGTGCTTATTGCTGATCCAGGAGGGGACCAAACCTTGTTTTAAATCCTCCAGATTACTGCGGCCCTTGCCCAGTAACCACGCCCCGTACAGCACACACGCTTTGTTCTGCGCAGCCTGATCTGACGCATTCCGATCCTCCCTGATGAGAGCATTTACCGTTTTAGCGTGTTTCTCCAGTTCAGCTATGATTTCTTTTAAGTGTAGTGTCATGGCCTGGTCCTCATGTAACTCAGAACCCACTACCTTATTCTCATCCATCAGTATCTTTCTTAACCGCCCTTTTAAATCATTGATCTGAGTCTGCAGCTCCACGTCATCCAGAGTGTTGATGACGGAAGTCCCTGTGTTAAAAGCTGTAAAAATATCATTTACTCTACCCCTTCTTTGTCTCCCTACCCTGTCCAAGACCTCATGTGGTGTGGTGTACAATCCGGCTCTGTCGACATCGGCAAAGTCGAACTCATAAAACTGTCTGAACATGTTTGTTAACAGGACCTGGTATAATTCCTCCGTCTCCTTGGGGCACCACTCTGGCAATCGCACCTCGGTGAGGTTCAAAATCACCGAGGCCACCGCGTAGTGCACCCCTTGGTACAGCACCTGACCTATGGGCACTAATACCAATCCATTCCCGGGTCCCTTGGTACTGGTGGGGCACCCTTCCTTGCGGGCTTTGGCTACCAGAATCGTGGGCAGGGGCTTGCGGGGGCGGGTGATGAGCTCAGTGGCGTTTACCGGGATCTGAGAGTATGGGACTCTGCACGCCCGTGTGCTGACATCCCACCTCATTCCTTTCCCAGCATCCTGCCACTGCCTTTGGAAAAAGATGGAGACGCCTGTGGGGCAGACGCGTTCTGAACCCCACATACAGATGTAAATCCCCTCGTCTGGTTCCCACCATTTGTCCCAACAGACACTCAATCCCCCATGAGTCCCCGTAATAGCCCGATGGGTATTGTTACCCAGTCGCTCCCACTCGACCGTGGAGTTTTTCATAGCCCTGCTCAACTTCCGCAGCCACCACCATTGGTCCAAAGGAACATGTCCGGTGCAGGCCAAGCAAATCCTTTTCCCGACGGTAACGCTGACTCTGGGTGCAATGATCCTCACCCTGGGGCACATTAGAGAAGTCTCTCCATATGCGAATCCGGACTGGCTGGAGTATTCTGTAGAGTTTGATCCCAGCCATCCTGGCCACCTCCCCTCGTGGAAATAGGTAGCTGTCTCCTCAACGTCACGTATGCCCGTCCCATCCGTCGCGATGGGGGCTGTGTCCCCGGAACATCCATAGACTATGGAGTCCTTGGTGTAGCCCCGATAGGCCAAGCTACACCCGATCACCGCGAACACAATGAGGGTCTTTTCCATAGTACTTCTGGTTCCTGCAACAGATTAAACGATACAGCCAGGCTCCCGAGAGATTCTGGCCTAGGTGAAGGCATGACCGGGTCTGTCGACCTCGATCCAAAACAAACACACATGCTGGGCAGATTCCAAAACTATTACTTATACATACTATCGCCTTAAAATTACACACCTTAAACTTAACCTTAACTTAAACTTAACTAACTTATGTACAGCGCCGCCCGTCCCCGGGCGGCTTGCCTAATCCCTGTTTGGACTGCGGCTCACCGCTCCCTGTGGCGGGGCCGCACTGACCTGTAGCTTGAGTCCCCCGCAGCCTTTTGCTGCCAATTGGGGACTGCGTTTTTCCAGGGGTTTGCCAGGTCAGTGTCTGCTGATGTAGGGGGAATCTGGCCAGGGTTTCCTTGGCTGAGGCGTCCGAGACGACCTGCGAGGGGTTACCTTGGGCGAGGCTCCCTTAGCGAGTGGACCTGCGGCTGGGGCTTTAGCCATCACAGCCCGTGGCTCCTCCGCGACTGTCTGCTTCGGCTCCCTTCCCTCAGGCTCCATCCCTTTGGGATTTGGGTCTGTGGCAGATGACTCCTCCCTACCTGTCCCTACAGGTGGAGGATCTCCGCCCCCAAATTCTACCTCCCCTAAGCTTGAGTCGAGGGCGAGACCTCCGTCCTCTGACTCCGCCTCCTCCAGAATCGTGTCAAGGGCGGGGTCTAGCTGTTCGGGCTCTTCCCCGTCCGAGTCCCAGGCCAATGGGGAAACCTCCCAGGTGGGCGGGATAGCTTCTCCCCTCAAGCAGGCTGCGGTTCCAGCCTGTGTGGTCTGGGAGTCTTCGCGCGCCTCAGGCTGAGGATTTTTACCCTCAGATCTGTCTTCAGTTGTTGGCTCTTTTGCACCCGGCTTAAACAGTTTGCACTGATTGATGTGAAACCATTTAGTGAATCGGGGCAACTTCACTGCGCTGGTGGTGTGGACCGGTGGGTCTTGCACTGACTCCCGTCTAGCCTCTTCTATGGCTCTCTCCCCAGCGCGGATGGTCAGACCTAGGAATTCTATTTCCTGCCGACCGACCCGTGCCTTCTTTGGTTTCACCTTGAAACCCTCTTTTCCTTTCTCTCCCGTACTCACTCCCCAGAGACAATGATTTCTAAGAACCACGAGAATCCCGTGTTCTACTAGGAAATCAGACCCAAGGACCCCCTTTCCACCCCCCGCCTCCCAATTCATTAGGGTACACTTCCACGTGGTGCGGAGTGGTCCTAAATGAATGGAGAGGGGAATGGAAAATGCGCCAGCCTGTTCTTTGCCTGTGAAGCCCGATAGCATATATGGAACCCCGGTGGACAGAGGTGAGGTGGTAGGGTTATCTGAGTGGATCACGGTGCACGATGCCCCCGTATCCAATAGATAGGTCCCCTTCACCTCCTCTACCTCCATCTCCATGATGGGTCTTTTCCATACATCATATCGCAACGGACACAGATAGGTGGGCTGCGCGGGCACTAGTCATTTGGGTGCAGCGATCGGGGCTGCAGGAACGACGGGACCGGTGGCGACGGCTATCTTCCCCTGCGAGGTCATAAGAGACCGTATTGTCTCTAAAATTGACTCTATTGCACCGGTTCCCTTTTCTGGGACAGGGGTTGTGGTTTGGACCTGCACTCGTGCTGGGGTGGCGGTCTGGGATTGGGCTTGGGCTGCAGGAGATTTTCCCTTATAATCCTTCCACAGATTTTTACAGTCCTTGCGCCAATGTCCATCCTTCCCACACCCGTAGCAATTGAGCTTGGCTTGGGTAGGGCGATTCCCTTCCTGATACCACTCCTTTTTACTTGGGGCTGCGGGTTTTGCCTCATGCACTTTTCCCTTAGAGGGAGGTGTCTCCTGACTCCTACAATTCTTGTATGCAACGGTGAGCTGTCGGAGCATCGTCTCCTCCATGACACCGGGACCTTGGGGGTCAAACCAAGATTTGGCTTGGGCCTTCATCTGCGGCAGGCTGTTGGCAACCAGACAACGGAGCCAATGAACCCGCTGAACGCCGTTCATTGCGGCCCGTTCAGGCATGCCCGGACAGCTGCGCTGATACACTGGCCTCAGCCTTCCTGCGAAAACCCATGGGGGTTCTCCAGTTAGCTGCACAGTCCCTTCCACATGGAGGAACGGATTACCTTCGTCCACTCCCAGAACTTCCAGGACCTCATCCCTGAGTTCCACATGCCCTTTCTGTCCCCTCTTGCTCCCTGCTGAGAGACACTGGAGGATTGTGCTATCCAGGGAGAATAGTAACATCTTCGCCTGCTCAGGATCATCACAATCATTGATGGTGGCTGTCTCCTCTACCTCCCTGAAATGGACTGAGGGATCTCCCTTCTCGGCGAGCTTTGGGAGGTGGCTTACTATTGCCCTGAGTTGTTGGGCACCGTGGGGCAGCACGATTTGGTTCATGTGGGGTCCGTCCGTGCCATCGGCGGCGGTGGGACACATTGGTGCCGGCTCCGGCTGTACTACCAGGCGTTGTTCCTCCTCCTGTTCCACCTCGGCTTCCCTTTCTTCCACCACCCCCTTTTCGGGCCAAGCTTCACTATAGCTTGGCGGTGCTGAGGGCTCAGTGGCTGGTGCCACAACTATTTCGTGTGGAATCGGTCTTTTGGATTCCTTTAGGAAGTCTATCTGACTCGCTTTTGGGCTTACGAGGCATACCATGCCTTTTGCCTTAACCAAGGCCATTCTTAGGTCTTCTATGGTCTTTTGGCAGGGGCCATGGTCTGCGCTCTCAAACCCGTGCTCGAGGGCCAGCTTGTAAGCTGCCTTAACCTCTACTACTCTCTCCTCCTGCGCTCTTAGCTGTTGTGCGAGGCGGGCGTTTTTCTCCCGTATCCTCGCTTCATGAACCTTTGCCTCAGTAACCTGGCATTCCAGGTACTCTATTCTAGCCTGATGTTGGCTGGCTATGGCTTGGTGTTCCTGATTCAGCGCTTGGAGCGCTGTGATGAGTTTTTCCCCAACCATGGCCTTTTCCTCTATTTCTGCTGCTTGGGCTGTGATCTTGGCTGCCTGCGCTGCAATGACTCTGTCCAAAATCTGGACTTGTCTTTTGTAGCACATCAGCCACACTGCCTTCTCGACTGACTTCTTATGCTCTTTGCTCTCTGTCCACCTGGTGGCTGTGTCTACCGGACGCCCATCCCGTAAGAGATCGGAAATCCACTGTTTAGTGAGATTTACCTTTCCAAAGACATAATCTGCTATCCTCTCATCCATAACATTTTGTCCATTCAAACCTGGGTCTAATACATTGCAATCCTGTTGCCAGTATCCTGCCGTGGTCGCCATTTTCTGTAAGGGGTTCTTTGATCGCAGAGGTTTCTCTCTCTAGAGGCCTCGCTCTCTCTTTTGCACAGTAAAACCTTGAGTGGTTCGACCCACTCGCCCCTTAGGTTCTAGACACTGGTCTTTGAGGCAGGAACTACAATGCAGAGAAAACTCTATAGACCAGATTTAATGAAAACGAAATGAAACTTTATTGTATAAAGGAACAAATCAAACTGCAAGCCAATAAGGTATGTGGGAGGGAAAAATAAATCATAACACAGTACTAGCTAAGCTATATGCAGGCACATTGTACTTTACAAAAGTCATCACGAAATGGGGAAACACATGGAACATCGAGGGACAACAATTCATAATTAATTACCCTTAATATGCCCACCCCCTAAGCCAATCTAGATCAGATTATGAGGGGTCGGAAACATGCTCACCAATCCCAGTTAGAAACATAGAGGTTTTGAGGTCTGCGTTTTGATCCTCTCAGGCGTCCTGTCTCCACGTGGTCAGTGGGCTGTAGGCACAGCGGGCTGTCCAGGCTGATGGTGGCTCGATTGCTTTAAGTCAGCAGGACTCGCCGTCCATCGTTTCGCCCACAGGCTGTCTTCTCGGTGCTCCTGCAGATGATGATGCTGGTCACCGCCTTGATTTCTCCGTACTCCTGTACACGACGCTGGTGGCTACCCGTCCTGTAGGGCGTTTCGTCTCCTCTTCTTGTCAACGGCCCGGGGTTTTTGTCGATGATCTCCCGATGACTACCCCGGGTCTCTTCTTCTTCGAACCACCTTCTTGGATGGCAATCGATCTGCGTGCCCCCCTGATAGCTACTCCGGGTCTCCAAATATACTTCTCAAAAGAGACCTTATCTCCCGCCTAGATCAAGGTTAGTCTTTGTTCAATTTTTGGCGGGCTTGTAGCACAGTGGGGTAGTTATTATGTTTTAAACTACTTTGGGATTGCTGGTAACGGCCATCTCTGGTCTGGAATGACCCTGCATTGTTTTTAATGTCCTCTTGATGTCTTTAATGGGTCTTGATGTCCCCCTTATGAATTTGAAACTGTTTCCCTTTGCCTGGGTAAACATTTAGATGGCCTTTATCTGCAGGCCGACCTGACTGGATCTGCATCCAATCCATATGTATGTGGTTCTGTCTGGTTTCGTTTTCTCCGAAACGGCCTTCCAGAACTTATTGTGGGCTGAATCCACAAAGGCTGTCTGGGGACTGCAGGAACCATTTTAAAGTGTCCCAAAAAGTTGGTCACGGGGTCTGGCGGCCATTTTGTGTGCCCCTTTTCTGGGCTTCTTTTAAAACAGTCTTTAAAATTAAGGCCTCTTCTGCCAATAGACCCTTATAGGACAATGTTCAAATTTTGCGAATCTTACAGCATCGAAGCTTTGACCACGCTCGATCAGCTCCGATGGACGGGCCACATCGTCCGCATGCCCGATACGAGACTCCCAAAAGAAGCGCTCTACTTGGAGCTCCGGCACGGCAAGAGAGCCCCACATGGGCAGAGGAAACACTTCAAGGACACCCTAAAAGCCTGCTTGAAAAAGTGTAACATCCCCACCGACACCTGGGAATCCCTGACCCAAGACCGCACAAAGTGGAGGAGAGGCATCCGGGAAGGCGCCGAACACCTCGAGTCTCTTCGCTGGGAGCAAGCGAAAGCCAAGCACAGGCAGTGCAAGGAGCGCACGTCAACCCAAGCACCCCACCCACCCGCCCCTTCAACCACCGTCTGCCCCACCTGTGTCAGAGACTGTAGGTCCCGCATTGGACTCATCAGTCACCTGCGAACTCATTTTTAATGTGGAAGCAAGTCATCCTCGGTTCTGAGGGATTGCCTAAGAAGGAATACACTGAGTGAGACTAGCACACTGGCCTGCCGATTGGCGGAAGTGGGGCCCCCAAAGATCACAACACTTTTTGCATAATTTTTGACCCCCTTTATAAGAGCACAATTAAGGACTCTTTCTGGTGGGGGGGCCAGTCTGCCCCAGGCATTACACTCTATGTAACACTTTCCTGGCAGTTGCGACCCTAGTGACATGGATATCCATTGCCGTTGTTTTAAATGGGTGAACTTCTCCTGACCCCATATACCTTGAAATGGTCAGCAATGGAGGTGGATGGATTCCAACACTTATACCAGAACTGTGGTCTATGGGTTTCCGGAGATGGTGTATCTAACTTAGTTGAAGGCAATCAAACATGAGCACTAGAAAAATAAGGATCAATGCTAGAAGAAACAGAATAAAAAGGACCGGCCATGGACCAACATCATCAATTTCTGAAGCAGAATACAAGCTCATTCCAAGGAGCAGCTTAATTCAACTACTGGTTCAGACCCATAAACTACTGAAAACCAAACAAGTAGTGCACCAGGCATCACAGCAGGCTCCTCACAACTGCCAGAAAAGATAAAAGACAGACACATAACTCAAAACAAAAGATTTTAATTAGGGACAGATAACAATAACCTTGCTGATAACAACCAAACACAAAATACCCAAAAAGAAACCAAAAAAGCTGCGATATTATTCACTGCAAGTTGACACATGAAAACAGGCCACTCACATAATGGAGTTCATTTTCAACTTCATTGCATCAAGTAATGCAGTAGAATGTAATTTAGCTGGATTTTCAAAAGGCCTTCGGTAAGGTACCCCATAATAGACTGATGAACAAGATCAGAGAATGCGGAGTCAGGGGACAAGTAGCAGAATGGATTGCTTGCTGGCTTCAGGACAGAAAGCAGTGAGTAGGGGTAAAGGGTAGCTATTCACAGTGGCAGGAGCTGGGTAGTGGTGTTCCACAAGGATCAGTGCTGGGACCACTGCTGTTCACAATTTATATTAATGATATAGATTTAGGAATCATAAACACAATTTCTAAATTTGCGGATGACACCAAATTGGGGGGAATAGTCAATACTGAGGAGGACTGAAACAAGTTACAGGAGAACATTAATAAACTTGCAGAATGGGCATATAATTGGCAAATGAAGTTCAACACAGATAAATGTGAGGTATTACATTTTGGTAGGAAGAATAGGGAGGTCACTTCTCACTTGAAGGGTGCGAGTCTAGGTGGGGTAGAGGAACAAAGGGATCTCGGAGTACAAATACACAAATCATTAAAAGTTGTGACACAAGTTAGCAGGACCATAAAAAAGCAAACCAAGCACTAGGGTTTATTTCTGGAGGTATAGAATTGAAAAGTAGGGAGGTTATGCTAAACCTGTATCGAACCTTGGTTAGACCACACTTGGAGTACTGCGTACAGTTCTGGTCGCCATATTATAAAAAGGTTATAGAGGTGCTGGATAGGGTGCAGAGAAGATTTACAAGGATGATACCAGGAATGCAAAGGTATACATATCAGGAAAGGATGAATAGCTGGGTCTCTTTTCTCTTTAAAAAAAAAAAAAAATAGAGGTCTTTAAAATTCTGAAAAGTTTTGATAGAGTAGATACAGAGAGGGTGTTTCCACTTGTGGGGAAGAGCAAAACTAGAGGCTATCAATATAAGATAGTCACCAAGAAATCCAACAGGGAATTCAGGAGAAACTTCTTTACCCAAAGAGTGATGAGAATGTGGAACTCACTACCACAGGGAGTGGTTGAAGTGAATAGTATAGATGCATTTAAGGGGAGGCTAGACAGGCATATGAGGGAAAAGGGAATAGAGGATTATGCTGATAGATTTAGATGAAGAAAGACGGGAAGAGGCTCCCGTGGAGCATAAATGCCGGCATGGATTGGTTGGGCCGAATGCCGTACATCCTATGTAATCCTATGCATGGGCGTTAATTTGCCGCAGTGAATTGCTTGCCCATTGTAGAACCCGCCCGCTTTTCATTCCATTCTGAAGTTGAAAATTACTCCCAATGTCTACACACAAACAAAACGTAATTCTCACAGACGTTGTCCTTTCAATAGAAAGCACTCCATTGCAGATTGTGAGACTATCACTACACTATACTTTACAAAACATTGGTAAACTCCTCCAATTCCACAATTATAATTGCACGAGACACAAATCACGGCTCAATTCTTTGTGATGTTGCTACCACAAAACAGCCAGAGGACCAGTGTCCCTCTAGGAAAGAAAATACCGACTGATCTTTTTCCTTCCCTGGAACAGATACACTGAGGTGAATTGTAGCATCCCAACCATTGCTTTAGCTAAGTCCAACTGTAAGGGGTCGTTTTAACGAGCTTGTGGTGTGCGAGATCGCTTTTTGATTTCACACTGCTCGTGAGCGGTTCCGAAGCGCTCCCCCCTCACCGGTTCTAGACACTGGGCTTATTGCCAGACCACCTTGATGTGTTGGCCCAACTTGTGACTCGGAAGACAAATGGATCAGGTGAGACAAGGTAAGTTTTAAATCAAAGGTATCTTTATTTTTAAGGAGAATAAAACATAGAGAATGAAGAAACAATGCAGACAAAAATCATGAACACGCCTCTCAATGGGAACTAAAATTTAACACACAAGAGTTACTTTGACTATCATAATACATCAATTCTAGATCAGCGATATAATAAAAACGGGGGTGGAGAAAGCGCACGGCACAACGAAGGATGAATAACACTCCCGAATTACAAAGCCCTTAATATTAAAAACCCTCCCGCTATCTAAAGTATACCTCAACTAGATCAGCTAGGTGGAGTTGGGCCTCTATGCTCACCAGGGTTTTTAAAACTGTCCTTGACCTTGGTGCTCCTGTATCGTCCGGGGTCTCCAATCTTCCTTATGGGACCGGCTCCTGAACCTGCTCTCCTGCTCGAACTTGTAGGCCCTCCGTGCTCCTCGAACCTCACCAGGGCTTTAAAACTGTCCTTGACCTTGGTGCTCCTGTATCGTCCGGGATCTCCAATCTTCCTTATGGGACCGGCTCCTGAACCTGCTCTCCTGCTCGAACTTGTAGGCCCTCTGTGCTCCTCGAACCTCACCAGGGTTTTAAAACTGTCCTTGACCTTGGTGCTCCTGTATGAAACTGTGTTTCTTCTGAATGACTCTTTTCCCCCAACAGTTATACTGCTTTCTTGCCCTTATCTTGGCGCCAAATCAGGGGTTTTCTTTTGTTAAAGTAATGGGCAGGCTGCTATGACAAATTGGGTACTTTATTTTAATGTCTTGTAAATGAAACTAATGGGATCTGTCCTGTGTCCCTCTGAGTTTGGTACAGATAATAGGTTTTGTCTGTGCTCTGCGATTTCAGAGATGGGTTTTCGTTTTGCTAGCAATTAACACACCTTGAGGTGTAAATACTTTTGTTTTGACTTCGTTACTTCTGTAACCATTTTACCATATCAATTGCAATCAGTTCTGGAATCTTCTAATCGGTGGCGACTCAGGTTTCTTTAAGATACTGCAGTGTTATGTCCTTCTGAAATGAGTCATGTGATCTGCCAACTCCATCTTGTGTTCATAAAATGTGGCCATTTCAGGGGTTTTACAATGTAGACTGTATTTTCCTGGATTTTTGCAAATCCTACAGTCCCCCCTGTGATACAATGGACATCTCAAATCGTCTTTTGTATCATGAATGTTTTAGGGTGAGCATAAATCCATTCCCCCCCCCGCCAACTGACCTTCCCCATAGTTTACCTGACTATGGAGTGTACCTCGCACACGCACCTTCCTCATCCCGAAAACGGAGTTGGGTAGATATCCCCTACCGGAGAAACATTTATGCTATGTACAGACTCACCTTAGAGTCATAACCCGACACAACACAATCTTTGTTATAATACACCAAAAACAGATGGAATAAAAACATTTAGCTACACGGGCGAGTCCCCGTTTATGCTGACATAGTGGCCCCGCCAATTCCGCTGACTAGGGAACTCCCTCTCGTGTCCCTTCCTCCTACACTGGACACAGACCAGGTACAGAACGATCCCTACCTGGCACACCACTAAGACGTGGGAAGCCAGTCTGACCCATGATGGGATCTCTATATTATCAAAAAGGTCCCACCATGGTGGAACCACTACGTCTTGGATTTTTGCCCCTATGTCGGTGGTTTTCTGCTCTAAAGTAAAGAAGTGCTTCTGAGAGACAGTAACTGCTTTCAGCAGTTCGGTTAAATGTTCTGGGAGAGGGGGAATTGTGAAACCAAAGTGGGCCACGTACTTCTGGAGATTGATGAAGTTCTCCTTGACAGTGAGGTGAACAGTGGATGGTTCAGGGATTGGGATAATCCGCAGCTGTGCCACTTGAACTACTGCCTCGGGTTTGAAACAGAAGCTGCTTTCACTGACCGCGCACCAGCCGTGCTGTCCGTGCCGGTAGTAAGACGCTGCGGTGGTGACACAATATGTCCCACCTCCTATGTATGCCACCTGTGGGGGAACATGGTCCTGTGCCATGGCTTCCATGGTGCAATTGATAGGCTTAGCGTCAGCAGAACTGAACCCGCACTGTGGTGTTGAATAGGCATTCAAGTGCTGGGGACACAGGATTATGTGTGCTCCCCGGCTACGGCACCCCGAGAGGTCAGTCCCCGTCATAGCATGCTCCCACTTAATGATGTAGGGTGGGACCTCTGCGAAACGGATGTGTGCTCCCCCCCGAATGACTCCAATGTTCACCACCCTATACACCGGCGCAGGTCGGGCCGCCCTACTCATCAACTGGGTCTTTAACCCGTTAACCTGCCGTTGCAATTCGATGTCGTCCATACTATTTATGATGGACGACCCAGTGTTAAACCCTGTGAACCAGTCGTTCACGGCGCCCCTTTGTCTCCCCAATTGCTCCCATTCCTTCTGGCCCTCGGTGTAGAGTTCGGTTCTATTGACCCCCGCGAAGTCAAACTCGTAAAACTTCTGCAGGGTCTCTTTCAGCAGGGCCTGATACAGCCTTGCCATCTCTACGGGGCACCATTCCGGCAGGTGCACCTCGGTCAGGTTGAGGATGACCGAGGCCACCGCGTAATGGACCCCCTGATAGGCCATTTGGTCAGTGGGAACTAATACTAACCCGTTCCCTGGTCCCTTGGTGGTGGTGGGGCATCCCTCTGCTACCGTCCGTGGTGTCTGGGTCGTGGGCAGGGGCTGTCGGGGGCGGGTCACTAGCTCAGTGGCATTAACCGCGATTGGGGAGTAGGGGACCGCACATGCGTCCAAGCGCGATTCCCAGTCTATCCCCCTCCCGTTATCTTGCCACTGGCTGTGGAAAATGATGGAAACACCTGTGGGGCAGACTTTCTCTGAACCTCACATACACACATAAATCCCCTGATCGGGTTCCCACCATTTATCCCAGCACACTGTCAACCCTCCCTGGGTCCCTGTGATAGTCCGGTGAGTGTTGTTCCCTAACCTTTCCCACTTTCCTCTGGGGTTCCCCATGTCCCTGCTCAGTTTCCTGAGCCACCACCACATTAGGCAAATACGTTTCCCCACAGTCACACTGATCCGCGTGGCCTGGATCTTGATCCGAGGACATGACAAAGAGACCTCCCCGTATGTGAAGCCAGTTTCGCTTGAATATTTCGTGGCGTTCGAGCCCAGCCATCCGGGCCAGTTGCCCTCGTGGGTGTACCCAGCGACTTCCTCTGCTTCGCGCAGGCCCTGCCCGTCGTGGGCCAGAGGCGCAGTTTCCCCGGAGCATCCAAAGATACGGTGATCCTCCGTTTCTCCTCTCCAGGCGACATTGAGGCCCACCAGGGCCGCGAGGATGATGCCTCCGACTGGCATCATCTTGTTATGATCTGGCGGAGAGACAAATAAAGGTTTCGAGCTGGGCTCCTCGGCTTGGGTGCGGGGTGAGTGGGCCCCGCGACCCTAGCTCACTTAAAACTTGCCACATTCTACCGCTCCAAAGTGCTACCAAACTTCCAGAAGACCACATCACTTATTTTCTAAAATTACAATAAACTAAACCTTATTACCCAAAACTATATAAATATATACATCTGCCGCCCGTCTCCGGGCGGCCAGCTTATAATCTGCGGGGACCGTCGCAGGCCTCCCCCTGCTGCGTTCCCACATCGGTCTCAGCTGCTGGTCCCTGGCAGCCCGTGGCTGCTGGCTGTGGACCGTTTAAACTTCTCGCAGCTTTCTTCCGGGGGGTCCCTCTTGTGAAAACCGGCGACCAAACCTTCTTCGGTTGCGGTTTTCTATTTGACCGTCTAAGGGTCACCACATATGAGGCTTCCTCGTAGGTCGGACCCTTGGCTGGAGTTTTGGCCCTGGCTGCAGTCCGTGGCTTCCCCACGACTGTCGGCTGTGGGCTTCCTCCCGCAGGCTCTGCCTCCCTAGGCTCTGGGTCAGCGGCAGGCACCTCCCCGCTACCTGGGACTCCAGGTTGAGAGTCTCCGCCCCCAGATGCCACCTCTCTAATGCTGCACTCAGGCAAGACCTAAGACCTCCGGCTCCTCCCCTTCACCGCAGTCGGGGGCGGGACCTTCGTCCTCCGACTCGGCTTCCTTGTGACCAGGGACAGGACCTAGGGCCTCCGGCTCCTCCCCTTCTGGGTGACCAGGGACAGGACCTAGGACCTCCGGCTCCTCCCCTTCTGGGTCCCAGAACAATGGGGGAGTCTCCCGTGTGGATGGGACAACTCCTCCCCTCACGCAGGCTGCTCGTCCAGCCTGTGTGACCTGCGGCTGCAGCTCCCCTGCAGTTTTTAATTCTTTGCTGCCTTTTTCAGCCCCCGCTGCCTGCTTCCCTGCCTCCGGCTTAAACAGCTTACCTTGATTGATGTGAAACCATTTTGTGCGCCGGGGCAGTTTCACAGCATACACCATGGGGCTGGCCTGATCTACGATGCTGTAGGGACCCATGTAAAGTGGCTCAAAACTCCCCACCTGGGCGAAGTTCCTTACCGTCACTAGATCCCCTACCTCCCAGCGATGGGTTTTACTGGGCTCGAGCAGCATCCTATTTCCCTGGTGCTGCCTCCCCATGTTATCTGCGGCCCCCTCATAGATCCTTTGGAGGCGTTCAAGGAGCATGCAGGCGAATTTGTCCCGATTCACCTCACTTAGCTGCCCCTCCATTAGGACTGGGGCCAAGACATGGGTGAGGGTTCTCATGACCCTCCCGGTCATGAGCTCATGCGGAAAGTACCCCGTACTCTTCGACTGGCTGGAGCGGATCCCCATGAGGACAAGAGGCAGGACTTCTGCCCACCTTTGGGGCAAACCCATTATCTCTTTCCTCATTTTTTCTTTTAAGGTGCGGTTCATCCGCTCCACAATCCCCGATGACTGTGGATTGTAGGCTACGTGCCATTTCCCCTGAATGCCCAGCAGCATCAGGGTGTTCTGCATTACTTGGCCGGTAAACTGGCTTCCCTGATCGCATTCCATGAACTGGGGCAGTCCCCATCTTGAGAACACCTCCCGCACCAAGATTCTCGCGGTCCCTAACGCTGTGGCTGTTCGGCAGGGGAAGGCTTCAACCCATTTAGAGAACACGTCCACCAGAATGAGGCAGTACTTATAGCCTCCCTGGGTGGCGGGTAAGGGCCCGATATAGTCAATTTGGATTGACTGCCATGGTCCCTCTACCCTCCTAACGTGTCCCATCGGCACCTTCCTCCTGTGAGGATCGGGGTTATTTGCCGCGCACACAAGACAGTTCGCGCAAAACTCCCGGACGTCCTCCCGGAGTCCTGGCCACCATCCTGCTTGTTCCACCCGCTGCCAGGTGACCTCAGGCCTGGGGTGCCCTGCTCCTGGTCCCTCATGGGCCAGTTGAAGGAATTCCCTCCGGTGCTGCTAAGGCACCACCCACTGCTCTTCTTTAAACAGCATCCCCTCTCTTTTATGGACAGGGATGCTGCACCATGCGGGCCTTCCATTTTCTTCCCCTCGCTAACCGCGTTAAATACCCCTCTCAGGGCAGGGTCCTGAGATTGGACCGATTTGAGGTCCGGGGCTAGCGCTACCCCTACACTCTTCTGGATCCCATCCCTGCCTTTTACAGCTGCCACTGGTCCGGACCCGTAGGGGTCCCAGAAAATGCCGGTCTGGGCACCCCCTCTCGCCAGTGCGTCAGCTCGCTGGTTCCCCTGACCGCGAGGTTCTGTGGAGGAGTGAGCCTTCACCTTGTGGATGAAGACCTCACCCTTCTCCCCCACAGCTGCCAGGATCTTCTCCAGCAGGGGCTTTACCACCAAGGGTCTCCCATCCGCGGAAGTGAATCCGCGACGGGACCAGATGGCCAGGTATTCGGTACACGAATTGCATGTAAACACGCTGTCTGAGCAAATCGTGTACGGGGTAGGGAAAACTTCAGGATGGGTAACTACATACGCCACAGCAGACAGTTCTGCCTGCTGGGCGCTCATGGTACTGGGGAGTTTAATCGCCAATGCAGTGTCAGCCGTTGGGTCATACACTCCGAACCCCGTGAGCCGCTTTCCAGCGGATACTGTGCTGGAACCATCCACGTAAATCTCACGGCCGGTGGGATGTATCCCAGCCCAGAGACCAACGTCGACCTCCCATACCCCTTCAACGGAACATTGATGGGCTGTCCCAGGGTAAGCCAGGTTGGCGGCTAATCTGGGCTCGCACAGGCCTCGTACCCGCAGATCCATTTGTGAGAGGAGTAGGGTCCAGTGCGCAATGCGGGCACTGCTTACTGTCCCATCCTTAATCCTCCCATCCAAAAGCATCTTGGTGGGCGTGTGGTGTGTGAGGAGGGTGATGGGGGAGGTGCCTGTGAAGATGGCGGATCTTTTCACAGCCCAGTGTGTGGCCAAGAGGTGCCGCTCACAGACCGAGTAGCTCCTCTCCACGTCGGTGAGCACCCTGGAGGAGTAAACCACGGGTCTCAGCTTGCCATGTCGCTCCTGGAGCAACACAGCACTCAGACTGTCCCCGCTGGCCGCCACCTCCAGGAAGAACCCCCTTCCCCCATCTATCGCTCCCAGGGCCGGTGCAGTCTGCAGCTTCCTTTTTAGGAGCTCGAACGCGGCCTGGCATCCTTCATCCCATGACCACTCCACTCCCTTGTGCAGGAGTCGGAGTAGTGGGGCTGCCATGGCCGCATAGTCCTCCATGAAGTCTCGGCAGTACCCGGTTAGCCCTAGAAACGACCTCACACCCTTTATGGTGACGGGGACCGGTAACTCCTGTACTGCCTCCCTCCTAGCCCTATCGATGGCCCTTTCTCCGGCGCGGATGGTCAGCCCCAGGAACTTGACTTCCTTTTGACCGATCTGCGCTTTCTTTGGGTTGACTTTGAACCCCCTTCTGGTCAGTAGTTCCAACAGTTCAGCCAGCCAGTGGGCCGTGCTCCCCAACCGTGTCGGTAAACAGGAGCAGGTCGTCCACGTACTGTACTAACTGAAGGGGCTGACTGAACTCCTTCAGGCTGTCCGCCATGCATTGGTGGAAAATGCTGGGACTATTGTGGAAGCCTTGTGGCAAGCAATTCCAGGTATACTGTTGCCCTCTGAAAGTAAAGGTAAATTTATACTGGTCCTCCCTCCGCACAGGGATCGACCAGAACCCATTGGAAATATCCAGCACCGTGAACGTGGTCGCAGATGCGGGGATACTCCCAATGAGGTCGGCCACTGCTGCCACTGTGGGGGCACATGCGGGGATGTTGCTGTTCAACACCCGATAGTCCACCGTGGCCCTCCAGGAATTGTCCGGTTTCTTAACCGGCCAAAGCGGAGAGTTCACATGGGTGGCTATAGACCTCAGCACCCCCTGCTGTACCAGCGCTGATATGGCCACCTCCATATCAGCCTCTGCTTCCTTTGGGAAGTTGTACTGCTTTTGGGGCCGGGCCATGGGATCCCCATCTACCCTAACCTCAAAGCCAGCAACCCTCCCACAGTCGTGTTTGTGCGTGGCGAACGCACCTAACTGAGCCTGCACCTCGGCTCTAAATACTTCTGGGATACCCTCCATCATTTCACCGAGGTCATAACTCCCTTTCGGCTTCATGGTACACAGGGTTCCCTTCCCATCCTTTCCCGGGCTTACTACCACTCCACTTTCCTTTCCGGTGTTGGCCCCCCAAAGGCAATGGTTCCTGAGGTCCACGAGGATCCCATGGCCCACGATGAAGTCGGCCCCTAGGATCCCCTTCCCTCCCTTCGCATCCCATCTCGCCAGGACACATGTCCACTTTGTCTGGAGTGTGCCCAGGCGGATCGAGAGCGGCCTGGAGAATGCACCCGTCTGCTCCGCCCCTGTGAACCCCGATAGGACGTATGGAATCCCGTTAGACAGAGGTGAGGTGGTGGGATTCTCCATATGGATCACAGTGCATGAAGCTCCCGTATCCAACAGATAAGTCCCCGTTTCCTTCTCTACCTCCATCTGCACAAGCGGTCTCTTCCATCCGTCGTACTGGAGCGCACATAGATAGATGGGCTGCGCAGGCTCCAGTCATTGCGGGCCACTTTGGGAAGGGGTTGGGGGAACCGCTGGACCGGTGGCGGCTGCTATCTTTCCCTTAGTGAGGACCAATGACCTCACTGAAGCCAGCAGCACGTCCAGCAGCTCTGGAGGGACAGTTGGCTCCGTCTCTCTCTCTGGGGCAGAGGTCGGGGGTGCGGCCGGGGCTTGGGCTGGGGCTGTGGGGACCTTTTCCTTTGTGTCCTTCCAGGGATTCTTATAGTCCCTGCGCCAATGCCCCTCCTTCCCGCAGCCGTAGCACGTTTGTCGGCTTTGGTTGGGACGGCTCCCTTCCTGGCGCCACTCTTTACGGGGCTGGTCACCAGGCCTGACCTCACAAACCTTCCCGTTTTGCTGGGGTGTCTCACTATCCCTCCCGTTTCTAAATGTGACAGTGAGTTGGCGGATCACCGTCGCCTCCGTGGTCAGAGGGTTTCGGGGGTCGAACCAGGCCATTGCCTGCGTTCGAACGTGGGGCAGGGAGTTATTCATCAAGCACCTGAGTCAGTGGACTAACTGGTCCCCATCCAGGTTCGCTCGCGCCGGCATTCCCGGGCATGCACCCTGGTAGACTGGCCACAGCCTGTCCGCGAACGCCTGCGGGAATTCCCCGGGGAGCTGGACTGTTTTCTCCACCCGGGTGAACGGACTCCCCTCGTTCATCCCCATGGCCTCCAGGATCTCGTCCTTCAGCCTGCCATAATTTTCCTGACCCCTCTTACACCCATCGGGTAGCGTCTGGAGGAGATCGCTACCCAGGGAGAACAACATTATCTTGGCCTTCTCTGCCTCGTCGCAGTCGTTAACACAGGCCGCCTGCTCTATCTCCCTAAAGTGAAGAGAAGGGTCCCCCTTCATGGTGAGCTTGGGGATGTAGCTCACCATGGAGCGCAATTGTTGCGCACCGTGTGGCACCAGGAATTGGTTCTGGAGGTCCCCAAATTCCCCGTCGTCACCGGGTGGCCCGTACCTCCGTTGTGTCACGGGGTATACCGGTCCCGGTCCCTGATTCTCTCTTGGGCTACCCTGGTCTACCTTGGATTCTTCATCCTCCACCCGCTCCTGATCCCAGACCTCTGGAAAACTAGGGGCTAGGGGTGGTGGCTGTGAAATCTCTGGTTCCCTAACCCGTTTTGTTCTGGGGGCTGCCTGCGGGACTTCCCTGCTTGGGTTACCGTTGAACTCAGCCTGGCTGACCTTGGGGCTAATGAGGCATATCATCCCCTTTGCCCTGGCCAATGCCAGATTCAGGCTTTCTATTTCCTGCCTACAGGGGCCGTGGTCTGCCTCCTCAAACCCTTGAGCACAGGCCAGCTTATAGGCTGCTTTTACTTCGCCTACCTTTTCCTCCTGTGCCTTCAGTTCCCCTGTAAGGCGGCTAATCTCTGTTTTTAATCTCCTCTCTTTCTCCCTGGATTCTCTTGCCTGATACTCTACGTGGGATATCGGGAAAAATAGGGACATTGGCAAAGGAGGAACTGACGCAAATCAATATCTCTAAGGATATGGTGTTAAGGAAGCTAAAGGGATTGAAGGTGGACAAATCCCCAGGGCCTGATAACATGCATCCTAGGGTACTGAAGGAGGTGGCCCTAGAGATAGCGGATGCACTAAGGATGATTTTTCAGAATTCATTAGACTCGGGAACAGTGCCGATGGACTGGAGGGTAGCTAACGTTACCCCACTATTCAAAAAGGGGGGTAGGGAAAAAGCAGGTAATTACAGACCTGTAAGCCTTACATCAGTTGTGGGCAAAATGCTGGAGTCCATCATTAAGGATGAAATAGCGGAGCACTTAGCAAATGGGGACAGGATAGGACAGAGTCAACATGGATTTACAAAGGGTAAATCGTGCTTGACTAATCTATTGGAATTTTTTGAGGGAGTAACTGGTAGAATAGATGGGGGAGAGCCAGTAGATGTGGTGTACCTGGACTTCCAAAAGGCCTTCGATAAGGTCCCACATAAAAGATTAGCATGGAAAATTGAGGCTCATGGGATAAAGGGGAAAGTTTTGGCGTGGATAGGGAACTGGCTGTCAGATAGAAAACAGAGAGTTGGAATAAACGGCTCATTTTCTGAATGGCAGGCAGTAACAAGTGGGGTACCACAGGGATCTGTCCTGGGCCCCCAGCTGTTCACAATTTACATTAATGACCTGGATCAGGGAGTCGGATGCAGCATTTCCAAATTTGCAGACGACACTAAACTAGGAGGGGGGGTGGGCTCAGAGGAAGAGACCAGGAAGCTCCAGAGCGATTTGGACAGACTGGGCGATTGGGCGGATAAATGGCAGATGCACTATAATGTGGACAAGTGCGAAGTTATCCACCTTGGGTGCAGGAACGGGAGGGCAAATTATTATTTAAATGGCAATAGATTGGGAGAGGGGGAAGTACAGAGAGACCTGGGTGTTCTTGTACACCAGTCACTGAAGGCGAGCATGCAGGTGCAACAGGCGGTCAAGAAGGCAAACGGTATGCTGGCCTTCATAGCAAAAGGGTTAGAATACAGGAACAGGGATACCTTGCTGCAGCTGTACAGGGCACTGGTGAGACCACACCTCGAGTACTGTGTACAGTTTTGGTCGCCTCATCTGAGGAAGGATGTTCTTGCCATGGAGGGGGTGCAGCGGCGATTCACCAGGCTGATACCAGGAATGGCGGGAATGACCTATGAGGAGAGACTATGTAGTTTAGGGATGTACACACTGGAGTTTAGAAGATTGAGAGGGGACCTCATAGAAGTGTATAAAATTCTGACAGGTCTAGACAGACTGGATGCAGAAGGAATGTTTCCCTTGGCGGGTGAGAACAGAACTAGAGGACATAATTTAAGGATAAGGGCTAAACCATTTAGGACAGAGATGAGGGGGAATTTCTTCACTCAGAGAGTGGTGAACCTGTGGAACTCATTGCCACAGAGGGCAGTGTACGCCAGCTCATTAAATATATTTAAGAGGGAATTAGATATATTTCTACGGGCAAAAGGGGTTAAGGGTTACGGAGAGAAGGCGGGGACGGGATACTGAATTAAAGGATCAGCCATGATCTCATCGAATGGCGGAGCAGGCACGAAGGGCCGAATGGCCTACTCCTGCTCCTATCTTCTATGTATCTATGTATCTATGTGTTCTACCCTGAACCTAGCACTCCCCTCCAGCTCATCTATCTTGCCCTCCAGCCTTTCTACCTTCCCCCGATGGTCCCGGACCATCGCTGCCCTCTCTTGGCTTATGGCCTCCAGAGCCACTAGCACCTTCCCTTCCGCTGCAACCTTTTCCTGCAGCTCCCGGGACAAATGCTTAATTTTGGTTTCCTTACTGGCCACCGCGTGGTCCAGTACCATAGCACATAAGCCACACCGCTTTTTCAATGCCCTTGTGGTGCTCTTTACTAGCCGTCCACTGGGCGGCTGCCTTTAGGGGACGCTCGGCTCCTAACAGGTCATATATCCATTTTTTTGCTACATTTACTTTGCCACACACGTAGGAGGATAACCTGCCCTCCATAACATCTGTCTCACCCGAGTCTTTTTCCACCACACAAGGGTTCTGTAGCCAGTGTCCCATCTGGGTCGCCATTCTGTAAGGGGTCGTTTTAACGAGCTTGTGGTGTGCGAGATCGGTTTTTGATTTCACACTGCTTGTGAGCGGTTCCGAAGCGCTCCCCCCTCACTGGTTCTAGACACTGGGCTTATTGCCAGACCACCTTGATGTGTTGGCCCAACTTGTGACTCGGAAGACAAATGGATCAGGTGAGACAAGGTAAGTTTTAAATCAAAGGTATCTTTATTTTTAAGGAGAATAAAACATAGAGAATGAAGAAACAATGCAGACAAAAATCATGAACACGCCTCTCAATGGGAACTAAAATTTAACACACAAGAGTTACTTTGACTATCATAATACATCAATTCTAGATCAGCGATATAATAAAAACGGGGGTGGAGAAAGCGCACGGCACAACGAAGGATGAATAACACTCCCGAATTACAAAGCCCTTAATATTAAAAACCCTCCCGTTATCTAAAGTATACCTCAACTAGATCAGTTAGGTGGAGTTGGGCCTCTATGCTCACCAGGGTTTTTAAAACTGTCCTTGACCTTGGTGCTCCTGTATCGTCCGGGATCTCCAATCTTCCTTATGGGACTGGCTCCTGAACCTGCTCTCCTGCTCGAACTTGTAGGCCCTCCATGCTCCTCGAACCTCACCAGGGTTTTAAAACTGTCCTTGACCTTGGTGCTCCTGTATGAAACTGTGTTTCTTCTGAATGACTCTTTTCCCCCAACAGTTATACTGCTTTCTTGCCCTTATCTTGGCGCCAAATCAGGGGTTTTCTTTTGTTAAAGTAATGGGCAGGCTGCTATGACAAAAGCGGGTACTTTATTTTAATGTCTTGTAAATGAAACTAATGGGATCTGTCCTGTGTCCCTCTGAGTTTGGTACAGATAATAGGTTTTGTCTGTGCTCTGCGATTTCAGAGATGGGTTTTCGTTTTGCTAGCAATTAACACACCTTGAGGTGTAAATACTTTTGTTTTGACTTCGTTACTTCTGTAACCATTTTACCATATCAATTGCAGTCAGTTCTGGAATCTTCTAATCGGTGGTGACTCAGGTTTCTTTAAGATACTGCAGTGGTATGTCCTTCTGAAATGAGTCATGTGATTTGCCAACTCCATCTTGTGTTCATAAAATGTGGCCATTTCAGGGGTTTTACAATGTAGACTGTATTTTCCTGGATTTTTGCGAATCCTACACAACTCATTCAGAACAACACAAGGCGGTATCTCTGCAGTGAACATGCCTCAATCTGGACAGGTTGGGTGATTGGGCAGAAGCATGGCAGATGCAGTATAATGTGGATAAATGCGAGGTTATAGAAACATAGAAACATAGAAGATAGGAGCAGGAGTAGGCCATTCGGCCCTTCGAGCCTGCTCCGCCATTCAATGAGATCATGGCTGATCATTCAAATTCAGTACCCTGTCCCTGCCTTCTCCCCATATCCCTTGATCCCTTTAGCCTCAAGAAATATATCCAACTCTTTCTTGAATATATTTAATGAACTGGCCTCCACCGCCCTCTGTGGCAGAGAGTTCCACAGGTTCACCACTCTCTGGGTGAAGAAATTCCTCCTCATTTCAGTCCTAAATGTCCTACCCCTTATCCTTAGACTATGACCCCTGGTTCTGGACTCCCCGACCATCAGGAACATCCTTCCAGCATCTACTCTGTCCAGGCCTGACAGAATTTTATAGGTTTCGATGAGATCCCCTCTCAATCTTCTAAACTCCAGTGAGTATAAGCCCAATCAACACAATCTCTCCTCATACGTCATTCCTGCCATCCCAGGTATCAGCCTGGTGAACCTTCGCTGCACTCCTTCCATGGCAAGAGCGTCCTTCCTCAGATAAGGCGACCAAAACTGCACACAATACTCAAGGTGCGGTCTCACCAAGGCCCTGTACAACTGTAGCAAGACATCCTTGTTCCTGTACTCGAACCCTCTTGCTATGAAGGCCAACATACCATTTGCTTTCTTAACCGCCTGCTGCACCTGCATGCTTACCTTCAGCGACTGGTGCACAATAACACCCAGACATATTAGAACAGATCATTAATATATATTGTGAACAGCTGGGGTCCTAGGACCGATCCTTGCGGTACCCCACTAGTCACTGCCTGCCACTCGGAAAACGACCCGTTTATTCCAACTCTTTGCTTTCTGTCCGCCAACCAGTTCTCTATCCAAGTCAGTACCTTGCCCCCAATCCCATGTGCCTTAATTTTGCATGCTAATCTCTTATGCGGGACCTTATCGAAAGCCTTCTGAAAGTCCAAATACACCACATCTATTGGTTCTCCCTTTTCTATTTTACCAGTTACATCCTCAAAAAATTCCAGTAGATTAGTCAAGCATGATTTACCTTTTGTAAATCCATGTTGACTTTGTCCGATCGTGTCACTGCTTTCCAAGTGCTCTGCTATTACATCTTTTATAATGGACTCTAGCATTTTCCCCACTACCGATGTCAGGCTTACCGGTCTATAATTCCCCACTTTTTCTCTGCCACCTTTTTTGAATAGTGGGGTAACATTAGCTACCCTCCAATCCATGGGTACTGTTCCAGAGTCTATCGAATTCTGGAAGATGACCAGCAATGCATCTACTATTTCTAGGGCCACTTCCTTAAATACCCTGGGATGTAGATTATCAGGCCCTGGGGATTTATCGGCCTTCAGTCCCATCAATTTTCCACTTTGGTGGCAAAAACAGGAAGGCAGATTATTATCTGAATGGCAATAGATTGGGCGAAGGGGAAATGCAACGAGACCTGGGTGTCCTTGTGCACCAGTCGCTGAAGGTAAGCATGCAGGTGCAGCAGGCAGTGAAGAAGGCAAATGGTATGTTAGCCTTCGTAGCGAGAGGGTTTGAGTACAAGAACAAGGGTGTCTTGCTGCAGTTGTACAGGGCCTTGGTGAGACCACAGCTTGAGTATTGTGTGCAGTTTTGGTCGCCTTATCTGAGGAAGGATGTTCTTGCCATGGAGGGAGTGCAGCAAAGATTCACCAGACTGATACCTGGGATGGCAGGGATGACGTATGAGGAGTGATTGAGTCAATTGGGCTTATACTTGCTGGCGTTTAGAAGAATGAGAGGGAATCTCATTGAAACTTATAAAATTCTAACAGGACTAGACAGACTGGATGCAGGCAGGATGTTCCCGATGGCCGGGGAGTCCAGAACCAGGGGCCACAGTCTAAGGATAAGGGGTAAGCCATTTAGGACAGAGATGAGGAGGAATTTCTTCACCCAGAGAGTGGTGAACCTGTGGAATTCTCTACCACAGAAGGCAGTGGAGGCCAATTCATTAAATATATTCAAGAAGGAGTTGGATATATTTCTTAAGGCTAAAGGGATCAAGGGATATGGGGAGAAGGCAGGGACAGGGGCTCGAGGGGCCGAATGGCCTACTCCTGCGCCTATCTTCTATGTATCTATGTAATCTCATATCATACCAGACATTTTTCCACTGAATCATTTGGGGCAGGCAATTCTTTTTAAACAACAATTTTTTTAAAATCAAAGGAAAAACAAAAATAAATTGAGTAAAGGAGTTATCGAGCGTTGCTGAAAATACAACAACACGCATATTAGAGAAACGGTATGAAATAACATGATGAAGAAGCAGTAATTAACAAAACATACTTAATCAATGTAGTTTGGTACCTGACGTATCACAGAAATGGTGATGGATAACTTTAAATACAGGTGAAAATCGATGGTCATTACTTGACATAAAAGATGGAATAAAAGACAAAAATAAAGATTTGGCTCAAGTTCAAATCCGACTGCATGTATTTGTAACAGAGAATAATATACCCTAGAGGCCCGGTCATAGCACACACACTTTACAAAATTACATAACCAAAATACATACTAACACATAATGCTTCTTTCTACTCTAGCACAAGTATTCAAAATCCAAAATCTGGACAAACTAAGACACAAGAAGAATATCCATGGGGTTTTCCTGCTGTAAGTTCGACAAAAGATTGATGGAAACCCTGGATAAATGGTGTGATCTTTAACCATTTTTTTCTCTGAGAGATCTGCAGATCTTTCGCTCGCTAAAGTTAGAGCGGGAGAACCTCCACGGAAATTCCAGGCAAGTACGTGGCTCAATAAAATAAGTATAACAAATTGAAAACAGTGCCGGCAAATTCTGGAATACAAACTGGCAGAATGTTAACCAATCGCTCCATCTCCATGCAGCTTACACAGAAGTCAGTAAATATGCAGCATAGTGTTGAACTGAGCCGTGCAGATCAGGAGGTCCTCAGTTCAATCCCTGATCTGTACTGCGAAGGTTGTTCTTAGTCAGGGAGGTAGACAGGGCAGCTTCAATCAGCCCAGAATCCCAATGCTAGGGAGGGGAAAAGCCTAAATTAATGCAGATAAATAAGTGATTTCCAGCAAAAGAACTGCAACAGTGGGGAGCCTTGCCTGCCAAGACACGTATGGGAAATTTGGACTGCAATGCATGATTTTCCGACCATTAATGGTCAGAAAATCATGCATGGGACGCGCTGAGATTTCCACTGTGCATTGGCAGCAGGTGACGCTCCCGATCGAGAACACCAATTACCTCAACTAACTGGACCGATGAATATCACAAATAAAATACCCCATAAAAGAAAATTCTAACCTTAGTGAAAGCGCAGCAATTTGCGGCTCTATAATTACTGCTGGAACCTTCAGTGTGAACGCCTAACAAGTCAAACAACCCGTGGGGATGAGATACATCACTCTCATTAAAACAGGAACAGCAACTCATCCAAAAAACTGCAGAGAAAATGATTCTATTTTTCGTTGGTAGTGAAACAAATTCGTTCCACTTTCTTACCAACAACAACATGCTATTAAAAATCGGTTTCTTATTTGTTTCAAATGTTAATGAAAAGTTTACACTGACAAATTACCACCATCATTATTTGGAATCTCAGTTTTCAAGTTCCACCTCTTGATCGATGCGGATCTCATCAGGTACATCAATCCATACTTCAGCAGAAAGTATCAATTGTTTCTAACTGTCTGTATCTACACACAGTTGTATATGTGTAACACTCAGGAGTTACCTCACTGGCACCACACAGTGGTTTATCTTCCATGATCACCGTTCCATGATGTCTATTATTTATTTTTTACCTAACTGTGATGTCAAATATCTTACTTTATTTCTTCAGTTCATGCAACAAAACAAGACCTAGAACATTGAAAGTAAATTCATGAACCGGAAAAACAACAACTTGTAAATTGATAATTAATCAGTTTTGAAGAAAACACACAAAAGTTATAATGCATGTAATAACAATAACATTCCATATTCAGATACACTCCAAGGTATGTTCCATTTTGAATTGTGATGGTTGATTCTATTTATATTGTGAGCACAATATTAAAAAATTAGAAATATATAGTACATTAAGACAGAACTGTCTTGAATTTTGTCTATTGACAAACACATATTCACTGCACTACATTTTTCTTGCTACTTCCTCTTCAACCAAAACACAATAATATTTTATTAAACATCACATTAAGCAGTGTCAGGGCAAAAAAAAATACAACATAGACTTACTGCTGAACTTCATACA
Organism: Somniosus microcephalus; assembly: GCF_052327205.1. Lineage (NCBI taxonomy): Eukaryota > Metazoa > Chordata > Chondrichthyes > Squaliformes > Somniosidae > Somniosus > Somniosus microcephalus. Next base: position 122,795,413 of record NC_140995.1, read on the forward strand.
TTTTGGCAGAGACACATAGATCTGAACAACCATTCTTGACTAATAACAGGAAACACTGGAAAAACTCAGCAGGCCAGGCTGCTGAGCTTTTCCAGCGTTTCCTGTTGTTATTTCGGATTTCCAGTATCCGCAGTATTTTGCAATCGTATTAGCCATCCCTGACTCCCTGGATCAACTCTTATCAGTATACTGTCTCCTAGCTGCTCTATCAGCTGTTGTGCTGCTGAATATTTTTTATTGCTTCCTCTGTGTCATAATAGAGTTCACTAGTGTCTTACTGTTTGCATATTTATCTCCAGTGGATTAGTTTTCCAATCCTGAGGACTGGGTGGGATCATTGATCAGGTGGAATCACTGAATTGCCCCTCTCAGTCATTGTTCGTGATCACAGCACCGAAGAATCTCTGACAAGCCAGCAGTGGCAGTAACTCTCTCTCTGTGACTGGGTTGCAGGATTTCTTGGATTTGTTACACTTGTGCAGTTTGAATGGTGTTTGCTTTTTGAACAATCACCCGGGTTTGCACTAAAAAGAAATTAAACTCTTCACAAAACACTGGTCATTTTATTTTGTCCGTTAAATCGTTCCGGGAAACGTCATTTTTCACCGTAAGTTATTGTTTGGTTTCTCACTTCTGCTGCATTGACGCGACTCTAAATATAAGAGCCTCTGGTGCACGTGTTACAGCTGCAATCCCCAAGTCACTCTTTTGTTGATGTGATGCATGCATTGTTTGTGTTTGGTTGGAAAACATTCATATTTCAACCAGATTGCTCAAGATATGTGAAAGTTAATTTTGTACAAGGAAAAGGCAGTGTGATTTTTTTGTATTTATATCTTTTTTCTTCTCAACCTCTATAAACACAGCATGACATCCATAATCAGCCATAACAAGAGTTTACATAAACACCTGAAAATGATGTTTCCTTTTGTTGGCCAAACATTCATCATAACTCCAAAACACAATAAATTCTTTTGTCTTTTTCTTACACCATTGGTCCTTTTATGTCTATTTTATCACAAGCTCTGAGAAACCAGCGTCCAGTATGATTATTTATTTTAAGTTCTCTCGTTTTCCTTAAGATCAGTTTTTATTTTCTCCTTATCTTCCTTCTTGTAGCTCTAATGTATTTGTTTGATTTGGAAATATTTTTTGTATTGAAGTTTTTCCTACATTGACATCTGTGTTAACAGTTTGGTTCTCAGCTTCTGTATCACATTTAATTGATCTTCAAGCATAAGGAAATAACTTTTTGTTAGTAATTTATTGTGGGTATTTTATAGCAAGTATCTTGGAAGCAGCAGTTTAAACAGATGCACAGTGAAAACAATTTAGATTTGAGTAATTAAGATTGTACGAGGAATTGGGGCATATTTGATAGTTGGATATCTGTTCATGAATGTTGGAAATGTTTTATAGAGATTTGGACAGTTAAATACAATTTTTACTGTATCTGTACTTGTTCCTTCTAGTGACAGAAAATAATGCAAGAATAACCAACAGCTAGAACAGATATTGCTTTGGTCAACTTAGTGTAGATTTGCTCCTATATCGCTCAAAGAAGATTGCTAATCCTCAAACTTCTAGTTGTATTTGATATAGTACTAATGTCAGAATTTCATTTACTAAACTCTGTTGTCCACTGCTGAGGTAGATTTGAGTGGAAGACTTTTTTCATTAGGTGCTGGGTATTACTACAATGAATCTTATTTGTGACACTTAAGAATCATCAGAAGGAGAAGATAGTAATCTGTTCTGTTTTGTCAGCTTGAATGAACATCCCCTGAGTAAGAGAAGAGTGCACAAGCAATGGCCTCTAACATATTGTCTATTAACAAGTCCAGGATGCTGACTGATGTCCCCAGATGATAGTCTCTGATCCCTACTTTACCTGTGACTGGAGCTAGGATCTTAGTTATAATAATTGGTTGCTATATAAACAACTGGTGGAAATCACTAGGAGGCAATTAGTGTTTAGTGGAGGTGTGAGACAGGAGTGCTGGAGTTGCTGGTGAGTGTTCTGTTCTAATATGTCTGTGCCAATGGTGAAACCCTTTCAGTTTTACATTGTGCATGTTTGCTTTCTTAGTCAAAACTTCAGAGTAATTGAAAGGTATACTTCTACAATTATAACCATTGCTGAGTCTCTTGGTAAAAAAAAGCAACTAAGAAATTAAGAATAAGTATTATGTCATCTATTTGAAAATAATCAAAGTTTATATTCTTGCAAGAGTAAAAGTATCTTGTTTCAGTTACCTTTCCCAGCAGAAATGCCTCACTCCAGAGAACAATTTGAAGTGAAGTCTTCTATTCTCTGAAGTTGAATTTGTCTTTCAGACAAGAGTGGTTAGTTTTTCAGTCTTGTGTTTTTGGTCTATTGACAACAAGCATGTAAGATTTTATTATTTTTATTGTGTGTATTTTCCACAAAGTTCTTGCCCAACTGGCTGTTTCAGTGAATCAAAAAGAGGAAAGTGCAGCACAAGTTAGTGAAGTTCCATCATTTCCAGGTATTGAGAATTTTCATTTATTGAGTTGACTAGGAAATGCTTAAAATACAGAGAAATGTTTAAAATCAATTTTAACACTATCGTGCCTTGTCAGTCACAAGCAAAACCATAAAATGGTTGACTGTTACAATAGGTAAAATAAATCTAATACAGGGTATTAGAATTATAAAAATTAAATTAATCAAGGAAACTGGAATTAATGCTTTACTAAATGCATAGTTGCATCCTATCAACATATTTCAATATTGTCTGATCCACTAATGATAATAGTGAATGTTCCAGCATTGTTTGGCATGCAATGGGGAATGTTTTCAATGTTCCATTACACCTTATTCTTCAATCAGCTTTCTGCTCCTCCCTCCAGTAGTGCACACTAGAATACTCTATAATTATTTTGCTACATGTTTTCAATTAAACAAAAAGTGATCACAATTACGTGACTTAAACCGTACATTTGTCCATGTTAAATGCTTTGGTAGGAATTTGGGTCTTGATGGAATACAAATATGAAGCATTCACCGTTCACCAGAAGCCATTGCTAATCCATTGGTAGTGCACAATTGAGTTTGCACCATCTACGGATCTTGTAATCAACATTGAATTTGTATTTTCTTAGTTATGGATTGATCTCCCTAACTCCAGCCCTTTTGTTTTTGTGATGTCTTCCATTTCAGTTAGTGTCTGAAGAGTTGGCCTCCACTTAATCCTGCCAAAACTAAAACTGAAACTAAATCACATCTGTCAGTACTCGTGAATACAGACCAATTACTACAAGTACCAGATATGATAATAGGTGATCTCCCATATACATAAGGTACTGTGAACTCATGCCTGAGTTATATTAATTAATCTTCATTTGTCTGAATTGTCAGGTTGGTACAGTAGCTCTGTAGTAGCAGCGGCAGAGCGGACCTGGGAGGAGCGGTGAGGCAGCAGTGGCGGTATAAAGAGAGCCTGAGGCGCAGGTAGGCCCCACAGCAGCAGCAGAGCAGACCTGGGAGGAGCGGCGAGGCGGCAGCGGCGGTATAAAGAGAGCCTGAGGCGCAGGTAGGCCCCACAGCAGCAGCAGCAGTGGCAGCAGAGCGGACCTGGGAGGAGCGGCGAGGCAGAGTGAAGTCAAAAGTGACGTCGGCACAAGGGGAGGGAGCTGATTGGTGAGTATCTGGTAAGTGTTTTTACTTGGCTTTCTTAAAGTTTTTAAGTTTATTCCAGCTAGGTTAGTAAATTAGAGGTTAATTAGAGGTATGGCAAGGCAGCTCACACCCGTGGAATGCAAATCCTGTGCCATGTGGGAAGGCCTGGACACCTCCCGTGGTCTGGACGACCACATGTGCGGGAAGTGTTGCCAGCTACAGCAACTCGAGCACCAGGTTACAGAGCTTGAGCGGTGACTGCAGTCACTGATGTGCATCCGCGAGGCTAAGAGTTACGTGGAAAGCACATTTCAGGAGGTGGTCATCCCACAGCTTAAGAGTATGCAGGCAGAGAGGGAATGGGTGACCGTCAGACAGAAGAGGAGGACCAGGCAGGTAGTGTAGGAGTCCCCTGAGCCCATCTTGCTCACCAACCAGTATTTGGTGCTGAGTACTGGTGAGGGCGATGGTTCCTCTGGGGAGTGCAGCCAGAGCCAAGTCCACAGCACCATGGAAGGCTCAGCTGCACAAGCGGGGGGGAAGAGGAGAGGGAGAGCAATAGTGATAGGGGATTCAACAGTTAGGGGAGCAGACAGGCATTTCTGCGGCCGCAGACGTGACTCCAGGTTGATCTGTTGCCTCCCTGGTTCCAGGGTCAAGGATGTCACTGAACGGCTGCAGGGCATTCTGAGGGGAAGGGTGAACAGCCAGAGGTTGTGGTCCATATCGGTACCAACGACATAGGTAGGAAGAGGGATGAAGTCCTGCAGGCAGAGTTTAGGGAGCTAGGAAAGATGTTAAAAAGCAGGATCTCACCAGTGCCACGTGCTAGTGAGTTCAGAAATAGGAAGATAGAGCAGATGAATGCATGGCTGGAGAGATGGTGTAGGAGAGAGGGCTTTAGATTCCTGAGGAATTGGAACCATTTCTGGGGGAGGTGGGATCTCTACAAGCCAGACAGGTTGCACCTCAACGGGAACGGGACCAATATCCTCGTGGGAGGGTTTGCTAGTGCTGTTGGGGAGGGTTTAAACTAGCTTGGCAGGGGGATGGGAACCTAAGTATAGAGTCAATAGGGAGGGAAGAAAAACTGGAATTGGAAAACAAAAACATAGAATGTAAATTAGAAGGACAGAGGAATAAAGGGCTAGATAGTAGTCAACAAGAAGGTTTGCCTGTACTAAATGGTATATACTTCAATGCAAGGAGTAAAGCGAACAAGGCAGATGAGCTGAGGGCACAGGTAGATACTTGGGACTATGATATAGCTATTACAGAGACGTCGCTGAAAGAGGGGCAGGTATGGCAGCTCAACATTCCTGGTTACAGGATTTTCAAATGGGATACAGAGGGAGGTAAAAAGGGAGGGGGGGTCACGGTATTGATTAAAGAAACTATTACAGCTGTGAGGAGGGATGATATGTTGGAGGGATCATCAAACGAGGTCATATGGGTCGAATTGAAAAACAAAAAAGGGGCGATCACACTGCTGGGAGTGTACTACCAACCTCCAAACAGTGAGAGGGAGATAGAAGAACAAATATGTAGACAAATTTCTGAGAAGTGCAAAAACGATAGGGCAGTAATAGTGGGGGATTTCAACTACCCCAATATTAAATGGGATAAAATCAGTGTGAAGGGTATAGAAGGTGTAGAATTCCTAAAATGCATCCAGGAGATCTTTTTTAGCCAGTATGCAGCAAGCCCAACAAGGGAGGGGGCGGTTCTGGACTTAGTTTTAGGGAATGAAGCTGGGCATGTAGAAGGCGTATCAGTGGGGGAGCATTTTGGAGCTAGTGACCATAATTCTGTTAGATTTAAAGTAGTTATGGAAAAGGACAAGGATAGACCAGGAATAAAAATTCTAAATTGGGGAAAAGCAAATTTTGCTAAGCTCAGAGGGGATTTAGCCATAGTGGACTGGAAACAGCTACTTGAAGGTAAATCAATGTCAGAGCAGTGGGAGGCATTCAAGGAGGAGATCCGGAGGGTTCAGACCAAACATGTGCCTTTAAAGAAAAAAGGTGGGACTGAAAAATCTAGAGCTCCCTGGATGTCTAGAGACATACAGGGTAGGATAAAGAAAAAAAGGGAGGCGTATGACAGATACCAAGGGCTAAATACTCCAGAATCTTTAGAGGAGTACAGAAAGTGCAGGGCTGCAATTAAAAATGATATTAGGAAAGCAAAGAGAGAGCATGAAAAATTCTTGGCAAATAAAATCAAGGAAAACCCAAAGATGTTTTATAAATATATTAGGAGTAAGAGGATAACTAAAGAAAGGGTAGGGCCTATTGCAGATCATGAGGGTAATCTGTGTGTGGAGGCGGGAGACGTCGGTAGGGTTCTTAATGAATATGTTGTGTCTGTTTTCACAATGGAGAGGGGCAAAGCAGACATTGCTATCGGGGGGGGGGGGGAGGAGTGTGAAATATTAGATGAAATAAACATAGTGAGAGAGGAAGTATTAAGGGGTTTAGCAACTTTAAAACTTGATAAATCCCTAGGCCTGGATGAAATGTATCCCAGGCTGTTAAGCGAAGCTAAAGAGGAAATAGCAGAGGCCCTGACCATCATTTTTCAATCCTCTCTGGCTTCAGGTGTGGTGCCAGAGGACTGGAGGACTGCTAATGTGGTACCCTTGTTTAAAAAGGGAGGAAAGGATAGACCAAGTAATTACAGGCCAGTCAGCCTAACCTCAGTGGTGGGAAAATTATTGGAAAGAATTCTGAAGGACAGGATAAATCTTCATTTAGAAAGACAAGGATTAATCAAGGATAGTCAGCATGGATATGTTATGGGAAGGTCCTGTCTGACAAACTTGATTGAATATTTTGAGGAGGTAACGAGGAGGGTAGATGAGGGTAGTGCGTTTGATGTATTGTATATGAAATTTAGCAAGGTTTCATCTGGTAGACTGGTCACGAAGTTAAAAGCCCATGGGATCCAGGGCAAAGTGTCAAGTTGGATTCAAAACTGGCTCGGAGACAGGAAGCAGAATGTAAGAGCCATAAAAGCTTAAGAAGATACTTTAAAATAGTGGTTAAATGGCATAATACAGTTAATTTACCTGACCGACTTATTGTATTAAGAAACCCCCTATTTTCTTGCTCCAGTAGTATAGTCCGAGACACCCCCTTCATTCTTGCCACAATGGAACAGTCCCTAAGCCACAAATGGGTGCAGCCATTTTACAGTTTAAACTCCACGTGGTTGAAGGAGGCAGAAGTTGTGAGGTTTGGAGCAGTACAGTTTTTGACCGTGTTCGTTTATACGTGTTTGCTTTGTAATTCCGTTTGTTAAGTGTTATAGTAAACAGTTTAAAAGACAAAGCTACGTTTGGGAACGTTTTATTTCGACACGCATCTACTCGTTGTTAAAAACCCCACAGCTCAGTGGCTGCCTGTTTGGAAACTAAGAAGCGCCACTACATTAGTCAAAAACTTGCTCCCTAAGAAGGAAGGGACGGAATCGTCGGCGAACGTATACCCGAATGGTCACGGAGCCAGACGACAATATAAGAAAGCGAAGGTACAGTGACTGCTACTTGCTTTGTTCATTCTATTGAGAAGCTAAATAAGAGCTGCGGGTAAAATGGCCGAGGCCTTACGGAGCCAGGAGCTTCCATCAGCCAGAAAGATTGCTGGCCAAAAGAGGGAAATAAAGCTCACCCCAAAGGCAATGGAAGAGAAGTTACATAGAAGCATAGGTGCAAGGAAGGCTAAATTAGCTCAGATAACTGGAAAAATGAAGATAATCGATCGTCTCATGGAAGATAATGCTAATATTAAGAAAGCTGAAGACATGATGTATTACGATTTCTCCAAGCTGCATGAAGAATTTAATGTACTCAATGAAGATGTATTAGCACTTCTGCCTGAAGAAGAGGGAAACGCTGATCAGCACAACTGGTTTGATCTTAAATCAACCAGCATTAAGGACTATATCAAGGCCACGGAACAGTGGATGTTAAAGATTCGTCAAGACGCTGATACAGCAGAGAAAGATAAAGTTGACGATGAAGTCGGACCAGACGATAGCATTTCAGAGACTTCCGCCAGACCGAGCAAAAATCGAAAAGAAGGTAGCTCTGTTTCTGGACGCAGGTCAGTCGCTTCCACCACAAGCTCGTCGCGATGCATGAGAGCGGAGGCCGAACGGGCGGCGTTGATGGCGCGCGCAGCATCTTTAGCGGAGAAGCAAGCTCTTGAATGGGAAGAGGCCCAACTGCAGGTCCAAGAGGCCCAACTGCAGGCCCAACGGGCCCAGGTGCAGGCAAAGAAAGAACAGCTGGAGATAAAAACAGCTATCGAGGTCTCAGACGCCAGGTTGAGTGCGTATGAAGATTATGAAGGCTCACGGGACGGCGGGAGCCACTGCCAGTCAACGTCGTCACATAGAGTTGGACCCAGGGCACCTTCAAGAGTTACAACAGAGCCCGAAGGCAATCCCCTGGCATTACGGCGTGGAAGAGTGGCCTCTCCACTAACAGGAGCACGTGATGCTACCCCAGACGTCAGACGGTCTAGACTAGACCCTGCTGATGACCACCAGAGGCCTGAAGACACAGGGAGAAGCCTATACCGAGTGATGCAACGTCAGAACGAAATTACAGAGATGCTTGTAAAACAACAGAATCTGTTTCGACTCCCTCAAAGAGACATACCAGTGTTCCAAGGCGACCCACTCAAGTATAAGCCCTTCATCAGATCCTTTGAACAAGCCATTGACTCCAAAACAGAGAGCAGCAGTGATAAGTTGTACTACCTGGGACAGTACACCAGTGGTAAGCCACAAGACCTGGTCAGAAGCTGTGAACACATGAGACCGGACCGGGGATACATAGAAGCCAGGAAGTTGCTGCAGGAGCACTATGGTAACGAGCTGAGGATAGCCACTGCATATATCGAAAAGGCTACCAAGTGGCCACAGATCAGATCGGAGGACGGAGAGGCATTGAACGCATATGTTCTTTTCCTCATAGGATGTCGCAACACCATGGAGGATGTTGAATTCATGGAAGAGATGGACAATCCTACGACTATGAGAATCATCATCTCTAAGCTTCCTTACAGGATGAGAGAACAATGGAGAAGAACAGCCTTTGAGATAATGGAGAGACGGAAAAGTAGAGCCAGGTTTGCAGACTTAGTGAACTTCATAGACAAACAGGCTAAAATTGCTAGGGACCCATTGTTTGGAAACATCCAAGATGTCAGCCCGACCACCGATGGAAGAGTGAAAGCCAAGCCTGTTGAATCAAAGACTCTCAGGAAAGGTGGTTCCAGGGGAAGCAGCTTTGCAACTATCGTCACCCAGGCCGAGGAAGAAAGGCCCCAGAACTCGTCTCCCAAAAAGAGCAGCACAGTGACGTCTGCTAATGCCTTTCAGAAGCCATGCTTATTCTGCCAGAAGAATCATACATTGGATTTCTGCAGCGACATCAAAGCACAGCCACATAAGGACAGAATCGAATCCCTGAAGTGCAACGGCCTATGCTTTGGATGTCTCTCTCAGGGGCAGCTGAGTAGAAACTGTAAGCAAAGAACAACATGCAGAGAGTGCACTCGGAAACATCCCAGTCTGCTGCATATCCATAAAGAAGAACAAGTCTCTAAGAAGAGTGAAGAAAACAATACCGACGAGAAGGTTGTTTCAAGTGCTCTGGTGTCGCTAGAACCAGAGACTTGTGGACTCACTGGGGCCGGTGACAGTGACTGTATTCTTGCCATCGTACCAGTAAAGATCAAGTCTAAGAGGAGTGAGAAGCTTGTGGAGACTTACGCCTTCATGGATCCAGGTAGCTCAGCAACGTTCTGCACAGAATCACTCATGCGACAGCTGAACGTTAGAGGCAGAAGAACAGAAATCCTATTACGCACCATGGGTCATGAGAAGTCAATGCAAAGTTATATCCTGTCAGACCTAGAAGTGTGTGGACTTGAAGAGAAGGACTTCATAGACCTGCCTAATGTTTTCACACAGAGGGAGATTCCTGTTAGAATAGGGAACCTAGCCCTGCAGAAGGATGTGGATAGATGGCCTTACCTAGAAAAGGTGCGTCTCCCATACATTGAAGCAGAAATTGGCCTATTAATTGGAACCAATGCCTACAAAACTATGGAGCCATGGCAGGTGATAAACAGCAAGGATGACGGACCCTACGCCATCAGGACAGCCCTTGGATGGGTAATCAATGGACCGGTAAGGAGAGATGATGGCCACAAGTCGAATAAGGAGGAACGACAAAATGTCACAGTTAATCGCATCTCTATCGCAAGCATTGAAGAGCTGTTGATACAGCAGTTCAACGCAGACTTCTCAGAACGCAGCTGTGAGGAAAAGACAGAGATGTCACAAGAAGACCATCAGTTCATGGGTTTGATGACAAGGTCTACACAGTTCATTGATGGCCACTATCACATTGGTTTGCCACTGAGAAGACAGACCGCGAAGATGCCGAACAATCGCTGCATAGCAGAGCAACGCGCCATCAGTCTAAAGAGAAAGCTGAACAAGAACCCCGACTTTCACGAAGACTACAAAGACTTCATGAGAAACATCATAGCGAAAGGCTATGCTGTAAAGGTGCCCGAGGAACAGTTGAACAGAGACGATGGAAGGGTCTGGTACATTCCTCATCACGGGGTGTATCACCCAAAGAAGAAAAAGATCCGTGTAGTGTTTGACTGCACCGCCTCATTCAGAGGAACTTCACTGAATGACCAGCTGCTTCAAGGTCCTGATCTTACTAATACCCTCATTGGCGTCTTGACTAGGTTTAGACAAGAGCTCGTTGCCATGATGGCAGACATAGAATCAATGTTCTACCAAGTTAGAATCCCTGATGAAGATGCTGATCTTCTGCGCTTCCTTTGGTGGCCAGATGGCGACGTTAGTCAAGCGATGGTGGAATGTAGAATGGCCGTACACTTGTTCGGAGCCACATCATCTCCCAGCTGTGCAAGCTACGCTCTCAGAAAAACTGCAGAAGATGGCAAAGGCAAAGCACCATCAGAGGCTGTGGAGACAATCTTCAGAAACTTTTATGTCGACGACTGTCTGAAGTCCGTGTCAACAGAAGACGATGCCATCGCACTGTCAAGAGACCTTAGAACTCTGTGTTCGAATGGAGGATTCCATCTGACTAAGTGGATAAGCAACAGCAGAGCAGTTCTAGCTTCTATCCCAGAAAAGGAAAGAGCCACTGAAGTCAAAGATCTGGACCTGAGCCACGATGTCCTTCCTATCGAGAGAGCTCTTGGTGTACAATGGTGCATCGAGTCAGACACGTTCAACTTCAGGATAATGGTGAACGAAAGACCATCCACAAGACGAGGGATTCTCTCCGTGGTCAGTTCCATCTACGACCCTCTTGGATTCCTGGCACCACTCATTCTGCCGGTGAAGCTGATGCTACGAGAGCTGTGTAGAGACAAGAGAGGATGGGATGAAGATATCCCAGAAGGTCAAGCTCAGAGATGGCACAGATGGTTGACAGATTTGCAACAACTTTCTAGCTTCAACGTCAGTAGATGCATCAAGCCCGCGAGTTTTGGAGTTACAAAGACGGCTCAACTACATCATTTCTCGGACGCCAGTGAGGACGGCTATGGCACGGCTACTTACCTCTTGTTGACAAATCAACAGGGCCAGAAACATTGTGCCTTCCTCATGGGGAAATCCAGGGTGGCTCCGCTGAAGCAGGTCACCATCCCGAGACTGGAATTGACGGCAGCGGTTGTTGCAGTTAAAGTTGACCAGGTGATGCGGAAAGAGTTACAGCTCCCATTAGAAGAATCTGTCTTCTGGACGGATAGCACGACGGTGCTGAAGTATATAGAGAATGAGAAGATACGCTTCAAGACCTTCGTAGCAAACAGAATCTCATCCATTAGAGAAGCTACACAACCATCTCAATGGAGGTACGTAAACACCTCATTAAACCCAGCAGATCAAGCCTCACGAGGATTGAAGGCTGAAAACTTCATGAGGAGTGAAACTTGGATACAAGGCCCAAGTTATCTGCTGGAAACAGAGAGATCATGGCCAGAAAGACCAGATATGCCAAGTCAGATTGCTGAAGACGACGTCGAAGTCAAGAGATCAGTCACAGTAAATCTCATAAATACGAAAGAGAACTTTGACACAGTGAACAAGCTTGTTAACCATTTCTCAGGATGGCACCAGTTGAGGAAAGCAGTTGCATGGTTTCTAAGGTTGAAAGAGTTGCTGCTACACCTGAGCGGTAAGAGAAAAGAGTACCGAGCCACTATCAGTCAGTCTGAAAGTAACCCTGATAAGCAGAGAATGCTTCTACAGCAGTATACGCATCATCACAAGACCACATTGGGCAAGAATTCATTGACCGTGGAGGATTTGGCCAAGGCTGAGAAGGAGATAGTTCGCTTCAGTCAAAGACAAAGATACCCAGAAGAAATCGAAGCTCTACAGCGAAATACTCCAATCAAGAAAGGTAGTCATATCTACAAGCTGGACCCTACACTGCAAGATGGAGTACTGAGGGTGGGAGGGAGACTAAACAAATCTGCTATGCCAGAGGAGGCCAAGCATCCTGCTATCCTTTCTAAGGACCTCTGGGTTGCTACCCTCATTCTTCAGCATATACACCAGAGTATTGGACACAGTGGGAGGAATCACGTGCTTGCGAAGCTAAGACAAAGATACTGGATTCCAGGAGCTAATTCCATAATAAGAAAAATACTCTCTGAATGCATTGTTTGCAGACGGTTACACGCTAGAGCTGGGGAGCAGAAAATGGCAGACCTGCCTGAAGACCGTTTGTTACCAGACAAGCCCCCATTTACAAACGTAGGGGTGGACTATTTCGGGCCTTTCGAGGTAAAGCGAGGACGGAGCCTTGTCAAGAGATATGGTGTGCTTTTCACTTGTTTGACCATCAGAGCTGTTCATATTGAGGTGGCACACACGCTTGACACTGATTCCTGTATTAATGCCTTGCGGCGCTTTGTCTGTAGAAGAGGACAGGTGTCCATTATGCGTTCTGATAATGGCACTAATTTCGTCGGAGCGGAGAGAGAACTACGGGAAGCTATTGAAGGTTGGAATCAGCTTAAAATACAGGAAGCCATGATGCAAACAGGAATTAAGTGGATCTTCAATCCTCCGGCTGCATCCCACCACGGAGGTGTCTGGGAAAGACAGATACGCACCGTAAGAAAACTACTCAGTTCTGTACTGAAGCAGCAAGCGCTTGACGACGAGGGACTCCAAACCGTTCTGTGCGAGGTCGAAGCCATCATTAATGACCGACCGATAACTAAGACATCAGATGATCCCAATGACCTCGAAGCCCTGACTCCGAACCACCTGTTGTTGTTGAAAACACAGCCAGCCATGCCCCCGGGAGTCTTCAAAAAGGAAGATCTGTATGCCTGTCGGAAGTGGAGGCAAGTTCAGTATATGTCAGACCTTTTCTGGGCCAGATGGACAAGAGAATACTTACCTCTGCTACAGGAGCGTCAAAAATGGTCCAAAATAAAGAGGAACTTCATTGTCAGAGACATTGTCTTAATTGTGGATGATTCAGCCCCTAGAAATTCTTGGTTGATGGGAAAAATAATTAAGACCATGCCAGACTCCAGAGGCGTTGTTCGTCGCGTTTGTTTGCAAACCAAGACCAGTACCCTGGAAAGACCGATCACAAAGCTCTGCCTGCTACAAGAAGCAGCGTGAAAGGCTCCCGAACGAAAAAAGTGGACACTTATATTGTAAATATGTTGAACTCATTAGTTTATGACTCTTAATGTTTGAGTAATTGATATGCTTCGTGTGCCTAGTCAATTAGGGGCCGGAATGTAAGAGCCATAAAAGCTTAAGAAAATACTTTAAAATAGTGGTTAAATGGCATAATACAGTTAATTTACCTGACCGACTTATTGTATTAAGAAACCCCCTATTTTCTTGCTCCAGTAGTATAGTCCGAGACACCCCCTTCATTCTTGCCACAATGGAACAGTCCCTAAGCCACAAATGGGTGCAGCCATTTTACAGTTTAAACTCCACGTGGTTGAAGGAGGCAGAAGTTGTGAGGTTTGGAGCAGTACAGTTTTTGACCGTGTTCGTTTATACGTGTTTGCTTTGTAATTCCGTTTGTTAAGTGTTATAGTAAACAGTTTAAAAGACAAAGCTACGTTTGGGAACGTTTTATTTCGACACGCGTCTACTCGTTGTTAAAAACCCCACAGCTCAGTGGCTGCCTGTTTGGAAACTAAGAAGCGCCACTACACAGAGGGTAATGGTTGATGGCTGTTTTTGTGACTGGAAGGCTGTTTCCAGTGGGGTTCCGCGGGGCTCAGTACTACGTCCCTTGCTTTTTGTGGTATATATCAACGATCTTGACTTGAATATAGGGGGTATGATTAAGAAGTTTGCAGATGATACTAAAATCGGTTGTGTGGTTGATACTGAAGAAGGAAGCTGTAGACTGCAGGAAGATATCAATAAATTGGTCAGGTGGGCAGAACAGTGGCAAATGGAATTCAATCCAGAGAAGTGTGAGGTAATGCATTTGGGGAGGGCTAACAAGGAAAGGGAATACACATTAAATGGTAGGATACTAAGTAGTGTAGAAGAATAAAGGGACCTTGGAGTACATGTCCACAGATCCCTGAAGGTAGCAGGCCAAGTAGATAAGGTAGTTAAGAAGGCATACGGAATGCTTGCCTTTATTAGCCATGGTGTAGAATACAAGAGCAGGGGGGTTATGCTTCAACTGTATAAAACACTAGTTAGGCCTCAGCTAGAGTACTGCGTGCAGTTCTGGTCACCATATTACAGGAAAGATGTGATTGCACTAGAGAGGGTACAGAGGAGATTTACAAGGATGTTGCCGGGAGTAGAGAATCTTAGCTATGAGGAAAGACTGGATAGGCTGGGTTTGTTTTCCTTGGAACAGAGGAGACTGAGGGGAGACCTTATTGAGGTGTATAAAATTTGAGAGGCATAGATAAAGTGGATAGAAAGGACCTATTTCCCTTAGCAGAGGGGTCAAAAACCAGGGGGCACAGATTTAAAGTAATTGGGGGAAGGTTTAGAAGGGATTTGAGAGGAAATTTCTTCACCCAGAGGGTTGTGGGGGTCTGGAACTCACTGCCTGAAAGGGTGGTAGAGGCAGGAACCCTAACCACATTTACAAAGTACTTGGATGTGCACTTGGGATGCTGTAACCTGCAGGGCTACGGACCAAGAGCTGGGAAGTGGGATTAGGCTGGATAGCTCTTTGTTGGCCGTCACAGACATGATGGGCCGAAATGGCCTCCTTCTGTGCTGTAACTTTCTATGATTCTATAAGAGATGTATAGTTCCTCCCCTGAAGATGCTGGCTCCTTTCTGGGGTACAGTCTGTGCTCACACCTGACCTCCATGCATATACATTTCTAACAGGGGTCGCTGGCTAGTGATCAGGAATGGGGACATTACTGATCGTTCCTTCTGTAATTGAGGGGCACTGAGGCCAACTCTCATATCCCTACTGCCACCTTGGCTAAAACCTGCTAACTCAGCACAAAGCAGTATCAATTTTTATTTGTGAAGTGTATCGAAAGTCATTTTATTTTGAGCACTAAAGTATCAAATTTGGGGGGGTGCAGACCGTTCGGGGTGAAAATAATCTTGGACGGGGTGTAAAACGGTCTGCCAATTCGCTATCGCCCATTTTGCGCTACCCTGGACCAATTTCACTCCCTTTATTTATTTTATATATTTATTGCATCCAATCTGATTGCTGACCCTCTCACTGGGGTCATTGTCAACGTTGCTGCCTGGGCAGTAATCTGACCTAATGGCCCGTTGTAGAACCTGCCCGATTTTCAGTCCATTGATTTCAGTGAGATGAAAAGCAGGCGGGCTCTACAATGGGCATACGATCTGCTGTGCCAGATTAGCACCCAGACGGCAAAGTTGGCAATGACCCCCAATATGTTGTATCTATACATTTCATAACAGGTCCTGAGTGCTGAAAATTTCTGAACTGAAGTTAAACGTAATCATAAAAGTGTAGCGTTTGTAGCAATGACTCAGTACACAACTATATATTAATGTTCAATAATAAAAAATATGTGTGGGCAAAAATGCACATGTTGTAAAGATACAAAATGTATTTATTGTAGTGGATCCAGGAGAGTACAGTGAGTGAGCTGGAGAAGGGCCAGAGAAGAGCTATCGAATGATACTTACTTCGTGCTCTTTGGATAGGCTGAAGAAACTGGGGCTTTTTAATAGGACAAATGTAGACTTCAAGGTGAAATGATAGTGGTTTATAAAATGATGAAGGGAATCGATTCTGTTCGGGTGGATAGTTTATTTGAATTCGATATGGATAGGAGAGCTAAAAGGCATGAATATAAGATTAAAAAAAAACCATAAGCCCCAGTTTTAATGGGAGTGCGGGAATGGTGCGTGTGAGGCCCCGAAGCGGGCAGCGCAACCAACAACGAAAGTGATCTCGGCATGTGGCAGGGTATAATGGCCAGGCCTGGTTTTTATGCTGCTTGCTAACTTCCTGACCAAAAACGGCTGGGGAGTCGGTGGAAAGCAGCGCCCCGGTCATTCAAATCGTGCCGGTCGGAGGCAGCAGCCACGGACAGAGGGAACTGACTGAGATTGGAAACTTGTGTGGGGAATCTGAGGCAAAAAATATTTCTTGACACACACGAAAAAAGTTATTCAAGAAACAGTCCCAAGTTTCTGCACTTCTAAATGACATTTACATTTAGAAACACATTTTCAGATTATGTTAGATCTCTACAAGCTACGTGTGCATTGCAAGCGCCAAAGAATGTTCCATTCTGAAAGTTTTCTTTGACGTTTTCTGTTTGCAGTTGGAAATAGAGAGATGTTAATGAGAAGAATCAGTGAACTTCAGGATTTAATAAAGGCTTTCGGAAAACTGGAGGATTTAATAATTTTGGTGGTATACTAACAATTCAAAGACTGAAACACCTTCAAAGAAAACTAAAATGAATACAAGTCTTGGAAGCACAGAAATAGTAGAATACTGCTACGAATTTGTGGACGAATCTTGCCCTAAAACAATCCGATCCGATGGGCTCCGAGCGTGCCTTTATGCATTTGGCGCAGTAGCGATTCTGGTCACAATGTTTGGTAACATGTTGGTGATTATTTCAATCTCCCATTTCAAACAGCTTCACACACCCACTAATTATCTCGTTCTTTCCTTGGCAGTTGCTGATTTTCTGCTGGGATGTATGGTTATGCCTTACAGTTTGGTGAGGTCTGTAGAAAACTGTTGGTACTTAGGGAAATTGTTTTGCAAACTTCAAGCGAGCTTTGATTACATGCTCTGTGCAGCGTCAATATTCCACCTGTGCTTTATCTCTGTTGACCGTTACTATGCGGTATGTGACCCGCTGAAATACAAAACCAGAATGACTCTTCACATCGTCCTGATAATGATCGTCATCAGTTGGATTCTTTCAGCATTTGTGGGCTTTGGCATGGTATGTTTAGAATTAAATTTAATAGAAATTAGAGATTTTTACTATCAGAATATTTTTTGCTATGGGGGTTGTGTACTGGTGATGGGTCAACTATGTTCAGTGATCTACTCGATCATTTCCTTTTTCTTCCCAGGATTTATTATGCTATGTATTTATACAAAGATTTACTTTGTAGCCACAAAACAAGCCCGAGCCATAAATGACATTACAAGGCAAATCCAGATCATTAATGAAAACAAAAACGTAGCTTCCCAGACAAGTGAAAGAAAAGCTGCAAAAACCCTTGGAATAGTGATGGGAGTGTTTTTAATCTGCTGGTCTCCATATTTCACTTGTAATTTCATAGATCCTTTCATTGGACATTCAATTCCACCGATTATGTTCGATGTTTTTTTTTGGTTCGGCTATTTAAACTCCGCTTTCAATCCCGTGATCTATGCATTCTTTTATTCTTGGTTCAGAAAAGCCCTGAAAATTATTTTAACTTTTAAAATATTCACAACCGATTCCGCAAGAGTAAATCTATTCTGAGTTCATTGATAAAATAAGACTTATAGAGCTAGAGATATAGTGACACCGGTAAAGCTGTTCCTGCCTTGCTAAGGCTTTTTTTTGCATATCCGATCATTTCTTATTTTAACTCGGAATACTTTTTACAATTATACCCTCGAAACCTGTGAAAATAGTCATTGCAATGAACACTGCAATTGCCATGTGATCATCAGTCACAAACAATTGTCGGACATGCTTCAGGGGTTTTGAAATTATATAAAGAGTGAACGCGGTTTTGTATTATGATCTTATGCATGAATAAAAGTTTTCTTCCACCTTGTGTGATGAGAGATTTATGAATGTTCCAGTTGAAATAAATTACGAAGCGCCACTACAGAAAGTTTATCCTACAATCAATAATCTGCTTATGCTGCTGACTAAACATTGCTAAAGTTGGTAGAGCTTTTAGCTCTGCGTCAGAAAGTAATGCTTCAGATGTCAACACGGTGACCTAAACATAAAGGAGGCAAATGGCCGCAGGAGCTCTCCCAATTATCTGCTGCAACTTTGGTGGAAGGACTGGGGAAACCCTGGAAAAACAGGGACATTCACCCTCATCAGCTGGGCTTTTCCATCTCAGCAGATTCCTGGTGCACGTGGAACAGGGCGGACTTCTGTGGCTGGTTCTCTGTGGCCAGCCTTGTGCATGAGGCAGGATTCCTCACCTCCAGTGGGGAGTCCATCCAAAGGGGGCCTGAAGATTGGCTGTGACAGGTCTCCGGAAAGCCTGCCATGATACAGAGTGGCCAGCTGCCTTTGTGCTGCCTGTTGAATGTTTGCAAAAAATGTTAACATTAAAAAAAAAATAAGGGAACTAAACTTTTGAACATTAAATAGCCTCTCCACTGCCCATAACATGCAGGACACCAGGGACGAATAAACATCCCTTGTGCCCAGCGATGTAATGCTGCAAATTATAGAACATATATTGGGTGACTTCCTCCTGTTAGTTGTATAGTATTGCAACATGTTTACCCATATAATGGGTAGCCATTGTTTACATCCCCATCACTTCCTGCAGGAAATCCTGTTAAGTGACGGGGAGAGCTGGGAGCCACTAGAGAGAGTTGCTACCTCTGTCCACTTAGTCACGCTGGAGAGCTGGCATAACTCAAGCAGAAAATCTTGGACAAAATCTAGACTGATACTTCAGTACACTAAATAGGGAATACGGAGGTGCTGCTCTTGCAGAAGTCTGTTCGGCTGGGCATTAAAAATCCCATCGCAGCTCACCATTCATCTCTTTGCTGTCAGTATAGCTTTTGCTGTGTACAAAATGCTGCCACAGTTGGATTTACACTGCACCAAATAAACTAAGACTGGCTTCTGTGATGGTGGAGACCTCAGGAGGAGGCCGATATGCATAATCCACTGGCACTTCTGGCTGAAGATGGTTGCAAACGCTTCAGCCTTGTCTTTTGCACTGACGCGCTGGGCTCCACCATCATTGAGGATGGGGATATTCATGGTGCCTCCTCCTCCCGTTACTGAACTGAAGAAGATTGCATTTATGTGGTGGTGTGCGATCTGCAGTTGTGTGTGAAGCCAGCAGCTCAGGTGATCAATGCGACTGACTCTGAGATTGCTGGTCTCCATCTTTATGTTGTGCAGTGCTGTAATGAAGCTGGTGTACTAATATAAAAAGAGATTCAATAAGGTGCTATATAAATATTGTATTCCTGCATCAAGAGCATAGCTTATCATAAGTGAACATGATATGATATTTACAGTATTTTTTACATAGGTCAATTCATCTGTCTCAAAAGCTAATTTGTATCTTTGTTCTGTAAAGCAACACAAACTTTAAAGAGCAACAGCAACAATTCTTCCATAATATTTTAATTCTAATATATGACGACTTATTAATTTTCAATATTCTTAATTGTAGGTTAGTACATGATCGGCTTTAGCGAATCTATCATAGTTGTTAATTCTTCAGTGTGATCACATCCTGAGATTCACATACACCAGTACTCTGATTTAAGTGAAATTATCCTAATTCCTTGGCACCCGTTTGTTTCTGTTGCAGATTGTCTCCAAAGTGTTTACTATTTTACTTGTTGCATGACCATTTTATAATATCTATCAAGTACTTAAGAATTCTGTTTTTCCATTACAAAAGTTCATATTCTAATGTCAGTTACATCAGAACACCTTGCTTAATTATGTAGCTTTAAGAGTTAATCTTATTTCTTTCCCCGTAGTAATATCTAAGTTAAAACTGGCCTAGTGTATATCTGACTGCAACAATTAAACAAAGAGAAAAAACCTGTGAGCTGGAGGTTGCGTCCTGCAAAGACCATAAGCTGTTTGTTCACTGAAGGAAGACAACAGCACTTTGGTTGTTGAAAAGTATAGCATTCCAGTGCTGCAAATAGTGCTGTAAAGAGACTTCATGTAACAGGTCTGTCTGTTAGCCCATTAATGGTCCAGTGTGGCTGATATTATCTCTTTTCTGAAGTGACGTGAGATGTAGTGGAATTCCTAGCAGTTACTCGTTAACAATAATAAGGTTCATTGATCACCCAAAACACACTATCCTAGATTACTCTGTACATAAACTCTGTCTTGGTTCACATGGAGTGCAGGTTCGCCTATCAAAGTGGACTGGTTATATTGGTACAAAAAAAACATAGGCAGTCACCTCCAATCGCAACAATCAATCTTAATTATGAACATTTTGATTTCTTTGTTTGCTTTTCTGTGGTTCCCTGCATTTTCTGTTTACTGTTGTTGCTGTCCATAGCCTTACTTTCCATTATCCATCTCTTGGCTCTTTCCTGCTAGCACATGCCAAGTTCTAAAGGCTTGGCATTTCAACAAAAGTCATTCCTTCTTAGAGCATGACCAGACTCCCTGCTCATCTTTGCTATGAATGGCTTTTGCAGCTGATTTTCAGCAAATTAAATGTTAATTGTTTCAAAGTTGCTCCACCTCCAAAATAGATAGCAATAGCAGAAAGGTGAAACCAAAAAAGTTAGGAAAAGATCCTAGATTTAAAATAGATTGCATTAGTTATATAATGACTAAAGTTAAACTAAAAAAGTAGAGCAGGAAGAGAACAGGGAAGAAGAGAGAATGGGAGGGAAAAGATTTGATTGTGAGCATAATAATTCATTTAAACATTTCATTTTATTTAAAATTGTATTTTAGTGTTTAGTAGGTTACCTTATTATTGATAAACTAATATGTACTATATTGCATTTTTCAATTTGTACTGCTTTTAAACCATACAGAATATGTTTTAGAATGCATATTAACATGTGAAATAAATCTAATTTACACTTACTGCGAAAGTTCATACATGTTGGCACCAATATGTAGATCTGAACAGCTATCACTGACTCTCCACGTCACCCCATCATTGCCATTGTACCAGTTGAAGTGCTGCTGACTATTTTTCACTGCCGCTCTCCAGTATCATGGTAGAGTTAGTTGGTGTCTTGTTTACATATTGATCCCCAGAAGATCAGTTTTCCAATCCTGAGAACTGGGAAATAGTTGCTGCTCCCAGTCATTACATAGAAACATACAAACATAGAAGATAGGAGCAGGAGTAGGCCATTTGGCCCCTCGAGTCTGCTCCGCCATTTAATGAGATCATGGCTGATCATCCAAATTCAGTGCCCTGTCCCTGCTTTCTCCCCATATCCCTTGATCCCTTTAGCCTTAAGAAATATATCTAACTCCTTCTTGAATATATTTAATGAATTGGCTTCAACTGCCTTCCTGGTAGAGAATTCCACAGGTTCACCACTCTCTGGGTGAAGAAATTCCTCCTCATCTCTGTCCTAAATGGCTTACCCCTTATCTTTAGACTGTGACCCCTGGTTCTGGACTCCCCCGCCATCGGGAACGTCGTTCCTACATCTAGTCTGTCTAGTCCTGTTAGAATTTTATAAGTTTCAATGAAATCCCCTCTCATTCTTCTAAACTCCAGCGAATATAAGCCCAATCGACCCAATCTCTCCTCATACGTCATTCCTGCCATCCCAGGTATCAGTCTGGTGAATTTTCGCTGCACTCCCTCCATGGCAAGAACATCCTTCCTCAGATAAGGCAACCAAAACTGCACACAATACTCAAGGTGTGGTCTCACCAAGGCCCTGTACAACTGCAGCAAGACATCCTTGCTCCTGTACTCAAATCCTCTCGCTACGAAGGCCAGCATACCATTTGCCTTCTTAACTGCCTGCTGCACCTGCATGCTTACCTTCAGCGACTAGTGCACAAGGACACCCAGGTCGCGTTGCACTTCCCCTTCTCCCAATCTATTGCCATTCAGATAATCTGCCTTCCTGTTTTTGCCACCAAAGTGGATAACCTCGCATTTATCCACATTATACTGCATCTGCCATGCATCTGCCCAATCACCCAACCTGTCCAAATCATACTGGAGTTTCTCAGCATCCTCCTCACAGCACACACGCCCACCCAGCTTTGTGTCATCTGCAAACTTGGAGATATTACATCTAGTCCCCTCACCTAGATCATTAATATATATAGTGAATAGCTGGGGTCCTAGCACCGATCCCAGCGGTACCCCACTAGTCACTGCCTGCCACTCCGAAAAAGACCCGTTTATTCCAACTCTTTGCTTCCTGTCTGCCAACCAGTGTTGATGATCACAGCGCTGAAGGAGATCTCAACCTAGATCCAAAAAGTCCACAGCAGCAGTAACTACATCTGTCACTCGGTTGCCGAATTTCTTGGAATTGTGTCACCTTCTACCTTTGATGATCTTCTGTATCTGCAGTCATTGGAAGCACTTGTAATATTTCTTTGTTTTTCCCTGTTAAATTGATTCCAGAGAACAGTATTTTTTCCATTGCTGAAGCATTAATCAAGCTCTTAGTTGAAGTTTTAGAGCCACTGCAATTGTTGTCACAGCTTTAAACCCTTGAATCACTCCTTTGTTGATACAATACTGGAATCATTTGTGTTTGATTAGAAAACATTAGGGATTGCTCAACCCTGGCGTGGCAGATGATATTGTTTTTGTACTTGCATCTTGTATTTGCATGAGCTGGTTCACAATGAATTAATCAGGTGTTCACTTTTGTTTTGTGGCCAGTTATGAATCAATGGATAGGAAAATGAGGAATAGATTAGGTTATCGTAAAACCAAAAATCATACATTTCCCCAACATTTATAAGCATTAGTCACGCAATATTTGTCTTTTGTGGGGCTTAATATTTCATTCAGCTCATTGTCAGGAATTACCTTGCAGAATAATCCAGTCTCATAATCTGTGTAAATAGCTCATGGATTATACCCTTTATCCATATCGGATACTTTTCCAGAGCAGAGTACCATAAATGTCAAAAGAATATATATTGCCTATTTTTTAATAACTATTTTCCTACTTTTAGAAAAACAAAGGTATTCCAACAATAGTTTAACAGAAAAGCAAACAGCAGCAGATAAAGGGAATATGATACAAAAAGAACACAACAGAAAACCTTCTAACATATACTAGGCAAGTAATAAAGCCATGTATGGGTTAGCAGCTGGATTCTCTGCCATGATCCCACCCAAAATTGGGTGGGGTCGTGGTGGAGAATGATGGAAAATTCGGACGGAGAGGCTTACTGCCGACTCACTACTCAACCTGCATTGCCCTGCCCCCATCCCTGGCAGGACCGCCACTGGCCACTTCTTCCACATTTCCCTCATGCAAATGGTGGGGGAAGGTTCCACAGCTGATTTTCCTGACATCCCTTCCCCAATACCGCCACATCACGGGCTCACTATTTGGAAGGTACCTGTAGGCTCCAGGACGCTGCGGTCATGGCCCTGAGGTACACCCATGGAGAAAGAGGACCTTGCAGCAACCTCTTTTCCCTCAATTTCAGCCTGGGGAATTTAGCTGACTGGTAAAAGTGCAGAGCTCTTTAGTGTTGCTCTGTGTTTTTCATGGGGAAATAAATAAATTGACTGACCCGGGCAAACAAGGCATCTGCGGCCTGCATGATGCAGCTGTGCAATTCAGGTTAACAGATTTAACAGATATTACCTGCAATTGCTTGGAAGGGCCAGTGGCATAAATGTTCACAGAAAAAGTTACCTTGACAGTCATTGACAAAGCTGTCCCAGCCCAGGAAGTAATTTGCAGGTCTGGCTACAGTTCTTGTATGTGTGACATAGTCATGTTTTTGGAGAGGGTACAGAAGAGATTTACTAGAATGGTTCCAGGGTTGAGGGATTACAGTTACATGGATAGACTGGAGAAGCTGGGTTTGTTCTCCTTGGAGCAGAGAAGGCTAAGAGGAGATTTGACAGAGGTGTTTAAAATCATGAAGGATTTAGACAGAGTAAATAAAGAGAAACTGTTTTGAATGGCTGAAGGGTCGATAACGAGAGGGCACAGATTTAAGGTGATTGGCAAAAGAACCAGAGGCGACATGAGGAAAAACCTTTTTATGCAATGAGTGGTTAAAATTTGGAATGCATGGCCTGATAGGGTGGTGAATATTAATTTAATAGTAGCCTTCAAAAGGGAACTGGATGAATATTTGAAGGAGAAAATATTGCAGGGATATAGGGAAAGAGCAGGGCAGTGGGACTAACTGGATTGCTCTTCGAAAGAGCCAGCACAGACTCGATGGGCCAAATGGCCTCCTTCAGTGCTGTACTTGTAACATTTGCATATTGAATTATCATTGGCCCGCAGGCATCTGTAAGGACTACCTATTATATTCACATGTGATCACATGCTGAGTTGTCATTGGCCTGTAGGCATCTGTAAGGGGTCCTAACTCCATCTTGTCCCCACTGTACTGCTGTGAGTAAGATCAGACCTGATGCTTCATAAAAGAGTTTAAACGGTAATACTCCATTGTCCTGCAATTTATTATTTTTGTACAAGGTGTGCTAAACAAGACAGTACTGTTCTATGATTTTATGATTTTATGTGGCAGACCTCCTGGGAAATCATAATCTTTGCATGCAGGTTTCAACGGACATATCCAAGTACAATTATCATCTGCTGTAAAATAAGGGTGGCTCCTAACTGATTACCTAAGGTGTAAACGTGCTTGTCTGAAATGACACCACTGATCCTTCTCCTTGTCCTTCACAACCTGCAAATGCAAAGTGATGCATAGAGGGATATCCATAGCTCCCGTACACGAAACACACAATCAAATATTGACAGGCACGTATAGAAGATGAACTCCTGCTTTAGGAAAGTCTCAGTTAAGTCTGCTTCTGGCAAACCAGCAAATCAAATGAGGAGTTAAACTGCAAAGAAAAGGGAGAGCTTGGAAGGTATAAGGGTAGGAATTACTTTAGGCCAGTTTTCAGGCCTGATATGGGCACTGTGCACAGAATGCATGCCCCAACCAGAAGACCCATTTCAATACAAAAGCAAAATACTGCAGATGCTGAAAATCTGAAAAAACTCCAGAAAATGCTGGAAATATTCAGCAGGTCAGGCAGCATCTGTGGAGAGAGAAACAGAGTTAACATTTCAGGTCGATGGCCTTTCATCAGAACTGGAAAAAGTTAGAGATACAACAGATTTTAAGCAAGTGCCTCTCGGCCCATTTCAATATCTGGTCAGAAGCCTTTCGGGCATCTTGGGGCACAGGACATTGGTCCCTGAAATTGGCCCTTCCCACTTGAGTACAAGGAAAGACCAGACCCATCATCCCTTTGCTCGTTGACCTACATTGGCTTGTGGTCTACCAATATCTTGATTTTAAAAGCCTTATTCTCATGTTCAAATCTCTCCATGGCCTCGCCCCTCCCTATCTCTATAACCTCTACAACTCTTCATTAACTCTGAATTCCTCCTATTACGTCCGTGAATGATTGAGACACGGACAGCAGGAGTTGAACAAAACACGTCTTTACTGATGGAAGTCAATAGTGAAACTGAAAACAACAGAGGCTCACTAGCGCCTTTTATACAGGGGTGGTCACTGCCGGTACTGCAGTCTGAGACCAGTTATTCTCTTAAAGGTACATACACAACAATTCCTCCCCTTTTAGATGAACAGTACATAACGTTCATTTAACAACTAAATGATAACTAATTACAATCACAATTATGGTTGCTAGATACATTGGTTAAGTTTAAGCAATTATAAGTTCAGTCTTTGAGGAGGCTTCCTGATTCTGTCTGGATAACGCCTCTTTGGGGTATCAGGTTCTTCTGGCAATGCTGAGTCAGGATCAATGTCGTTGTTTGGTTCATCTGCTTCCAATATTACCGGTTCTGCGGTAGCTGCAATTGGAACATCGATTTCATTACCAGGTGTATCAGATCGTGGTGTGGAGTTGACGTTTCCCAGTGACTCTAGAATCTGGTCAGCATGGCGTCTTACAATGCTCTCCCCAACGTCCACGGTATACATGAGAGGTCCTTGTCATGTACAAATCGTTCCTGGCTGCCATTTCTCTGTGCGGTAGTCCCGGACCAAAACTGGTTGACCTATCTTAAAACTCCTGGTCGGCCTTTCATTCAAATTCTGAAACTGCCTGTTCTCCACATCTCTTCGGACGTTTGGCTTAACCAAATCCAAGCGGCATCGTAGTCTTCGATTGAAGAACATCATGGCTGGAGTTTGGTTGGTAACCGCATGTGTCGCATTCCGGTAGGCAAACAAGAAGTTGTCCACCTTGTGTTGTAGGGGTATATCTTCATTACACATTGCCTTGATAGCCTTCTTGAATGTTTGGACAAACCTCTCGGCCAATCCATTAGTGGCTGGATGATATGAGGCAGATGTGTAATGCTTAACATCATTGTTCTTTAAGAACCTCCGGAACTCTTCAGACACAAACTGTGGTCCATTGTCAGAGCAAATATGTTCAGGCAGCCCATTCCTGGCGAATATGGTTCGTAAAACTGTGATAGTTTTTTCCGTGGTGGTTGAGGACATTTTTATTACCTCTGGCCACTTTGTGCATCCACTGCAATTAAAAACATCGAGTCCCTGAAGGGACCAGCAAAATCAATGTGCACTCTTTGCCATGGAGATGAGGGCCACTCCCATGGATGCAGAGGAGCTTGTGGTGGGGCGTTTTGAACCTTCTGGCATCCTGCACAGCTCTTGGTCATCTCTTCGATTTCTCTATCGATTCCCGGCCACCACACAAACGCTCTGGCTAAGTTCTTCATTTTTACCCCACCCAGATGACCCTCATGAAGCTCATTGAGCACTCTATCCATCAACTTAGGTGGAATTACTACTCTGGATCCACACATCAAGGTTCCTCTGCACACTGACAGCTGTTCTCTTCTCGGCGAGAATGCTGGCAGCAGTGGTTCGCCATGTGCTGGCCATCCCTTCACCGTTAAATCATAGACCCATGATAGTGTCGGGTCATTCCGTGTTTCCTTTTCTATGTTTGCATTCATCACAGGGAGACATTCGACTATGGTCGAGTGGAATAACTCCATTGGATCCACTGCAAGGTCGTCTTCTTCCACCGTCGGCAACGGTAGGCGTGACAATCCATCAGCATTTCCATGCTGTTTAGTTCCTTTGTACTCGATGTCATATTGGTGTGCCCCTAGGAAAAGGGACCACCTCTGCAGCCGTTGCGCTGTCATTATCGGTACGCCCTTCTGAGGGTTGAAAGTGGAGACGAGGTTGATGATCGGTTAGTAGAGTAAATTTTTGACCGTGCAGGTAGTGAGTGAACTTCTTCACCCCCCACACTAGGCTGAGGGCCTCTCTGTCAATCTGGGCGTAGTTACGCTCGGCAGAAGTTAACGAGCGTGACGCAAAAGCTATCGGCCTCTCTAAACCATCAAGGAATTTATGTGACAGTACCGCCCCAATGCCATAGGGAGACGCATCACACGCCAGTCTGATCGGCAGTGCTGGGTTGTAGTGAGCCAATACTTCCCTTGACGTGATTAAGTCTTTACTCTTCTGAAAGGCCCGCTTACAATCATCGCTCTATTTCCATGCTACCCCCGTTCGTAGCAGGGCGTTCAGTGGGTGCAGAATTGTCGACAAATTCTGCAAAAACTTATGGTAGTAATTCACCAATCCGAGCAATGACCTCAGTTGCGACACATTTTCAGGCGCTGGGGCCTTAACAACCGCTTCAATTTTGTTAGGGGACTTATGTAACCCCTCTTCATCAATCATGTGGCCACAATACGATATCTGTTCCTTAAAAAATTCACACTTGGGGCGGTTGGCTCGCAGCCCATGTTCCCGTAGTCTAGTGAGCACCTGTTCTAGGTTGTTAAGGTGTTCACTGTCATCTTCACCTGTCACAAGGATGTCGTCCAAGTAACACGGAGTCCCCGGAATCCCTTGCAGGACTTGTTCCATCGCTCTTTGCCATATCGCCGGAGCCGATGCTACTCCGAATACCAATCGATGATACTGATAAAGACCTTTGTGAGTGTTTATCGTGAGATACTTCCTAGAGGACTCTTCAACCTCCATCTGCAAATATGCTTGTGCTAGGTCAATTTTTGTAAAATGCTTCCCTCCAGACAGTGAGGCGAAGATGTCTTCTATCCTTGGAAGAGGATATTGTACTGTGTGAAGGACTGGGTTGACCGTCACCTTGAAATCCCCACAGATGCGAATCTTCCTTGGCTCCCCGGACTTATTGCTTAACGTTTTCTTCATGACAGGAACAATGGGTGTCGCCCACTCGCTCCAGTCGACCTTAGACAACATGCCTGCCTTCTCCAGATTCTCCAGCTCTGCCTCGATGGCTGGGCGAATTGCATATGGTACCGGTCTTGTTTTGAAAAAGTTGGGAACTGCATTCTCTTCTATTTTTATCGAGGCAGTTACGCCTTTAAGCGTGCCCAGTTCTTGTTGAAATACCTCCTTGGCGTTAGCTAAGATTGTTGACAATCGTCCAGGAGTGACGTCTTCATCTTTTTTACCGTCCACCGTCATTGCATGAATGGAGTGTCAATCTAAGTTTATCTTCCTCATCCATTCCCGTCCCAAGAACGGTAGTCCACCATTTGGCAGTATGCAGAGATACAATTTCTGTATTTTCTTGCCGTTGTATTCGACAGGCACCCTTATTTTTCCTCTGGGGTATACTTTTTGCCCCGTATACATCGTCAAGACGATGGATGTCTCTCTCAAGGGTATGTGTGAAAATAGCCGCTCGTAGTCACGTCGATTCATGACGGTTAGCGCTGATCCTGTATCCAATTCCATTTTAACTTGAGACCCTGCTATCGTGAGGGTGACCCAAATGGTTCGGTGATCCTCTTTTGCGATTACATTGTGACGTTTGAGACAGCTTAGTCTCCTGTTCCCGGATTCACTATCGCTCATCTGGTCTTTGGAACTACTGTCCGTCATCTTTTGAACTTTGTTGTACGGTTCCTTAGTAGCCTTTTTGTTGTCGCTGGTCTTCTTCCCAGACCTGCAAACTCATGCAATGTGTCCCATCTTCCCGCATTGCCTGCATATTTTGTCTTTGGACCAGCAGTCCTTCTGGTCATGGTTAGTTCTGCCGCAGCGATAACATTTTGCAAATCCCTGTGTCATTTCATGGGTGCCGTATTCCTGTGGTTTTTGTTGAATTTCTGCAGCTCCCCTGGCTGCTGCTTCATACGATACTGCCACGCTGAAAGCCTTATCTAGCGTCAGCTCTTTCTCTGAGAGTAACTTCTTCTGTGTTCCTTCACTCAGGAGTCCACAGACAAATTTGTCCCGTAGGGTATCTGCCAGTCCTGCTCCGAACTGGCAGTGCTTTGATAGCTTGCGTAGTTCCGTAAGATACTCAGCATTGCTCTCATCTTTGTGCTGAGTTCTCCTGTGGAATTTAAATCTTTCTGCTATCAACAGTGGTGCAGGGTTTAGGTGTTCCTGTAGGACAGCAACAATTTCGTTAAAACTCTTCGCCTTCGGTTTGGCTGGAGTAATCAGGTCCCGCAATAGGCCGTACGTTCTAGCGCCCATTAAGTTTAGCAATATCGATGCCTTTTTCTCCTCCGCTATTTCGTTTGCCTCGAAATATACCTCGACTCTTTCCACATACGTGGTCCAGTCCTCTATTGTATTATCAAAAGCAGTGATACAGCCAGTCTTCGGCATCTTGCAAATCTAAAATGGCGCCTCCCGCGCTTTGCCTTCTTCCACGATTTAACAAAATGGCGCCTCCCACGCTTTGCCTTCTTCCCCGCTGATTAAGATGGCGCCTCCCATGCTTTGCCTTCTTCCCTGCTGTTGCTAGCGCTGCTTTCCGCGGTTCCCGTTGCAACCTGCAGCTCCTCGCGGTTTCTTGCGCGTTTAATATTTCTTTTTTTATTATTTTCCCATCGTGGAACAACCCTGTGGGACTCTTGCCTCCCTCTTCGCGGGTCTATACGCAGCCCGGCTTCGTAGCACCGGCCGCGCCCTGTGTGCTCCACCCTCTCTCCTCTTCCCGACAACGCTGCTCGGCCCCGTTGCAAACCACCCGCTCGAGTTCGCGACCGCCGCAGCCCAGGAAGGATCAGTGCACTACCTGCCACCAGCCCGATTAGCTGAAGCACCGTCGACAGGAACCAGGCCCCGCTTCCGACAGCTTCTCCAGCAATCTTCAACTCTGCAACACAGGGCGGATGCCCACAGTCGACGCCCGTTTCTACTGCCTCTTACTTTCTTTCTTTCTGGCCTCGACCTCTGCTCACTTTGCTGTAGGAATGGATCCCAGGAGGTGGTGCAGACTGTAGGTAGGTTCGTATCTGCTCGTCGCCAGTATTACGTCCGTGAATGATTGAGACAGGGACAGCAGGAGTTGAACAAAACACGTCTTTACTGATGGAAGTCAATAGTGAAACTGAAAACAACAGAGGCTCACTAGTGCCTTTTATACAGGGGTGGTCACTGCCGGTACTGCAGTCTGAGACCAGTTATTCTCTTAAAGGTACATACACAACACCTCCAACTCTGGCCTCTTGGGGAATCCCATTCACTTTGCCACACCATTGGTGACCATGCCTTCAGCCTTATCGGTCCTAAACTCTGGAATTCCCTCCATAAATCTGACCACCTTGCTCTCCTCTTTTAAAACCCTCCTTAAAACCTACCTCTTTGACCAATATTAGTCACCCTAACATCTCCTTCTTTGGCTTGGTGTCAATTTTTTGTCTGCTTACGCCTTGGGATGTTTTCTTGCATTAATGGTTGATAACACAAATTACACCTCATGGAAAGTTTGTATTGTGTTGAACTGGGACATTCAATGATCACTGGATTTTCTCATAGGAACATTCTGATTGCAGGGGGAGAAAACAATCTGGGGGAAAATTTTCACGAAAATGGCACAAGACCCAAGCTGATTCCTTTGGGCAGGTACAACACTTGCCCTATCACCCTCCTGCCTGATATGGCAATCTGAGTTTACCTAAATCTTAGGTCAAATATCTCAGCCCAGGACATTGCTGCAGGAGTTAATTAAGGCAGTGTCCTAGGCCCAACCATCTTCAGATGCTTCATCAATGACCTTCCCTCCATCATAAGGTCAGAAGTGGGGATGTTCGCTGATGACTGCACAGTGTTCAGTTCCATTCGCAACTCCTCAGATAATGAAGCAGTCCATGCCCGCATGCAGCAAGACATGGATGACATTCAGGCTTGTGCTGCTAAGTGGCAAATAACATTCATGCCACACAACTGTCAGGCAATGACCACCTCCAACAAGAGAGAGTCTAACCCCTGTCCCTTGACATTACCAGCACCGAATACTCCACCATCAGCATCTTGGGGGTTACCTTGACCAAAAATGTAACTGGGCCAGTCACGCAAATACTGTGGCTACAAGAGCAGGTCAGAGGCTGGGTATTCTGCAGTGAGTGTCTCACCTCCTGACTCCGCAAGGCCTTTCCACTATCTACAAGGCACAAGTCAGGAGTGTGATAGAATACTCTCCACTTGCCTGGATGAGTGCAGCTCCAACAACACTCAAGAAGCTCGATACCATCCAGAACAAAGCATCCCACTTGATTGGCACCCCATCCACCACCTTAAGCATTCACTCCCTCCACCACCGGCGCACCATGGCTGCAGTATGTACCATCTACAAGATGTGCTGCAGAAACTCGCCAAGGATTCTTCGGCAGCACCTCCCAAACCCGCGATATCTACCACCAAGAAGGACAAGGGCAGCAGGTGCATGGGAACACCACCACTACCAGGTTCCCCTCACACACCATCCTGACTTGGAAATATATCACTGTTCCTTCATTGTCGCTGGGTCAAAATCCTGGAACTCCCTCCCTAACAGCACTATGGGAGTACCTTCACCACACAGAATGCAGCAGTTCAAGAAGGCAGCTCTACACCACCTACTCAAGGGTAATTAGGGATGGGCAATAAATGCTGGCCTTGCCAGCGACGCCCACATCTCATAAACAAATTTAAAAAAAATCCAAATGAAGAAAAGTTTCTTTTTGGTTTGCTGAGAATTTGGATTTATTTGGATTCTATTTGTGTAGCTATCAAGTTTCACACAAACATAGTCTTTTCTGATGGTGAACTGCTTTTTTTTTAAATGTCCTCTTGCTATGGTATCACAGGATATGCTTTCTTTTGTTTTATATTATTCAAATATTGCAATAGTACGGTTAGAACACTGTGGGGAATTACACTTTACAGAAATTAAAGGTTACCTGTCTTAGAGTGTTAATCATTAATCCTTTCCAAAGGTAATACATTCATGCTAACATCTGTTGTTTCAAATTTATCAAGATTGCTTCAGCACTTTGTATAAAGCTGTTTTACAAGTCTCAACTGCACATTTGCACAGAGGCAAAAGCATGGCTACCAGATCATGACAGTAATAGATTAGTCACAGTCTTACGTTTATTTTGTAAATGAAATGACCCGTTTTATTTGCGAGTTTCATTTCCAAAGATTGGCCGAAGCGTTCAAAATTCAGTTCGACTCTCCAATGATTGCTAACGTTCACTGGTTTTGTGCAAAAAGAGTTTATGAAATTTCTGCTTTATCTTTGAATGGTAAACTTGATTTATTAAAAGAGCTGGTTTGGTCAAACTAACATTAATACTCATGGCTGCAGTGATTCTTAGAAACGTAAAGATTATATTTCAATATCGTATTGTTAAGAGTGGCAGGAGGGCTGCTACAATTGATCCCGGCATCCATGGGAATGGAGGAAGAGATTGGTCAGTGTTTCCTCTCCTGATTGTTGTCCAGTGGCTTCTGCTGGAAGTCCATCATTACAGTTGTTAGGTGAGGATAAGATCAGGCTTGACTCTGATGATGTCTGTGGTAGAATAGCCTGTCAACAAATATTGTCAGGGGGGGAACTACTTTTTACAGCTCATGTATACTGTAGTACCGGCAGTGACCACACCTGTATATAACGTTGAGAAGTAATCTGTACAGATCAGTTGCAGTCTGAGCCACGTTGAGTAAACACCGTTTGTACCGTTCTCCGCAGTCTGTGTCTGATTATACACGGACGTAACATTGGCGACGAGGCAGGTTCGAACCTACCTGCAACTCTGCATCACCTCCCAGGGATTCGTTCCTGAAGATCAGTGGATTGGAGGTCAAGGCCAGAGACTCAGGCGTCGACCACTGGCAACTGCCCAGTCATCCAGCAGAGACTCGAGAATTGCGGGGGAGGCTGTCGAGAGCCAGGCTTGGCTTTCCAGTCGAGGTGGTCCAGCGAAACGGGCTGGCAACAGGTAGTGTGCAGACCCTTCCCGGACAGCGGCGGGTTAGAGCCCGACCGAGCGGCACAGCAAAGGGCCGAGCAGCGTCGACGGGGGAGAGAGAGAGAGGGCAGAGCGCACAGGGCGCAGCTGGTGTTCAGGGGCCGAGCAGCATCGGAGAGAGGGAGAGAGAGACGCGCAGCAACCCGCGAGGCGCCGCCATTGCCACGAGAACCGGCAGCAGTGGGGGAGGAAGGAAAGCGTGGGAGACACCATTTTAAGCCATTGGGAGATGCCATTTTAAACCACACCCAAAGTGGCAGATTCACCGCATTTGACAATGAAGTCAAAGATTGGACTACATATGTCGAACGAATAGAGGTGTATTGCAAGGCAAATGAAGTGCTAGATGACAAGAAAGCGTCGGTATTGTTGAATTTAATGGGTGCAAAGACGTATGGGTTATTGCGAAATCTAGTAACCCCAACGAAGCCAATGGAAAAGAGTTTTGAAGACATAGTAACGATACTACAGGAACATTTAAACCCCACACCGCTGTTGATAGCAGAAAGATTCAAGTTTCACAAACGGAACCAGCATAAGGATGAAAGCAATGCTGATTATTTAACAGAACTGCGCAAACTATCGAAACACTGCCAGTTTGGAGCGGGACTGGCAGATACCTTAAGGGACAAGTTTGTGTGTGGGCTTCAAAGTGAAGGAACCCAGAAACAGCTTTTATCTGAAAAGGACCTTATGCTGGAAAAGGCTTTCAGCATTGCGGTATCATATGAAGCAGCAGCATGGGGCGCTGCAGAGATACAACAGAGACCGCAAGAATATGGCACAAACGAAATGTCATCTGGAACAGAGAAGTGCTATCGCTGCGGCAGAACAACACACGACCAGAATGATTGCTGGTTCAAAGACAAAGTGTGCAGACAGTGTGGAAAAGTCGGGAAAGAAAACCAGCAATAAGAAACCGACCAAAGGAAAGTACAAGAAGGTACATAAGATAACGGAGAATAGTTCAGACAAACAAAAGAGTGATAACGACTCCGAAAGCAGGGAACTGAGTTGTCTGAAACTACATAATGTGATCACAACAGAGGATCACCGAACCATTTGGGTCACTCTCAAGATAGCAGGAGTCCAGGTAAAGATGGAATTGGACACAGGATCAGCCCTAACAGTCATAAACCGACGGGACTATGAGCGGCTATTCTCACACATACCCTTGAGAGACACAAAAATTATTTTGAAAACGTACACGGGGCAAAAAGTCTACCCCAAAGGAAAAATAAGGGTGACCGTTATATATAACGGTAAGGAAACACCAAAACTAGACCTGTATGTATTGCAAGATGGAGGACCACCATTACTAGGACGTGAATGGATCCGGAAAATACAACTGGATTGGCATTCCATACAGGCACTGACTGTGGCTGACAAAAAGGATGATGACGTCACACCTGGGCGACTGTCAAAGATCCTAACTGATGTGAAAGAAGTGTTCCAGCAAGGACTCGGAACACTAAAAGGCATGACAGCGACGATTAAAATTGAAGAAAACGCAAGTCCAAAATTTTTTAAGGCCAGACCTTATGCGATCCGCCCAGCCGTCGAAGCAGACCTGGAGAGTCTGGAACGTTCAGATGGTACTATCCAAGGTAGACTGGAGCGAGTGGGCTACACCCATCATCCCTGTAATGAAAAAGTCGTTGAGCAGCACGCCTGGGGAACCAAGGAAGGTTCGCATCTGTGGGGATTTTAAGGTAACAGTGAACCCGATCCTTCACACCGTACAATATCCACTTCGGCGGATTGAAGATATTTTCGCCTCGCTATCTGGAGGGAAACACTTCACTAAGATTGATCTGGCCCAGGCGTATCTGCAAATGGAGGTAGAAGAAGCATCAAAAAAAAAAACTCACAATCAACACCCATAAAGGTCTCTACCAATACAACCGGCTGGTATTCGGGGTAGCAACAGCTCCGGCTATTTGGCAGAGGGCAATGGAACAAGTCCTGCAAGGGATCCCAGGGACCCAGTGTTATTTGGACGACATCCTGGTCACGGGCGAAAATGACAGTGATCACCTTGCCAACCTGGAGCAGGTGCTCACTAGATTGCAGGAATATGGGCTCCGAGCTAACCGCCCCAAATGCGAGTTTTTTAGAAAACAGATCTCGTATTGTGGCCACGTGATCGATAAAGAGGGGTTACATAAGTCCCCAGAGAAGATTGAGGCAGTAGTCAAGGTTCCAGCACCGGAAAATGTGTCACAACTGAGGTCATTCCTCGGGCTGGTAAGTTCTTGCCAAATTTGTCTACAATACTACACCCACTGAACACCCTACTGCAAACTGGGGTGCCATGGAAGTGGAGTGACGAATGTAGACGAGCTTTCCAGAAGAGCAAAACACTAATCACATCGAAAGAGGTATTGGCCCATTACAACCCAGCATTACCAATTCGGTTGGCATGTGATGCGTCACCCTACGGCATTGGAGCGGTGCTGTCACACAAATTCTCGGACGGCTTAGAGAGGCCAATAGCCTTTGCGTCACGATCACTAACCTCAGCCGAGCGTAACTATGCCCAGATTGACAGGGAGGCCCTCAGCCTAGTGTGGGGAGTGAAAAAGTTCAATCACTATCTGCACGGGCAGAAATTCACCTTGCTGACTGATCACCAGCCTCTTGTCTCCATTTTTAATCCAAGGAAGGGCGTTCCGGTGATGACTGCGCAACGACTACAAAGATGGTCACTTTTTTTCTCAGGGGCGCACCACTATGAGATTGAATATAAGGGCACAAAACAGCATGGAAATGCTGATGGGCTATCACGCCTGCCATTGCCTACTGCGGAGGAAGCACCAGCAGTGGATCCTGTCGAAATATTCCATTCGACTATAGTTGAATACCTACCGGTAACTAACGTTTGTATCGAAAAGGAAACCCGAAATGACCCGACACTGTCTCGGGTATATGATTTGACGGTGAAGGGATGGCCAGCACATGGCGACTCACTGTTGCCAGCATTCTCGACAAGGAGAGAACAGCTGTCAGTGTGCCGGGGGACCTTGATGTGTGGATCCCGAGTGGTAATTCCACCCAAGTTAAGGGATAGAGTGCTCAATGAGCTTCATGAGGGTCATCTGGGAGGGGAAAAATGAATAGCCTAGCCAGGGCTTATGTCTGGTGGCCGGCAATCGATAAACAAATCGAGGACCTGACCAAGAGCTGCTCAGGATGCCAGTAAGTCCAAAATGCAGCACCACAGGCCCCTCTACACCCATGGGAGTGGCCCTCATCTCCATGGCAACGGGTGCATATTGATTTTGCTGGTCCATTCATGGACTCAATGTTTTTAATAGCCGTGGATGCACACTCGAAATGGCCTGAGGTCATCAAAATGTCCTCCACCACCACGGAGAAAACTATTGCAGTCCTACGGACCATTTTTGCCAGGAATGGCTTGCCAGAACAGATTTGCTCCAACAACGGACCACAGTTTGTGTCCGAAGAGTTCCGGAGGTTCTTGAAAAAGAATGGGGTAAGGGATTACACATCTGCCCTGTATCATCCAGCCACAAATGGATTGGCTGAGAGGTTCGTACAAACCTTTAAGAAGGCAATAAAGGCTATGTACAATGACAACATTCCGCTGCAGCACAAGGTGGACAATTTCCTGTTCGCCTACCGGAATGCGACACATGCAGTCACCAACCAGGTCCCAGCCATGATGTTCTTTAACCGAAGGTTAAGATCTCACCTGGATTTGCTCAGAGCAAACGTACGAAGAGATGTTGAGAGTAAGCAATTCCAGCACATCCATGAGAAGCCAACAAGGAGCTTCAATATAGGGCAACCAGTCTTGGCCCGCCACTACCGAACAGAAAAATGGCAGCCAGGAACGATATGCACACGGCAGGGCCCACTAATGTACACAGTGGACGTTGGGGAGAGCATCGTGAGATGCCATGCTGACCAGATCCTAGAGTCACAGGAACAAGTCAACCCCATGCCTCGCCCATACGTACCTGGTGATGAACCCGATGTACAGGTAGCGCCTACCCCAGAAACAGTAGCATCGGAAGCTGATGAACCAACTGACGACAGGGGGCCAGAATCGCCTCCGCACCAAGAGCAAGACACTCGGGAAAGGCGCTGTCCAGAAAGGATCAGGAAGCCTCCCCAAAGACTGAATTTATAAATAGACTATTTTCAGCTAATGTTGCATGTTAAAAGTGTTAATTGTAATTAGTTTGATAATTAATTGTTAAATGAGTGTTATGGTACTGTTAATCTAAAAGGGGAGGAATTGTAATGTATGTACCTTTTAAGGGGGGGAACTACTTTTTACAGCTCATGTACACTGTAGTGCCGGCAGTGACCACACCTGTATATAACGTTGAGTAGTAATCTGTTGTTTCAGTTGCAGTGTGAGCCACGTTGAGTAAACACCGTTTGTACTGTTCTCCGCAGTCTGTGTCTGATTATACACGGACGTAACAGCTCAGACATGAAATCATGGCAGCTTGGGTGAGATACCATTGAGTGACTTGATCCCATGGGATCATACCTCAGCAAGGAATCAAGACCCTTCAGGACAGGAGAGGAAGGAATTAGGAAAATAAATTGGTATGGGGAAAAACATGAAATCAAAGTTTCAGCCATTTGTGAGTGAATCATGAATTACAGGGGAAATTTACACTTCCAGTGGGAGTCTCTCTGGACCAGGGACACATATTTGTAAAATTTACCTTCAAATGTCTCTCTACCAGGCACTTGCTGTTCTGTGTAACTGTATATGTATGATGATTAGATCTTCACAGTTCACTGGCAGTGTACACATGCACAAAACAATGGCCCAGAAATTAGGTTCGGGGGCTTGCCGCGCGTGCAAGCCCCCAATGTGCACTTACCCGGCGCACCGACAGCTGAAGCCTGGGCCTGCTTGGAATTCCTGTCACTGGCCCGGTTCAGATATCGGCGCGCTGTGCTTGCCTGATCCAGCGGCGTAGTTAGTGCGATGTGCCGGCTGGGATCAGGTGAGCACTGGGCAGCCAATCAGGGGAGGGGAAACTTCATTCATGAGTTTGATAGTAAGAACTGTCAAACTCATGACAACTACGGGCGCCCAAAACACTACTTAAACTTTAAATAAAATTTTAAAAAACATCCCACTAATTAAATGAACTATAAATAACTTTAAAAAACTATTTTAAACAATTAATCAAATTTTTGAAAAAAATAATTTTTTAAGAAATCGGGTCCAAAACAAAACTTACCTTACTGTAAAGTCCTTAAAAACAACAAAGCTGTGGAAAAAATGTTATAATTTTAAATAATAGACCACTTACATTAAAGAATCAAGCCCTTACGTCTCCTTTTTACATTTCTAAAAAGTTCAGGCCCTTACACACGGGCAAACCTGTCAAAAAAAAGGAAGTTCAACGCGTGCGCGCAGAGTCCTGCGCGCACGCGTTGGACCTCTGAACCCCTTGGAGGAAATGCTGGTTTCCCGCGCATGCGCTGTGCATGCTGAAATCCGGCACTTCCAACGGGCCCACACGTGAGTACCCCATCCATACTCACGCGTTGGGACCGGAATTACTGGCCCAATAAACTAATTGTAACAAAGCTTTATATTCAATAACAAAAGCAGATCTCTATAATATTACTTTTTTAAGGTGTGTTCACCTTCACTACTTGTCCCCCTATTCCTGATTGTATGCAGCCTCTTCGCTTCTATAATTTAGCCATTCCCTCTGTATTTGGTGCACCACCGTACTTACTGGGCCATAATTTGCTGTGCGAGGCCATCTAACGGCATCTGCCATTAGTTAGATTTGCCCATGCACGATTAGGTTTTCAAATTCTTTGCATGGCAAGTTGCTGAAAGTGTGAGCTAATAACGCCACAGTGAGGAAAACAGGGCATCTGGACCAGAATGAACAGGTCAAGCAACTGTGTATCTCCTTAACCAATCAGATTGAAGGCTTGTGAAATTAACAGCGCAAGGTCTGAGAAGGAAGTGTAAATTAGAATGGGTGAATTCAACATCAAATCAGGTACAGAAAGCGAAATAAAGAGATGCATGAAAGATTGGATTAAGTGAGAAAGAAAAAAGAAACAGAAGGAAAAGTAAAAAAATGTAAAAATTTAAAATGTTACATTTTTTAAATCTCCAACAACAATTAAAACCTGAAGGAATGAGACTCCAAACTTGTAATAGTTAATTTTCAGTGCCAGAGAGGTTGATTTAACCCTTATCAGGTTGTTAAAAGGGTAGTTAGACTGAAATGGACAAGAACTTAACTTTCTGTTGTGAGTTTAGTTCATATCTACTGTGCAAATACAGCTATTCAATGCATTTCAATGATAAGGCAGACAGCAAGATGCCATTTTCGCGAAGATAACAGTGGAGCAGTGCAACTCAGCCAGCAACTTTTGGATATTTGAGTTTAACTGCGCATCTGCCCCTCATTTGAAGTTGCTGTACCACTTGCGCATAAATAACGGCGAGCACCATTAGCCTCACCGTTAGTTTGACAGCAAATTATGGCTCCATGTTTCTTTCAGCCTTGAA
The DNA here is from genome assembly GCF_052327205.1 of Somniosus microcephalus. Lineage (NCBI taxonomy): Eukaryota > Metazoa > Chordata > Chondrichthyes > Squaliformes > Somniosidae > Somniosus > Somniosus microcephalus. The sequence continues at coordinate 122,835,319 of NC_140995.1, forward strand.
TTTATTGAATACTTTGCTCAATCTCCTGCTTCAGTCCCTTTTATACTTGGTTTTCCTTTACTCACGGCTGAGTTTCTGTTCCTTTTGTTTCTTTTGTTGGGACCTTGCATTGGAAAATACCTTTTGAGTATATTTTTTGTCCATTTTTTCTGTCCCTATTCTTTGGATTTTCTTCTCTTTCCAGACATCTATAACTTTGGGTTTTACTTCTACTTTTCTAGTTTTTCTTTTGTTTCACTTTTGTGGGGCTTTACATTTACTATTATTTTTCTCCTGTGCTGTGTTTTGAAGCTATCTATCTGATTGTCTCCTGTAAGAGGCCAGGGGTTGTTCGCTGCATCATCTTCATGCTGCTGCTCGCCTGCCTGGTCACCTTCTGCTCTTGGGTTGCTTCATCCTCTCGGCCTTCCACGAGGTGGCCTCTTTGGTCACCTAAAGCCAAACTGTGCAGCATGCTGCATAGTGCTGTTATCCTACAGTGGATAGGCAATGGCAAACATTCAAAGACTGCATGGATGAACTACAGAATTTGTTCATCCCAGTTTGGCATAAATATAAAACAAAAAAGGTGACTCAACCGTGGCTAACAAGGGAAATTAGGGATAGCATAAGATCCAAGGAGAGGACATATAAATTGGCCAGAAAAAGCAGTAAACCAGAGGATTGGGAGCAGTTTAGGATTCAACAAAGGAGGACAAAGGGATTAATTAAGAAGGGGAAAATAGAATATGAGAGTAAGCTTGCAGGGAACATAAAAACTGACTGTAAAAGCTTTTATAGATATGTGAAAAGAAAAAGATTGGTGAAGTCAAGCGTAGGTCCCTTGCAGTCAGAACCAGGGGAATTTATAATGGGGAACAAAGAAATGGCAGACCAATTAAATACATATTTTGGTTCTGTCTTCACAAAGGAGGACACAAATAACCTCCTGGAGATGTCGGGGAACATTGGGTCTGATGAAAGGGTGGAACTGAAAGAAATCAGTATTTGTAGGGAAATGGTGTTAGGGAAATTGATGGGATTGAAGGCCGATAAATCCCCAGGGCCTGATAATCTACATCCTAGAAATAGTAGATGCATTGCTGATCATCTTCCAACATTCGATGGAATCTGAAACAGTACCCATGGATTGGAGGGTAGCTAATGTTACCCCACTATTCAAAAAAGTTGGGAGAGAGAAAACGGGGAATTACAGACTGGTAAGCCTGACATCAGTAGTGGGGAAAATGCTAGAGTCCATTATAAAAGATGTAATAGCAGGGCACTTGGAAAACAGTGACAGGATCGGACAAAGTCAACATGGATTTACAAAAGGTAAATCGTGGTTGACTAATCTACTGGAATTTTTTGAGGATGTAACTGGTAAAATAGATAAGGGAGAACCAGTGGATGTGGTGTATTTGGACTTTCAAAAAGCTTTCGATAAAGTCCCGCATAAGAGATTAGCGTGTAAAGTTAAGGCACATGGGATTGGGGGCAAGGTATTGACTTGGATAGAGAACTGGTTGGCAGACAGAAAGCAAAGAGTTGGAATAAACGGGTCTTTTTCCAAGTGGCAGGCAGTGACTAGCGGGGTACTGCAGGGATCGGTGCTTGGACCCCAGCTATTCACAATATATATTAATGATCTAGACAAGGGAACTAGATGTAATATCTCCAAATTTGCAGACGACACAAAGCTGGGTGGGCGTGTGTGCTGTGAGGAGGATGCCGAGAAACTCCAGGATGATTTGGACAGGTTGGGTGATTGGGCAGAAGCATGGCAGATGCAATATAATGTGGATAAATGTGAGGTTATCCACTTTGGTGGCAAAAACAGGAAGGCAGATTATTATCTGGCAATAGATTGGGAGAAGGGGGAAGTGCAACGAGACCTGGGCGTCCTTGTGCACCAGTCATTGAAGGTAAGCATGCAGGTGCAGCAGGCAGTTAAGAAGGCAAATGGTATGTTGGCCTTCGTAGCGAGAGGGTTTGAGTACAGGAACAAGGATGTCTTGCTACAGTTGTACAGGGCCTTGGTGAGACCACATCGTGAGTATTGTGTGCAGTTTTGGTCGCCTTATCTGAGGAAGGATGTTCTTGCCATGGAAGGAGTTCAGCGAAGATTCACCAGGCTGATACCTGGGATGGCAGGAATGACGTATGAGGAGAGATTGGGTCGATTGGTCTTGTACTCGCTGGAGTTTAGAAGAATGAGAGGGGATCTCATTGAAACTTATAAAATTCTGACAGGTTTGGACAGACTAGATGCAGGAAGGATGTTCCCGATGGTCGGGGAGTCCAGAACCAGGGGTCACAGTCTAAGGATAAGTGGTAGGCCATTTAGGACAGAAATGAGGAGGAATTTCTTCACCCAGAGAGTGGTGAACCTGTGGAATTCTCTACCACAGAAGGCAGTAGAGGCCAATTCATTAAATATATTCAAGAAGGAGTTGGATATACTTCTTAAGGCTAAAGGGATCAAGGAGTATGGGGAGAAAGCAGGGACCGGGTACTGAATTTGGATGATCAGCCATGATCGCATTGAATGGCGGAGCAGGCTCGAGGGGCCGAATGGCCTACTCCTGCTCCTATCTTCTATGTTTGAGTGTCTGGCTGGATTATATAGCAGAGCACACTCGGACCAATCCAGGCATCTGAAGCATGCCATCAAAGCTCCAATTGATTGCTCTTATGATTATTCTAGTGGGTGAATGGACAATGTTATAGTGGTGCTCAGCTTGTGCCTGAGAAAGCTCTCATCACCCATGGTTTTAGAGGATAGCCTTGATATTCAACGATCCACTCTGACAATTTTTGACTACGAGAATGTGGACACAAGAAAGATTGGCCCAACAATCCGATAATGCGGGTGAACAGCCGGTGCCACCGCCGTGCGAGGTTAACACCCGCCCGTAAAAAGAGCGCAGACAGCACTGTTATTTTGGTGCTACATGCTGATTTAAATGATCGGAGCGCAGAACCTACCGTGCAACACGCTGTTTCAGGCGGATGCTCAGCAGGAGGCCCAATGTACAATAGTGTGGCCATAGCAACCCTGGAGCAAGACAGCGTTGTCTTAAAGACAGGCTGTCATTTTAGAAAGCAGCCTCAAACCCTTAAAGGGGAACTGCCTTCAAAAATGAAAAAAGTAAAAATCATTTAAAAATAGGCAGTCTTTAGCCTTTAGGGCTCAACTGCCTTCTGAAAAAAAAATTAAAACTAATTCCAAAATGGCAGCTCTTAAAGCTGAGCTTCCTTCTGCACGTAAAAAAATGGTAAAAGTGTTTCAACACTAACACAAATGGCTCAACAGGCCAGGGAAAGGACACCCAGGGTCTTGCACGCAGCACTCCAGCTTTGTGCAGAGGCTCAACACTGCAAGAGAGGTCTTCTACCCACAGGGGGCCAGGAAGCCCTCCAGAAAGAAGGATGTAGTACCAGGTCACCGAGGGCGTCACTGCCAGCAGTGTTGCCCCCACCACCTGGCTCCAGTGCACAAAGAAGTTTCATGACCTCAGACCACTGGTCAAGGTCAGTGAATGCATCTTCAAAAGCTGTCTCCTACCAACTGCACCACACTGCTCAATGCACGAACCTCCCCGCCCACCAACAATCTGTACCAAACACAAGGCACACCTCACATTTCTAGCATCACCTCAGCTCCTTGGAGGAGACAGTGCTGGCCATTCTTGGCAGGGGCATGGCTGAACCCTTGGCCAGTGGCAGGCCTGAAAGAATACAAGATGCTGGTATCCTCATATGTTATCCTCCTTCTGTCATTCCCCTTCCCCCTCATCACACAATCTCTTCTGATGTACAAGCATGCATGGTGTAAGCATGCAGCTCTTGCTTTCCTGCCCTCCCCTCACCACAACTCCACTCTTGTGCCTTCCTCACATCAGACATCCAAGAAATCCAGCCTGCTGAGCTAGTGGTGACAAAGAAGAGGGAGAGGAGAGTGAAGAAGAAGAAACACCATCACTCACTTTCACACTCCAAGCCACCAGCTCCTCAAGGTCGACCTGCAAGGCCATCTACAGTGTCCCCCACTGAAAGTCAGCAGCCATCTACCAGTCATGCTGCAGCCACTGGGGTGGCATTGCGTGACAGCTGTAGGATAGGCAAAGGCACATGCAAGACAGTCACTACGGGAATGCACAAGGGTGATTAGTTGATTTCTTGATATCATACTGGATAAAGTTGGATTGGAAAGTTTGCTTTGTGGTGGCTTTTATTTCAGCATTTTGGCCATGAGGACGCTGTGATGGTCAGTAACAGAGGGAAGGTAAGGTGTGGAACTAATATTGAAAGCGGAATAGGGGTTGCGGTCGCTGGTACCACAGGCAGATGATTCAATCCCGGACATCCCAGCGAGAAAGGGACTGTCTGGGTTGCATCTTTCCTTCCACTTTCTCCACTTCTGCTTCTTCCTCTTCCATCTGCAAGCAGCCTGTCTACTTTGCTGCTTAATCTCCACGTGCTCCCCAAGACTATGAGCAAGTGGTATTCTCAGATGCAAAATACTCCGGGTGCTGGAAATTTGAAATAAAAGCAAAAGATGCTGTAAGCACTCAGCAGGTCAGGCAGCACCTCGACCTGAAACGTTAACTCTGTTTCTCTCTTGTCGAAGTGTGAGCAAGACTCAGACGCACGGTAACTGGCAAACAACATTTTTATTTTTACTTGTCACAAGGGGAGAGCAGTACAATCAATGGTTGATACTACAACTCTGACGGACGCTTACAAGAGGCTCATATTTATACATTGGAGTAAACAAGTTCCAGATAATCACGTGGATATTACATCATTGGTTTAGCAATACTAATTTCTAAAAAACAACTTACATTAAAAAAAGCCTATTCTTTCAATTCCGCTTCTTATCTCTACTAGTCTGACCATCTGAACCACAAGTTCCGGTCTTGTCTTACCGCAGCGTATGCCTTTCTGAGGTGCCGAATCACGATTGGATGCCGTACAATAGCTAGTTAACCATATCCTGCAATGATTCAATCTGCTATCTAGCAGTCAAGCCCTCGTGCCCTTTATTGTTCTTTAATACTAAACCACAGGTCAAAGAGCAGATGTCCCTCTTCCTTCTTATTGAGTTTGCAAACTGCCAATTCTGCTATGCTTGCACTTTGCGAAGCTGAAGTTCCTCTTTGCTCCCTTTCCGAAACTAAAACATCTATTATTACCTTATGCAATTCATTCCTTATGCGAAGCCATTTTGTTAGCCAGTTTGTTGGCCATTTTATTTACATTTCCACACTCTCCACGGGTGTTGCCTGACCTATTGAGTATTTACAGTATTTTCTGTCTTCGCAGGGGCCTTTCTTTTCCATCCAAACCCTTGCAAGTATCCAGCAGCACTCCCTGCGCCTCCCTGCACACTTTAACCACTTTTTAAATGTATTGCACCAAGCCACTACAATAAAATATTTTTTTAAAGTCCAAAAGCTGAAATCCAAACTTACCTGAAAGATGTGTGTGTTCCTTTAAGAAGTGCTGACAGCGTCTCTGCAGGGCTGTTGCATGCACATTTTTCTGTGCGTATTTAGGACACTGCGTTATGGCATGGGAAAACATTAAAGTAGCAGCCGTGGCGTCAAATCAGGCATTGCATGCCGATTGATGTCACGATCTGCTTATTTAAATTTAAGAGGCCAGCGGTGTCAATGGCAGCGCTATGGCCTTCACCAAAATGGTGGCCGTCGTGTCCCACACAGGAAGAGGCGGAAGCGAGGCGGCCGGCATTTTCCTACAAAACCGGTGTTAATGGCCGGCGCTACATCGAATTTCTAGGTTATTGTCTCCAAATGAAGATATCGTGGCTGTTGCCAAGAACACAAAAATTTGCTTGTAAAATGTGATGCTGCTGGTCACAACTGAACCAAAGTGATGGGATTGATGCAAGGGTCACATGTGGCCACGTGAATGGAATCTATGAATCCTTATTTTGGGGAATCCTGCCACTTCGTGAAGGTGCAGGATCCTGTCATGCTGCTTGTGGTTGTCGATGAGGAAGGTAATGACTACATTGCTTGAGAAAAGTGTGAGGCAATGTGTTTGGTGATGTGTGTCAGTCAGTGTGGTGCAATGTGTTTGGGTGCTGTGTGTCAGTCAGTGTGGTGCAATGTGTTTGGTGATGTGTGTCAGTGAGTGTGGTGCAATGTGTTTGATGATGTGTGTCAGTGAAAGTGTTTCAATGTGTTTGGGTGAAGTGTGTCAGTGTGTGTGGTGTATTGTGTTTGGGTGAAGTGTGTCAATGTGTGTGGTGCAATGTTTTTGGGTAAAGCGTGTCAGTGAGTGTGGTGCAATGTGTTTGGGTGAAGTGTGTCAGTGAGTGTGGTGCAATGTGTTTGGGTGAAGTGTGTCAGTGAGTGTGGTGCAATGTGTTTGGTGATGTGTGTCAGTGAGTGTGGTGCAATGTGTCTGGGTGAAGTGTGTGTGAGTATGGAGCAATCTGTTTGGGTGAAGTGTGTCAGTGATTGAGGAGCAATGTGTTTGGGTGAAGTGTGTCAGTGAGTGTGGTGCAATGTGTTTGGGTGAAGTGTGTCAGTGAGTGTGGATAATGTGTTTGGGTGCAGTGTGTCAGTGAGTGTGGCAAAATGTGTTTGGGTGAAGTGTGTCAGTGAGTGTGGTGCAATGTGTTTGGGTAATGTGTGTGTGAGTGAGTGCGGTGCAGTGTGTTTGGGTGAAGTGTGTCAGTGAGTGTGGTGCAATGTTTTTGGGTAATGTCTGTCAGTGAGTGTAGAGCAATGTGTTGGGTGATCTGTGTCAGTGAGTGTGCTGCAATGTGTTTGGTGATGTGTGTCAGTGAGTGTGGTGCAATGTGTTTGATGATGTGTGTGAGTGAGTGTGGTGCAGTGTGTTTGGGTGAAGTGTGTCAGTGAGTGTGGTGCAGTGTGTTTGGGCGATGTGTTTCAGTGAGTGTGGTGCGATGTTCTTGGGTAATGTGTGTCAGTGAGTGTGGTGCAATGTGATTGGGTGAAGTGTGTCAGTGAGTGTGGTGCAGTGTGTTTGGCTGATGTGTGTCCGTGAGTGTGGTCAAAGTGTTTGGGTGAAGCGTGCCAGTCAGTGGCTGTGGTTCATTGTGTTTGGGTAAAGTGTGTCAGTGAGTGTGGTGCCATTATTTTGGGTGAAGTATGTTATGTTCATTAATAACTAGTTGTTTTTATTAAGAACAGCTAGCTTTTGCTAGACACTTTATTGAGCACATGTGGAATAGGTACAGTATCTGTAGAGGCCTCCATCTTGACTGCTGCCTTGTGGGTAGCCTAGTGCATCATGGGTAGCCCATTCTTATATACATACAGCACCACCTAGTATACCATTCCAGAATGACAGGTTACTGATCATTACATCCCCCTTTCTTTGAGGTTAAACAAAATCAGTATCAATCAATAACAACATAAACCTCTTCAACAGTCAATACATTTTCAATGTAGTTTTCTTTGTACTCAAAGATTAAGTCTATCAGGCTTTTTTACTTCACGTGTGGATCTTCTCAGCACAGGTAAGTCTGATATGTTTTCATGAGAGCCTGTATGTGTATTTGTGTTAGATTGTTCTGGTGGTGAGTGACCAGATTCAGTTGCGGCATTGTTATCGATTTGCTCTTCGATAGTCTCTTGTGTTTTTAGGAGGGAACGGCGGTTCCTCCTGAGAATCTGTCCTTCCTCAGTTCTAACAGTGTATGACCTTGGTCCTACTTCCTCAAGAACTGTAGCTTTCCTGTTCCATGCATCTGGATCCTCAATCCTGACAACATCATCCCTTGTCAATGGTTTCAGAGTTTTGGATGACTTGTCATAGTATGATTTCTGTTTCAGCTTTAACAGTTGAAGTCTCTGTCTCAGTTCCTTACTCTGCTTTTCTTTTGCACAGCAGGGTAGCGCGGTACGCCACTTGCGACCCATTAGGAGTTCAGCTGGTGAAGAACCAGAGTCTAAAGGTGAGGCTCGGTAGCTCAGCAGGGCGAGATAAGGATCAGACTTGCTTTCTGTCGCTTTCTTCAGTAGCTGCTTGAGAACTTGAACACCTTTCTCTGCCTTACCATTCGACTGAGCATATTAAGGACTGGATGTGATGTGTTGAAAGTCATAATGTGCTGCAAACTGTTGCCACTCCTTACAGTTGAAGCACGGACCATTGTCGCTAACGGCAATCCTGGGAATTCCATGTCTGGCGAAGATGGATTTCACATGCATTATGACACTGCTTGCTGTGGTGCTTGAGAGCAGCGCCATCTCAGGATAGTTAGAATAGTAGTCAATCACTATTAGATAGTCTTTACCATTTAAATGAAAAAGGTCCATACCAACCTTTTGCCATGGTGCTGTTGGTATGTCAGCTACTATAATTGGTTCCTTTGCTTGTTTGTTTTGGTGTCTCTGACATGTCTCACATTTGCCTATCATGTTCCTTATTTATGCCAGGCCAATAAACAGTGTCTCTTGCTCTCCTTTTGCATTTTTCAATTCCGAGGTGTCCCTCGTGAATCCTTTTGAGCATGTCTTGACGTAGTGCCTGTGGAATGACTATTCTGTTCTGTTTTAGTAATAGTCCACTTGCGACACTCAATTCTGACCTTATGTGAAAATATTTTGGACAGGAACCTTTTGGCCAACCAGGATGAATTTTCTCTATTACTGTTTGTAATACTGTATCTTTTACTGTTTCTTCTGCTATTTGCTTTGATTTTGTGTCTGACACGGGCAGCGCAGCAGTGACCATACTCACATGAACATCCACATCTTCTTCAGTAGAGCTCACATGACGCATTGTGGGTGCTCGGGATAGTGCATCTGTTAACACTATGTATTTGCCTGGCGTGTAGATCAGTTCAAAATCACATCTTTGCAGCTTCATCATGAGTCATTGAATCCTTGGAGACATCTCATTCAGGTTCTTTTTTATGATGGCAACCAGTGGGCTGTGGTCTGTCTCAACTGTGAAGGTGGGAAGTCCATATATGTAGCCATGAAACTTTTCTAGTCCAACTACCAAGCCTAGACATTCCTTTTCAATCTGGGCGTATCAACACTCAGTATCTGTCATAGACCTGGAGGCATAGGCAACAGGCTTCCAATCTTCACCCTCTGCTTGTAGCAAGACCGCACCTAGGCCATCTTTTGATGCATCCGTTGACACTTTGATTCTTTTTGTTGGGTCAAAGAAGGTGAGTACAGGTGTGGTTGTCAGCACTGTTTTGAGGTTTATCCACTCTTGTTCATGTCTTTCTGTCCATGCAAACTCATTTGTTTTACGTAGCAGGTCTCGCAGACAAGCTGTCTTGGCTGACAAGTTAGGAATGAACTTTCCAATGAAGTTTATCATCCCCATGATGCGTAGCACTCCTTTTTTGTCAGTGGGTCAGGGCATTTTGAGTATGGCGTTTACTTTTTCCATATCTGGCTCTATTCCTTTACCAGATAATCTCCTAGGAAAGTGACTTCCTGGACGCCAAACTGACACTTGGCTTTGTTGAGCTTCAGTCCATTCCGGCGTATGCTCTGTAGCACTTTAGTCAGCCTCTCATTGTGTTCTTTCAGTGTGGAGCCCCAGATGATGATGTCATCAACATAGACCCGAACTCCTTCCAGACCTTCAATTATGTGTTCCATCGCTCTATGAAAGATTTCAGATGCAGATATTATCCTGAAAGGCATTCTGAGGAAACAATACCTGCCAAATGGTGTGTTGAAGGTACAGTATTTGGTGCTCTCTTCATCCAGTTTTAGCTGCCAAAATCCTTGTGAGGCATCGAGCTTTGTAAAGTATCTGGCACCTGACATTTCACTGGTGATTTCTTCTCGCTTGGGAATCTGGTAGTGTTCACGTTTTATGTTTGCATTTAAGTCCTTTGGATCCATGCATATTCTTAGATCATTGTTCTTTTTCTTTACACATACCATGGAGTTAACCCAATCTGTTGGCTCTTCGACTTTCCTAATGACTCCTAGTGTGGTCATTCTGTCCAGTTCATTCTTGAGCCGGTCACGCAGGGGTGCTGGAACTCTCCGTGGAGCATGTACCACTGGCTGAGCATCCTTCTTTAGCTGGATCTTGTAAGTGAATGGTACAACTCCAAATCCTTTGAACACATCCTGGAAATTATTCACTACAGAATCTACCGAGTCATCTGGTCTGCTTATGGCGCAGTTTATACGGTAGACTCTCTTGACCAGTTCTAAGTCCTCACAAGCTTTGTCACCCAGTAGTGAATCAAGTCCTTCAGCCACAACAGAAAACATGAGATGATGCACTTTGTCTTTGACTGTCACTTTAAGTCTGCATACACCTAAGCTATCTATTTTCTGTCCATTATAGCTCTTCAGTAGTAATGACTTTTTCTGTATTTTGGGCTTTTCTTTCATATTGTTAATGTCACTCATACTGATTAAGTTTGCTTTTGCCCCAGTGTCTAGTTTCAATGTAACTAATGCTCCATTTACCTGCAGTGGGATCATCCATTTGTCTTCTTTTACTGCATTAACTTTATGTTCAGCATTTTTAATTCCTGAGGGCTGCACATTTTCTGTATTCTTTTTGATATTGTCACATGACACCATTCCTACAAAACATTTCTCACTTAAATCAGTGTCCTCAATTACATTAACTTGTTGCCCTTTCTTAGTTTTTACTTTTGAAAAGCATTGTTTGGCAAAGTGATTCTTTCCATGACATTTTGTGCACATTTATCCAAACGCTGGACATTGTTTTAACTGGTGTTTGTAACCACAGCGCTTACAATTAAAAATTCCTTCCTCCGATTGCTTTTCACTTCTGTTCTGCCCATGTTTCTTCCCCTTGTAGGACACAGCACCAACAGCAGCACTTACTGCAATCGCATCATCATTGATTTCACTGAAAGTCTTGGCATGCTTTTGAGCTAGCTCACTAGCTTGGCATATTTTCACAGCAATTTCCAACGTTGGTTCGGTTTCTCTCAACAGATGTTCCCTGACTTTTTTATCATGAATACCAAACACAATCTGGTCACGAATCATGGATGCTTTCAGCTCAGAGAAATTACATGTCTGTGCTTTCAGCTTCAGATCAGTCAAAAAGCTATCAGAAGTCTCATTTTGCTGCTGTGTCCGAGAACGGAAGAGTACCTCTCATAGGTTTCATTCTTTTTGGGAGAACAATGTGTATCAAACTTCTTTAGCACATCGTCTAATTTTTCTCTGTTCTCCTCTGGATTAAATACAAATGTATTAAATACCTCTATCACCTGTGGGCCTGCAACCATGAGCAGCAGCGCTATTTTCCTTGTGTCTGGCTTAGTACCGTACCCGATGGCAGCAATGTAGTGTTCGAATTGTTGTTTAATAGTCTGCCAATTGTAGTCGAGATTTCCTGTGAGTTTCAAACGCTCTGGTGGCTTCAAATTCTCCATGTCGCATTGCACAATATTCAGCAGATCTTACAAATCCTGGTACCATGTTATGTTAATTAATAACTAGTCATTTTTATTAAGAACAGCTAGCTTTTGCTAGACACTTTATTGAGCACATGTGGACTAGGTACAGTATCTGTAGAGGACTCCATCTTGACTGCTGCCTTGTGGGTAGCCTAGTGCATCGTGGGTAGCCCACTCTTATATACATACAGCACCACCTAGTGTACCATTCCAGAATGACAGGTTACTGATCATTAAAGTGCAGTGTGTTTGGGTGAAGTGTGTCAGCGACTATGGAGAAATGTGTTTGGGTGATGTGTGTCAGTGAGTGTGGTGCGATCAGTTTGGGTGAAGTGTATCAGTAAGTGTGGAGCAATGTGTTTGGGTGATGTGTGTCAGTGAGTGTGGAGCAATGTGTTTGGGTGATGTGTGTCACTGAGTGTGGTGCAATGTGTTTGGGTGAATTGTGTCAGTAAGTGTGGAGCAATGTGTTTGGGTGAAGTTTGTCAGTGAGTGTGGTGCAATGTGTTTGGGTGAAGTGTGTTAGTGAGTGTGGTGCAATGTTTTTGGGTGAAGTGCGTCAGTGAGTGTGGTGCAGTGTGTTTGGGTGAAGTGTGTCAGCTAGTGTGGGACAATGTGTTTGGGTGAAGTGTGTCAGTGAGTGTGGTGCAATATGTTTGGGTGAAGTGCGTCAGTGACTGTGGAGCAATGTGTTTGGGTGATGTGTGACAGTGAGTGTGGAGCAATGTGTTTCGGTGAAGTGTGTCATTGGGTGTGGTGCAGTGTGTTTGGGTGACGTGTGACAGTGAGTGTGGTGCAGTGTGTTTGGGTGAAGTGTTTCAGTGAGTGTGTTGTAATGTATTTGGGTGAACTGCGTCAGTGAGTGTGGTGCAATGTTTCTGGGTGAAGTGTGCCAGTGAGTCTGGTGCAGTGTGTTTGGCTGAAGTGTGCCAGTGAGTGTGGTGCAATGTGTTTGGGTGAAGTGAGTGTGGTACAATGTGATTGGGTGAAGTGTGTCAGTGAGTGTGGTGCAATGTGTTTGGGTGATGTGTGTCAGTGAGTGTCATGCAATGTGTTTGGGTGAAGTGTGTTAGTGAAAGTGCTGCAATGTGTTTGGGTGAAGTGTGTCAGTGAGTGAGGTGCAATGTGTTTGGGTGAAGTGTGTCAGCGAGTGTGTTGCAATGTGTTTGGGTGAAGTATGTCAGTGAGTGTGGGGCAATGTGTTTGGGTGAAGTGTGTCAGCGAGTGTGGGGCAATGTATTTGGGTGAAGAGTGTCAGTGAGTGTGGAGCAATGGCCCAGTAATTCTGGGCACAACGCTTGAGTAAGGACGGGGTACTCACGCGTGTGCCCGGAGGAATTGCTGGTTTTCAGCATGCATAGCGCATGCGCTGAAAACCGGCATTTCCTGTCCTCTGACCCAAGGGGTTAAGAGGCAGAACGCTTGCGACTTGTGATGCAGCGCGTGCGCACTGAAATTCCTTTTTTTTTCAAAGTTGCCCGAGTGTAAAGGCCTCCGGTCTTTACGCGTGGAAAAACCAGATGTAAGTATTTAGTTTTACACGTAAGTGGGCTTTTAGTACAATGTAGACATTTTTTTTCCACAGGTTTATTATTTTTAAAGAATTTACAGTAAAGTAAGTTTAGTTTTAGACCCTAGTTTTTAAAAAAAATTATTTTTTTCAAAAAATTGATTAATTGTTTAAAACATTTTTAAAAACTTATTTATAGTTAATATAATCAGCGGGATTTCAAAAAAAAATTATTTGAAGTTAGTGTTTTGGCAGCACATACTTTTCATGAGTTTGACAGCTCTTACTGTCAAACTCATGAATGAGTTTCCCCTCCCCTGATTGGCTGCACAGTGCTCACCTGATCCCAGCCGGCACATCACACTAACTACGCCGCTGGATCAGGTAAGCACATCGCGCCGACATCGGAACCGGGCCAGTGACAGGAAATGCAAGCAGGCCCGGGCTTCAGATGTCGGCGCGCAGGGTGAGTGCACCTCGGGGGCTTGCACGCGCGACAAGCTCCCGATCCTAATTTCAGGGCCAATGTGTTTGGGTGAAGTGTGTCAGAAAGTGTGGGGCAATGTGTTTGGGTGAAGTGTGTCAGTGAGTGTGGTGCAATGTGTTTGGGTGATGTGTGTCAGTGAGTGTGTTGCAATGTGTATGGGTGAAGTGTGTCAGTGAGTGTGGAGCAATGTGTTAGGGTGAAGTGTGTCAGCTAGTGTGGGACAATGTGTTTGGGTGAAGTGTGTCAGTGAGTGTGGTGCAATGTGTTTGGGTGAAATGTGTCAAAGACTGTGGGGCAATATGTTTGGGTGAAGAGCGTCAGTGAGTGTGGAGCAATGTGTTTGGGTGAAGTGTGTCAGTGAGTGTGGTGCAATGTGTTTGGTGAAGTGCGTCAGTGAGTCTGGTGCAATGTGTTTGAGTGGTGTGTGTCATTGAGTGTGGTGCAGTGTGTTTGGGTGACGTGTGACAGTGAGTGTGGTGCAGTGTGTTTGGGAGAAACGTGTCAGTGCGTGTGGTGCATTGTGTTTGGTGATGTGTGTCAGTGAGTGTGGAGCAATGTGTTTGGGTGAAGTGTGTCTGAGTGTGGTGCAATGTGTTTGGGTGAAGTGTGTCAGAGTGTGGTGCAATGTGCTTGGGTGAAGCGTGTCAGTGAGTGTGGTGCAATGTGTTTGTGTGATGTGTGTCAGTGGGAGTTGTGCAATGTGTTTGAGTGATATGTGTCAGTGAGTGTGTTGCAGTGTGTTTAGCTGAAGGGTGTCAGTGAGTGTGGTGCAATGTGTTTGGGTGAAGTGTGTCAGTGAATGTGGAGCAAAGTGTTTGGGTGATGTTTGTCAGTGAGTGTGGGTGTAGTCTGCAAGTGAGTGTGGTGCAATGTGTTTGGGTGAAATGTGTCAAAGAGTGTGGGGTAATATGTGTGAAGAGTGTCAGTGAGTGTGGTGCAATGTGTTTGTGTGAAGAGTGTCAGTGAGTGTGGTGCAATGTGTTTGTGTGAAGAGTGTCAGTGAGTGTGGTGCAATGTGTTTGGGTGAAGTGTGTCAGTGAGTGTGGTGCAATGTGTTTGGGTGAAGTGTGTCAGTGAGTGTGGAGCAATGTGGTTGGGTGATGTTTGTCAGTGAGTGTGGAGCAATGTGTTTGGGTGAAGTATGTCAGTGAGTGTGGAGCAATGTGTTTGGGTGAAGTGTGTCATTGACTGTGGTGCAGTGTGTTTGGGTGATGTGTGTCAGTGAGTGTGGGGCAATGGCCCAGTAATTCCGGGCACAACGCATGAGTACGGATGGGGTACTCACGCGTGTGCCCGGAGGAATTGCCGGTTTTCAGCATGCACAGCGCATGCGCTGAAAACCGGCATTTCCTGTCCTCTGACCCAAGGGGTTAAGAGGCAGAATGCGCGCGACTGCACAGGCAGCGTGTGCGCAGTAAAATTCCTTTTTTTTCAGTGTTGCGTGCGTGTAAAGGCCTCCGGTCTTTACGCGTGGAAAAACAAGACGTAAGTATTTAGTTTTTCAGGTAAGTGGGCATTTAGTACAATGTAGAAATTTTTTTCCCACAGGTTTGTTATTTTTAAAGAATTTACAGGATGGTAAGTTTCGTTTTAGACCCTATTTTTAAAAAAATTATTTTTTTCAAAAAATTGGTTAATTGTTTAAAACATTTTTTAAAACTTATTTATAGTTAATACAATCAGTGGGATGTTTTTAAAATTTTTATTTAAAGTTAAAGTAGTGTTTTGGCAGCCCATACTTTTCATGAGTTTGACAGCTCTTACTGTCAAACTCATGAATGAGTTTCCCCTCCCCTGATTGGCTGCACAGTGCTCACCTGATCCCAGCCGGCACATCGCACTAACAACGCTGCTGGATCAGGTAAGCACTGCGCGCCGACATCTGAACCGGGCCAGTGACAGGAAATGCGAGCAGGCCCGGGCTTCAGATGTCGGCGCGCAGGGTGAGTGCACATCGGGGGCTTGCACACGCGGCAAGCCCCCGATCCTAATTTCAGGGCCAATATGTTTGGATGAAGTATGTCAGTGAGTCTGGTGCAATGTGTTTGGGTGAAGTGTGTCAGTGAGTGTGGTGCAATGTGTTTGGGTGAAGTGTGTCAGTGAGTGTGGAGCAATGTGGTTGGGTGATGTTTGTCAGTGAGTGTGGAGCAATGTGTTTGGGTGATGTGTGTCAGTGAGTGTGGTGCAATATGTTTGGGTGATGTGTGTCAGTGAGTGTGGTCAATGTGTTTGGGTGATGTGTGTCAGTGAGTGTGATGAAATGTGTTTGTGTGATGTGTGTCAGTGGGTGTTGTGCAATGTGTTTGGGTGAAGTGTGTCAGTGAGTGTGGTGCAGTGTGTTTGGGTGACGTGTGTCAGTGAGTATGGTGCAATGTGTTTGTGTGATGTGTGTCAGTGAGTGTGGTGAAATGTGTTTGTGTGATGGGTGTCAGTGGGTGTTGTGCAATGTGTTTGGGTGATGTGTGTCAGTGAGTGTGGGGCAATATGTTTGGGTGAAGTCTCTCAGTGAGTGTGGTGCATGTAGTGTATGTACCTTTAAGGGGAGAACTACTTTTTACAGCTCCTGTATACTGTAGTACCGGCAGTGACCACACCTGTATATAAACCCTCAGTAGAGATCTGTATGTTTAGTTTTAGAGTAACCCTCATCCAGTAAACACCTGTTGATTGTTCCCTGCAGTCTCGTGTCTAGTTATTGAAGGGCACACCACATCAAGATACACGGATCTAACATTGGCGACGAGGCAGATTCGAACCTACCTGCAACTCTGCATCACCTCCCAGGGACTCGCTGCTGGAGAACAGTGGAAGAAGGTCGAGTCCAGAGGCACGGGCGTCGACCACGAGCAACCGCCCAGTCATCCAGCGGGGATTTCAGCATCGCAGGGGAGGCTCTTGAGAGCTGGGCTTGGTTCTCCAGTCATGGTGGTCCAGCGAAACGGGCTGGCAACAGGTACGGCGCAGACCCTTCCCGGACAGCGGCGGCTAGAGCCGACCAACGGCACAGAAAAGGCCGAGCAGCGTTGACGGGAGAAGAGAGAGGGTAGAGCGCACAGGGCGCAGCTGTTGTTCAGGACCGAACGGCGTCGATGGGAGAAGAGAGAGAGGCGCGAAGGAAAACGCGCAGAGTGCAGCCGGTGTTCAAGGGACGAGCAGCGTCAGCGGGGAAGAAAGGAAAATGCGCAGAGCGCAGTCGGTATTCAAGGGCCAAGCAGCCGCAGTGGAGAAGAAGGGAGAGCGCGGGAAACGCCATTTTGAGCCACAGCGGAGAAGAAGGGAGAGCACGGGAAAACGCCATTTTGAGCCGCAGCGGAGAAGAAGGGAGAGCGCGGGAAAACGCCATTTTGAGCCGCAGCGGAGAAGAAGGGAGAGCGCAGGAAAACGCCATTTTGAGCCGCGAGAAGAAGGGAGAGTGCGGGAAAACGCCATTTTGAGCCAGTCTAACCACACCCAGGGATGCCGAAGAGTGGCAGTATCACAGCGTTCGACAATGAAGTCGAAGATTGGACGACATATGTCGAACGCATAGAAGTGTACTGCAAGGCGAATGAAGTGCCAGATGAAAGGAAAGCGCTGGTATTGTTGAATTCAATGGGTGCAAAAACGTATGGCTTACTGCAAAACCTAGTAACCCCAAAGAAGCCAGTGGAAAAGGATTTTGGAAACAGAGTGTCAATCCTGCAGGACCACTTAAACCCCACACCGCTGCTGATAGCAGAAAGATTTAAGTTTCACAAAAGGAACCAGCATAAAGATGAAAGTAATGCTGAGTATTTAACGGAACTGCGCAAGCTATCAAAATACTGCCAGTTTGGAACGGGACCAGCAGATACCTTAAGGGATAAGTTTGTGTGTGGGCTTCAAAGTGAAGGAACCCAGAAACGGCTTCTATCAGAAAAGGATCTTACGCTGGACAAGGCTTTCAGCATGGCAGTATCACACGAAGCAGCCGCACGGGGCGCTGCAGAGATACAACGGAGACCGCAAGAGTATGGCACAAATGAAATGTCATACGGAACAGTGAAGTGCTATCGCTGCAGCAGAACAACACACGACCATAATGATTGCTGGTTCAAGGACAAAGTGTGCAGACAGTGTGGAAAAGTAGGACACATAGCAAGAGTCTGCAGGTCGGGAAAGAAAACCAGCAGCAAGAAATCTCCACAGGAGAAGTACAAGAAGGTACATAAGGTGATGGAGAGTAGTTCAGACGAACAGAAAAGTGATACAGACTCCGGAAGCAAGGAGCTGGGTTGTCTGAAACTACATAAGGTGATCAAAATGGAGGATCACCAAACTATCTGGGTCACGCTCAAGATAGCTGGAGTCCAAGTGAAAATGGAATTGGACACAGGATCAGCCCTAACAGTCATAAACCGAAGAGACTACAAGCGGCTATTCTCACATATACCCTTGAGAGATACAGAGATTGTCTTGAAGACGTACACGGGGCAAAAAGTCTACCCCAAAGGAAAAATAAGGGTGAACATTATATATAACGGCAAGGAAACACCAAAAATGGACCTATATGTATTGCCAGATGGAGGACCACCACTACTAGGATGTGAATGGATCCAGAAGATACAGCTAGATTGGCATTCCATACAAGCACTGACTGTAGATGCAAAAAAGGATGATGATGTCACACCTGGACGACTGTCAAAAATGCTAACTGACGCACAAGAAGTGTTCCAGCAGGGACTCGGAACACTAAAAGGCATAACAGTGACGATCAAAATAGAAGAAAATGCAAGCCCAAAGTTTTTTAAGGCCAGACCGGTGCCTTATGCCATCCACCCAGCCGTCGAAGCAGAGCTGGAAGGTTTGGAACGTTCAGGAGTACTGTCCAAAGTGGACTGGAGCGAGTGGGCTACACCCATCGTTCCTGTAATGAAGAGGTCGTTGAGTAATACGCCTGGGGAACCAAAGAAGGTCCGCATCTGTGGGGACTTTAAGGTGACAGTGAACACAGTCCTTCACATGATACAATATCCGCTTCCGCGGATTGAAGATATTTTCGCCTCGCTATCTGGAGGGAAACGCTTCACTAAGATTGATCTGGCCCAGGCATACCTGCAAATGGAGGTAGAAGAAGCCTCGAAACAGTACCTCACGATAAACACTCATAAAGGTCTCCACCAATACAACCGGCTGGTGTTCGGGGCAGCATCAGCTCCGGCTATTTGGCAAAGGGCAATGGATCAAGTCCTGCAAGGGATTCCAGGGACCCAGTGTTATTTGGACGACATCCTGGTCACGGGCGAAAATGACAGTGATCACCTTGCCAACCTGGAGCAGGTGCTCACAAGATTGAAGGAATATGGGCTGCGAGCAAATCGCCACAAATGCGAGTTTTTCCAGAAGCAGATCTCGTATTGTGGCCACGTTATTGATGAAGAGGGGTTACATAAGTCCCCTGAAAAGATTGAGGCAGTAGTCAAGGCTCCAGCACCGGAAAATTTGTCACAACTGAGGTCGTTCCTCGGGCTGGTGAACTACTACCATAAGTTCTTGCCGAATTTGTCTACAGTACTACACCCACTGAACACCCTACTGCAAACGGGGGTACCATGGAAGTGGAATGACGAATGTAAACGAGCTTTCCAGAAGTGCAAAGAATTGATCACATCAAAAGAGGTGTTGGCTCATTTCAACCCAGCACTACCAATTCGGTTGGCATGTGATGCATCACCCTATGGCATTGGAGCGGTGCTGTCGCACAAGTTCCCGGACGGCTCGGAGAGGCCGGTAGCCTTTGCGTCTCGGTCACTAACCTCAGCCGAGCGTAACTACGCCCAGATTGACAGGGAGGCCCTCAGCCTAGTGTGGGGAGTGAAAAAGTTCAACCACTATCTGCACGGGCAGAAGTTCACCTTGCTGACTGACCACCAACCACTTGTCTCCATCTTTAATCCAAAGAAGGGCGTTCCGGTGATGACTGCGCAACGGCTACAAAGATGGTCCCTTTTTCTAGGGGCGAACCAATATGAAATCGAGTATAAGGGCACGAAACAGCATGGAAACGCTGATGGGCTATCACGCCTGCCACAGCCTACTGCGGAGGAAGCACCAGCAGCGGACCCTGTCGAAATATTTTATTCGACTATAATTGAACGCTTGCCAGTAAGTAACGCTGATATAGAGAAGGAGAACCGAAATGACCCGACACTGTCTCGGGTATATGACTTGAGGGTGAAGGGATGGCAACACATGGCGACTCACTTGCCAGCATTCTCATCCAGAAGAGAACAGCTGTCAGTATGCCAGGGGACCTTGATGTGTGGATCCCGAGTGGTAATTCCACCCAAGTTAAGGGAGAGAGTGCTAAATGAGCTTCACGAAGGCCGTCTGGGATGGGTGAAGATGAAAAGCCTTGCTAGGGCTTATGTGTGGTGGCCGGGGATCGATCAGCAAATTGAGAACCTGACAAAGAGCTGCTCAGGATGCCAGAAGGTCCAAAATGCACCACCACATGCCCCTCTACACCCATGGGAGTGGCCCTCATCTCCATGGCAACGGGTGCATATTGATTTTGCTGGTCCATTCATGGACTCAATGTTTTTAATAGCCGTGGATGCGCACTCGAAATGGCCTGAGGTGATCAAAATGTCGTCCACCACCACGGAGAAAACGATTGCAGTCCTATGGACCATATTTGCCAGGAACGGCTTGCCAGAGCAGATTTGCTCTGATAACGGACCACAGTTTGTGTCCGACGAGTTTCGAAGATTCATGAAAAGGAATGGGGTAAGGCATTACACATCCACCCCGTATCATCCAGCCACAAATGGATTGGCTGAGAGGTTCGTACAAACCTTTAAGAAAGCAGTAAGGACCATGTGCGATGACGACATTGCATTGCAGCATAAGGTGGACAATTTCCTATTAGCCTACAGAAATGCGACACATGCAGTCACTAACCAGACACCGGCCATGATGTTCTTTAACCGACGGTTGAGATCTCGTCTGGATTTGCTCAGACCAAATGTACGAAGAGATGTTGAGAATAAGCAATTCCAGCACATCAATGAGAAGCCGACAAGGAGCTTCAATGTAGGGCAACCAGTCTTGGCCCGCGACTACCGAACAGAGAAATGGCAACCAGGAACGATATGCACACGGCAGGGGCCACTAATGTACACAGTGGATGTCGGGGAGAACATTGTGAGATGCCATGTCGACCAGATCCTAGAGTCACAGGAACGAGTCAACCCCATGTCTCGCGCACCTGGTGATGAACCCGACATACAGGTAGCATCTACCCCAGAAACAGTAGCATTGGAAGCTGATGAACCAAATGACGACAGGGGGCCTCCGCACCAAGAGCAAGACACTCAGGAAAGGCGCTATCCAGAAAGGATCAGGAAGCCGCCCCAAAGACTGAATTTATAAATGGACTATTTTCAGTTAATGTGCATGTTAAAAGTGTTAATTGTTAAAATGAATGTTACGGTACTGTTAATCTAAAAGGGGAGGAATTGTGGTGTATGTACCTTTAAGGGGAGAACTACTTTTTACAGCTCCTGTAAACTGTAGTACCGGCAGTGACCACACCTGTATATAAACCCTCAGTAGGGATCTGTATGTTTAGTTTTAGAGTAACCCTCATCCAATAAACACCTGTTGATTGTTCCCTGCGGTCTCGTGTCTAGTTATTGAAGGGCACACCACATCAAGATACACGGATCTAACAGTGCAATATGTTTGGGTGAAGTGTGTTAGAGAGTGTGGTGCAGTGTGTTTGGGTGAAGTGTGTCAGTGAGTGTGGTGCAATGTGTTTGAATGATGTGTGTCAGTGAGTGTGGTGCAGTGTTTTTGAGTGATGTGTGTCAGTGTGTGTGGTGCAATGTGTTTGGGTGAAGTATGTCAGTGAGTGTGGTGCAATGTGTTTAGGTGGTGTGTGTCAGTGAGTGTGGAGCGAGGTGTTTGGTTGATTTGTGTCAGTGAGTCTGGTGCAATGTGCTTGAGTGCTGTTTCTCAGTGAGCGTGGTGCAATCCGTTTGGGTGATGTGTGTAAGTGAGTGTGGTGCATTGTGTTTGGTGATGTGTTTCAGTGAGAGTTGTGTAATGTGTTTGGGTGATGTTTGTCAGTGAGTGTGGAGCAATGTGTTTGGGTGAAGTGTGTCAGTGAGTGTGGTGCAGTGTGTTTGGCTGAAGTGTGTCAGTGAGTGTGGTGTAATGTGTTTGGGTGATGTGTGTCAGTGAGTGTGTTATAATGTGTTTGTGTGATGTGTGTCAGTGGGAGTGGTGCAATGTGTTTGAGTGATGTGTGTCAGTGAGTGTGGTGCAGTATGTTTGGCTGAAGTGTGTCAGTGAGTGTAGTCACTGTGCTTGGTGATGTGTGCCAGTGAGTGTGGTGCAATGTGTTTGGGTGATGTGTGTCAATGAGTTTGGTGCAATGTGTTTGGGTGAAGTGTGTCAGTCAGTCTGGTGCAATATGTTAGGGTGAAGTGTGTTAGAGAGTGTGCTGCAATGTGTTTCGGTGAAGTGTGTCAGTGAGTGTGGAGCAATGTGTTTGGGTGAAGTGCGTCAGTGAGTGTTGTGTAATGTGTTTGGGTGATGTGTGTCAATGAGTGTGGTGGAATGTGTTTGGCTGATGTGTGTCAGCGAGTGTGGTGCAGTGGGTTTGGGTGAAGTGTGTCAGTGAGTGTGGAGCAATGTGTTTGGGTGAAGTTTGTTAGTGAGTGTGGTGCAATGTGTTTGGGTGAAGTGTGTCAGTGAGTGTGGGGCAATGTGTTTAGGTGATGTGTGTCAGTGAGTGTGGAGCGAAGTGTTTGAGTGATGTGTGTCAGTGAGTGTGGTCAATGTGTTTGTGTGATGTGTGTCAGTGAGTGTGGTGCAATGTGTTTGGATGAAGTTTGTCAATGAGTGTGGTGCAATGTGTTTGGATGAAGTGTGTCAGTGAGTGTGGAGAAATGTGTCAGTGAGTGTGGTGCAATGTAATTGGGTAATGTGTGTCAGTGAGTGTGGTGCAATGTGTTTGGGTGAAGTGTGTCAGTGAGTGTGTTACAATGAGTTTGGGTGATATGTGTCAGTGAGTGTGGTGCAATGTGTTTGGGTGAAGTGTGTCAGTGAGTGTGTTACAATGTGTTTGGGTGAAGTGTGTCAGTGAGTGTGTTACAATGAGTTTGGGTGATATGTGTCAGTGAGTGTGGTGCAATGAGTTTGGGTGATATGTGTCAGTGAGTGTGGTGCAATGTGTTTGGGTGAAGTGTGTCAGTGAGTGTGGAGCAATGTGTTTGGGTGATGTATGTCATGTACTGTGGTGCGATCAGTTTGGGTGTTGTCTGTCAGTGAGTGTGGTGCAATATTTTTGGATGAAGTGTGTTAGTGAATGTGTTGCAATGTGTTTTTAGTGATGTGTGTCAGTGAGTGTGGAGCAATGTGTTTGGGTGACGAGTGTCAGTGAGTGTGGGGCAATGTGTTTGGGTAATGTGTGTTAGTGAATGTGTTGCAATGTGTTTTTAGTGATGTGTGTCAGTGAGTGTGGTGCAATGTGTTTGGGTGACGAGTGTCAGTGAGTGTGGGGCAATGTGTTTGGGTAATGTGTGTTAGTGAATGTGTTGCAATGTGTTTTTAGTGATGTGTGTCAGTGAGTGTGGTGCAATGTGTTTGGGTGATGTGTGTCAGTGAGTGTGCTGCAATGTGTTTGGGTGATGTGTGTCAGTGAGTGTGGTGCAATGTGTTTTGCTGATGTGTGTCAGTGAGTGTGGAGCAATGTTTTTGGTTGAATTGCGTCAGTCAGTGTGGTGCAGTGTGCTTGGGTGAAGTGTGTCAGTGAGTGTGGTGCAATGTGTTTATTGATGTGTGTCAGTGAGTGTTGTGTATTTTGTTTGGTTATGTGTGTCAGTGAGTGTGGTGCAGTGTGTTTGGGTGAAGTGTGTCAGTGAGTGTGGTGCAATGTGCTTGAGTGATGTGTGTCAGTGAGTGTGGTGCAATGTATTTGAGTGATGTGTGTCAGTGAGTGTGGTGCAGTGTGTTTGGGTGAAGTTTGTCAGTGAGTGTGTTGCAATGTGTTTGGGTGATTTATGTCCGTGAGTGTGGAGCGAAGTGTTTGGGTGATTTATGTCCGTGAGTGTGTAGCAATGTGGTTGGGTGATGTTTGTCAGTGAGTGTGGGGCAATGTGTTTAGGTGCTGTGTGTCAGTGATTGTGGTGCAATGTGTTTGGGTGATGTGTGTCAGTGAGTGTGGTCAATGTGTTTGTGTGATGTGTGTCAGTGAGTGTGGAGCAATGTGTTTGGGTGAAGTATGTCAATGAGTGTGAAGAAATGTGTTTGGGTGAAGTATGTCACTGAGTGTGGGGCAATGTGTTTGGGTGAAGTCGTCAATGAGTGTGGTGCAATGTTTTTGGGTGAAGTGCGTCAGTCAGTGTGGTGCAGTGTGTTTGGGTGAAGTGTGTCAGTGAGTGTGGTGCAGTGTGGTTGGGTGATGTATGTCAGTGAGTGTGGTGCAATCTGTTTGGGTGATGTGTGTCAGTGAGTGTGGTGATGTGTGTCTGGGAGTGTGGAGAAATGTGTTTGGGTGATGTGTGTCAGTGAGTGTGGTGCAATGTGTTTGGGTGAAGTCGTCAATGAGTGTGGTGCAATGTTTTTGGGTGAAGTGCGTCAGTCAGTCTGGTGCAGTGTGTTTGGGTGAAGTGTGTCAGTGAGTGTGGTGCAGTGTGGTTGGGTGATGTATGTCAGTGAGTGTGGTGCAATCTGTTTGGGTGATGTGTGTCAGTGAGTGTGGTGATGTGTGTCTGGGAGTGTGGAGAAATGTGTTTGGGTGAAGTGTGTCAGTGATTGTGGTGCAATGTGATTGGGTAATGTGCGTCAATGAGTGTGGTGCAATGTGTTTGGGTGAAGTGTGTCAGTGAGTGTGTTGCAATGTGGTTGGGTGATGTGTGTCAGTGAGTGTGGTGCAGTGTGTTAGGGTGATGTGTGTCGGTGAGTGTGGAGCTAAGTGTTTGGGTGATTTGTGTCAATGAGTGTGGTGCAATGTGTTTGGATGATATGTGTCAGTGAGTGAGATGCAATGTGTTTGGGTGAAGTGTGTCAGTGAGTCTGGTGCAATGTGTTTGGGTGATGTGTGTCAGTGAGTGTGGTGCAATGTGTTTGGGTGATGTGTGTCAGTGAGTGTGGTGCAATGTGTTTGGGTGATGTGTGTCAGTGAGTGTGGTGCAATGTGTTTGGGTGATGTGTGTCAGTGAGTGTGATGCAATGTGTTTGGGTGATGTGTGTCAGTGACTGTGGTGTAATGTGTTTCGGTGATGTGTGTCAGTGACTGTGGTGTAATGTGTTTGGGTGAAGTTTGTCAGTGAGTGTGGTCAATGTGTTTGGGTGAAGTGTGTCACTGAGTGTGGTGCAATGTGTTTGGGTGATTTGTGTCAGTGAGTGTGGTGACAATGTGTTTGGATGATATGTGTCAGTGAGTGTGTAGCAATGTGGTTGGGTGATGTTTGTGAGTGAGTGTGGTGCAGTGTTTTTGAGTGACGTGTGTCAGTGAGTGTGGTGCAGTGTGTTTGGGTGATGTGTGTCAGTGAGTGTGGTGCAATGTGTTTGGGTGATGTGTGTCAGTGAGTGTGATGCAATGTGTTTGGGTGATGTGTGTCAGTGACTGTGGTGTAATGTGTTTCGGTGATGTGTGTCAGTGACTGTGGTGTAATGTGTTTGGGTGATGTGTGTCAGTGAGTGTGGTGCAATGTGTTTGGGTGATGTGTGTCAGTGAGTGTGGTGCAATGTGTTTGGGTGATGTTTGTCAGTGAGTGTGGTGCAGTGTGTTTGGGTGAAGTGTGTCAGTGAGTGTGGTGCAATGTGTTTGAGTGATGTGTTTGTCAGTGAGTGTGGTGCAGTGTGTTTGGGTGATGTGTGTCAGTGAGTGTGGTGCAATGTGTTTGGGTGATGTGTGTCAGTGAGTGTGGTGCAATGTGTTTGGGTGAAGCTTGTCAGTGAGTGTGGTGCAGTGTGTTTGGGTGAAGTTTGTCAGTGAGTGTGGTCAATGTGTTTGGGTGAAGTGTGTCACTGAGTGTGGTGCAATGTGTTTGGATGATATGTGTCAGTGAGTGTGTAGCAATGTGGTTGGGTGATGTTTGTCAGTGATTGTGGTGCAGGTTGCTTGGGTGAAGTGTGTCAGTCAGTGTGGTGCAGTGTGTTTGCTGAAGTGTGTCAGTGAGTGTGGTGCAATGTGTTTGAGTGATGTGTTTGTGAGTGAGTGTGGTGCAGTGTTTTTGAGTGACGTGTGTCAGTGAGTGTGGTCAATGTGTTTGGGTGATGTGTGTCAGTGAGTGTGGAGCAATGTGTTTGGGTGAAGTGTGTCAATGATTGTGGTGCAATGTGTTTGGGTGATGTGTGTCAGTGAGTGTGGTGCAATGTGTTTGGGTGAAGTGTGTCAGTGAGTGTGGTGCAATGTGTTTGGATGATATATGTCAGTGAGTGTGTAGCAATGTGGTTGGGTGATGTTTGTCTGAGTGTGGTGCAGAGTGCTTGGGTGAAGTGTGTCAGCGAGTGTGCTGCAGTGTTTTTGAGTGATGTGTGTCAGTGAGTGTGGTCAATGTGTTTGGGTGATGTGTGTCAGTGAGTGTGGTGCAATGTGTTTGGGTGAAGTATGTCAGTGAGTGTGGTGCAATGTGTTTAGGTGATGTGTGTCAGTGAGTGTGGAGCGAAGTGTTTGGTTGATTTGTGTCAGTAAGTGTGGTGCAATGTGCTTGGATGATGTGTGTCAGTGTGTGTGGTGCAATGTGTTTGGGTGATGTGTGTCAGTGAGTGTGGTGCAATGTGTTTGGGTGATGTGTGTCAGTGAGTGTGGTGCAGTGTGTTTGGGTGAAGTGCGTCAGTCAGTGTGCAGCAATATGGTTGTGTGATGTTTGTCAGTGAGTGCGGTGCAATGTGTTTGGGTGAAGTGCGTCAATGAGTGTGGTGCAATGTTTTTGGGTGAAGTGCGTCAGTCAGTGTGGTGCAGTGTGTTTATTGATGTGTGTCAGTGAGTGTTGTGTATTGTGTTTGGTTATGTGTGTTTGGGTGAAGTTTGTCAGTGAATGTGTTGCAATGTGTTTGTGTGATGTGTGTCAGTGAGTGTGGTGCGATCAGTTTGGGTGAAGTGTGTCAATGAGTGTGGTGCAGTGTCTTTGGGTGAAGTGTGTCAGTGAGTGTGGTGCAGTGTGTTTGGGTGATGTGTGTCAGTGAGTGTGTTGCAATGTGTTTGGGTGAAGTTTGTCAGTGAGTGTGGTGCAGTGTGTTTGGGTGAAGTTTGTCAGTGAGTGTGGTCAATGTGTTTGGGTGAAGTGTGTCACTGAGTGTGGTGCAATGTGTTTGGATGATATGTGTCAGTGAGTGTGTAGCAATGTGGTTGGGTGATGTTTGTCAGTGATTGTGGTGCAGGTTACTTGGGTGAAGTGTGTCAGTCAGTGTGGTGCAGTGTGTTTGCTGAAGTGTGTCAGTGAGTGTGGTGCAATGTGTTTGAGTGATGTGTTTGTGAGTGAGTGTGGTGCAGTGTTTTTGAGTGACGTGTGTCAGTGAGTGTGGTCAATGTGTTTGGGTGATGTGTGTCAGTGAGTGTGGAGCAATGTGTTTGGGTGAAGTGTGTCAATGATTGTGGTGCAATGTGTTTGGGTGATGTGTGTCAGTGAGTGTGGTGCAATGTGTTTGGGTGAAGTGTGTCAGTGAGTGTGATGCAATGTGTTTGGATGATATATGTCAGTGAGTGTGTAGCAATGTGGTTGGGTGATGTTTGTCTGAGTGTGGTGCAGAGTGCTTGGGTGAAGTGTGTCAGCGAGTGTGCTGCAGTGTTTTTGAGTGATGTGTGTCAGTGAGTGTGGTCAATGTGTTTGGGTGATGTGTGTCAGTGAGTGTGGTGCAATGTGTTTGGATGAAGCGTGTCAGTGAGTGTGGTGCAATGTGTTTGGGTGAAGTGTGTCAGTTAGTGTGGAGCAATGTGTTTGGGTGAAGTGTTTCAGTGAGTGTGGAGCAATGTGTTTGGGTGATGTGTGTCAGTGAGTATGTTGCAATGTGTTTGGGTGATGTGTGTCAATGAGTGTGGTGCAATGTGTTTGGATGAAGCGTGTCAGTGAGTGTGTTGCAATGTGTTTGGGTGATGTGTGTCAATGAGTGTGGTGCAATGTGTTTGGGTGATGTGTGTCAGTGAGTGTGTTGCAATGTGTTTGGGTGATGTGTGTCAATGAGTGTGGTGCAATGTGTTTGGATGAAGCGTGTCAGTGAGTGTGGTGCAATGTGTTTGGATGAAGCGTGTCAGTGAGTGTGTTGCAATGTGTTTGGGTGAAGTGTGTCAGTGTGGAGCAATGTGTTTGGGTGAAGTGTTTCAGTGAGTGTGGAGCAATGTGTTTGGGTGATGTGTGTCAGTGAGTGTGTTGCAATGTGTTTGGGTGAAGTGTGTCAGTGAGTGTGGTGCAATGTGTTTGGGTGATGTGCGTCAGTGAGTGTGGTGCAATGTGTTTGGCAGATGTGTGTCAGTGAGTGTGGGGCAATGTGTTTAGGTGATGTGTGTCAGTGAGTGTGGAGCTGAGTGTTTGGGTGATTTGTGTCAGTGAGTGTGGTGCAGTGTGTTTGGATGATATGTGTCAGTGAGTGTGGTGCAATGTGTTTGGGTGATGTGTGTCAGTGAGTGTGGTGCAATGTGTTTAGGTGATGTGTGTCAGTGACTGTTGTGTAATGTGTTTGGGTGATGTGTGTCAGTGAGTGTGGTGCAATGTGTTTGGGTGATGTGTGTCAGTGAGTGTGGAGCGAAGTGTTTGGGTGAAGTGTGTCAGTGATTGTGGTGCAATGTGTTTGGGTGATGTTTGTCAGCGAGTGTGGTGCAGTGTGTTTGGGTGAAGTGTGTCAGTGAGTGTGGTGCAATGTGTTTGAATGATGTGTGTCAGTGAGTGTGGTGCAGTCTTTTTGAGTGATGTGTGTCAGTGACTGTGGTGCAATGTGTTTGGGTGAAGTATGTCAGTGAGTGTGGTGCAATGTGTTTAGGTGATGTGTGTCAGTGAGTGTGGAGCGAAGTGTTTGGTTGATTTGTGTCGGTAAGTGTGGTGCAATGTGTTTGGATGATGTGTGTCAGTGTGTGTGGTGCAATGTGTTTGGGTGATGTGTGTCAGTGAGTGTGGTGCAATGTGTTTGGGTGAAGCGTGTCAGTGAGTCTGGTGCAGTGTGTTTGGGTAAAGTGTGTCAGTGAGTCTGGTGCAGTGTGTTTGGGTGATGTGTGTCAGTGAGTGTGGTGCAGTGTGTTTGGGTGAAGTGCGTCAGTCAGGGTGTAGCAATATGGTTGTGTGATGTTTGTCAGTGAGTGCGGTGCAATGTGTTTGGGTGAAGTGCGTCAATGAGTGTGGTGCAATGTTTTTGGGTGAAGTGCGTCAGTCAGTGTGGTGCAGTGTGTTTATTGATGTGTGTCAGTGAGTGTGGTGTATTGTGTTTGGTTATGTGTGTTTGGGTGAAGTTTGTCAGTGAATGTGTTGCAATGTGTTTGTGTGATGTGTGTCAGTGAGTGTGGTGCGATCAGTTTGGGTGAAGTGTGTCAATGAGTGTGGTGCAGTGTCTTTGGGTGAAGTGTGTCAGTGAGTGTGGTGCAGTGTGTTTGGGTGAAGTGTGTCAATGAGTGTGGTGTAATGTGCTGGGGTGATGTGTGTCAGGGAGTGTGTTGCAATGTGTTTGGGTAAAGTTTGTCAGTGAGTGTGGTGCAGTGTGTTTGGGTGAAGTTTGTCAGTGAGTGTGGTGCAGTGTGGTTGGGTGAAGTGTGTCAGTGAGTGTGGTACAATGTGTTTGAGTGATGTGTGTCAGTGAGTGTGGTCAATGTGTTTGGGTGATGTGTGTCAGTGAGTGTGGTGCAATGTGTTTGGGTGAAGTGTGTCACTGAGTGTGGTGCAATGTGTTTGGGTGAAGTGTGTCAGTGAGTGTGTTGCAATGTGTTTGGGTGATGTATGTCAGTGAGTGTGGAGCGAAGTGTTTGGGTGATTTGTGTCAGTGAGTGTGGTGCAATGTGTTTGGATGATATGTGTCAGTGAGTGTGTAGCAATGTGGTTGGGTGATGTTTGTCAGTGATTGTGGTGCAGTTTGCTTGGGTGAAGTGTGTCAGTGAGTGTGGTGCAATGTGTTTACTGATGTGTGTCAGTGAGTGTGGTGCAATGTGTTTACTGATGTGTGTCAGTGAGTGTGGTGCAGTGTTTTTGAGTGACGTGTGGTCAATGTTTTTGGGTGATGTCTGTCAGTGAGTGTGGAGCAATGTGTTTGGGTGAAGTGTGTCAATGAGTGTGGTGCAAAGTGTTTGGATGAAGTGTGTCAGTGAGTGTGGAGAAATGTGTTTGGGTGAAGTGTGTCAGTGAGTGTGGTGCAATGTAATTGAGTAATGTGTGTCAATGAGTGTGGTGCAATGTGTTTGGGTGAAGTGTGTCCGTGAGTGTGTTGCAATGTGTTTGGGTGATGTATGTCAGTGAGTGTGGTGCAAAGTATTTGGGTGAAGTGTGTCAGTGAGTGTGGTGCAATGTGTTTCGGTGAAATGTGTCAGTGAGTGTGGCACAATGAGTTTGGGTGAAGTATGTCAGTGAGTGTAGTGCAATGTGTTTGGGTGATGTGTGTCAGTGAGTGTGGTGCAATGTGTTTGGATGAAGTGTGTCAGTGAGTGTGGTGTGATCAGTTTGGGTGAAGTGTGTCAGTGAGTGTGTAGCAATGTGGTTGGGTGATGTTTGTCAGTGAGTGCGATGCAATGTGTTTGGGTGAAGTGCGTCAATGAGTCTGGTGCAGTGTGTTTGGGTGAAGTGTGTCAGTGAGTGTGGTGCAGTGTGGTTGGGTGATGTGTGTCAATGTGTGTGGTGCAATGTGTTTGGCTGATGTGTGCCAGTGAGTGTGGTGCAATGTGTTTGGCAGATGTGTGTCAGTGAGTGTGGGGCAATGTGTTTAGTTGATGTGTGTCAGTGAGTGTGGAGCGAAGTGTTTGGGTGATTTGTGTCAGTGAGTGTTGTGCAATGTGTTTGGATCATATGTGTCAGTGAGTGTGGTGCAATGTGTTTGGGTGATGTGTGTCAGTGAGTGTGGTGCAATGTGTTTGGGTGATGTGTGTCAGTGAGTGTGGTGCAATGTGTTTGGGTGATGTTTGTCAGTGAGTGTGGTGCAATGGCCTAGAAATTCAGCTGGTTGCGCCAGCCGTTAGCGCCTTAGGAGGAGTAGATGTTGGGCGCTAGGTGGGTAGCGCCCAGGCGCAGCGAGAACTGCGCCTCGCCCCAACTTCACTCGAGATTTAGCGGCGGCGCAAAGTCTTTGCGCGCGCTCGGCTGCGCGCGCAGATCATGGCGTCATTTCCTCGTGCAACGCCCTTTGTGCGCACCCAACCGGAACTTCAGTGGCAACGCCCCATTGTGCGCCTGGCGCCCCTAGCGACTGTTAAGTGGAACGGTGCTCAGCCGATGCGGGGCGCGGGGGGCGCAAATTAAAGGGCACTCCTCCTGCAATATAAAAGGCTGCCATTTCGCAGCACTCCCTCTTGCGAAACGGATCTTTGGAGAGAGACCAAGGTAGATAGCTTTCTGCTTTGGCCCAACACTCGGACAGGTACTTCTGGCTTCAGGCCACAGATTTCCACTAGTCTTTGCCTTCATTGACATCTCATTGTTTGCCAGCATATTATGGGGGCTGCAATGGGTGTCAACGCAGGCTTTCTCAATTACATCCAAAGGGCTCACAGACGCTGTGAGAGAGTGGCAGCCCTGGCTAGACGGAGAGGGGGCAACAGGCGTCGGCAAAGGAGGCCTTACCCACCCAGGGTATACCGCCAGCAGTTCTCCTATCTCAACATGTCTGAGGAGCAGTGTGTTTGGAGGCTGCGATTCAGAAGGGACGTGGTCACAGAGATCTGCCAGCTGCTTGGCGGTGATCTGCAGCCACAGCTGAGGAGCAGGACATCTCTGTCGATGGCAGTGAAGGTGACGGTGGCTCTCAACGTCTATGCCACCGGCTCCTTCCAATCCGCTACTGGGGACATTGCCAACATCTTCCAGTTCGCCGTGCATTGCTGCATCCGCCAGGTGACCAATGCCCTTTTCAAAAGGAGACGTCAGTTCATCTCCTTCTCCATGGCCCTTGCCAAGCAGCAACAGCGTGCAATGGGCTTTGCAGCATTTGCGGGCTTCCCCATGGTGCAGGGCGCCATTGACTGCACGCATGTGGCTTTGCGGGCACCTCTGGAGAATGCCGAGGATTACCGCAACCGAAAGGGCTACCATTCGCTGAACGTCCAGCTGGTGTGTGACCACAGGCAGCTCATCCTAGCTGTCAATGCCCACTTTCCAGGCAGCAGCCACGATGCCTTCATCCTGCGACAGACATCTGTGGCAGACATGTTCCAGGCCCAGCCTCACCCATGTGGATGGCTTATCGGGGACAAAGGCTATCCTTTGTGTACCTGGCTGATGACCCCGCTCCATGCGCCCAGCACCCCTGCTGAAGAGAGATACAACGAGAGCCATCAAGCGACCAGGAACATCATCGAACAAACAATCGGCGTCCTGAAGCAACAGTTCCGCTGTCTGGATCATTCTGGTGGAGCCCTACAGTATTCGCCGGAGCGAGTCTCCCATTTCGTGTTCGTTTGCTGCATGCTGCACAACCTGGCTATCCGCAGGACTCAGCCACTACCACCACAGATTGGAGGACCACAGGAGGAGGAGGAGGACCAGCACAGGAGGGAGGCACAAAGTGCAAGGGCCATCCGTCGCCGGCTTATTGAACGTCAGTTCTAGGCCCCCTCTCAGGGACTGGCTTGTGCCAATGTCAGCAGATGAATGTAGTTGCTCCACAAGCCCTCAGCCGAGCAGGGCAACCAGGACTTAACCAAAAAACCATGCACACTGCAATTTAACAACAATAATTTATTGAA
Organism: Somniosus microcephalus; assembly: GCF_052327205.1. NCBI lineage: Eukaryota > Metazoa > Chordata > Chondrichthyes > Squaliformes > Somniosidae > Somniosus > Somniosus microcephalus. The sequence continues at coordinate 122,867,567 of NC_140995.1, forward strand.
AACCTCTGCCCTTCCCACATTACATGCTCATGTGGAGAAGCCCCCTCCAAAAACACAAAACTACCAGTCTCGGCCTTACAAAAAGAAAGAAAGACACCAGTCTCGGCCTTACAAAAAGAAATAAAGACACCAGTCTCGGCCTTACATAAAGAAATAAAGACACCAGTCTCGGCCTTACACAAAAACAACTGCACCAGTGTTGGCCTTACAACAAGCACCAGGCATTTGTGCATACCTCTACTTTTTGCCCTGCGAGGGCAATGCCTTGCGCATCCTTGCCTGGCCCCTGCCCGCCCTGCTGCTCCTCCTCAATGGGAGCCCAGTGGCTGCAGCAAGGCTGGGGGAAGGCTGCTGAGGGGCAGATGGCGAGGCGGCAGATGCCCTTGGGGGTCGGCCTGCACCAGCTCTGGCCTTGGAGTGGCCGGCTGCTGACTGCTCCAACTCTGGCTGGGCGGCAGCAGTCTGTCCAGCAGCTCATGGCAGCTGCAATGGCGGAGTGGCAGTGTCGGCTGCAGGAATGGTGGCTACCTGGCAGATCGCAGGTGCTCGCTGGTTGCCTGACACATTGGCACTCGCACGGGCCAGCACTGCAGCATGCGCAGCAAACAGCTGAAGGACAGACTGCTGGGCTGCTGCTGCGCAGCGAGTGCCCTGGCGATGCCTGGCTGATCCAGCGAGGGTGGCAGCAGTTAGTGCCCGTGTGGCCCTGGTCTGTGTCCGCATGACACCAGCCAGTGAATGGATGGCACGACTGAGCACTTGGCTAGAAGCCGACTGTGCTGCCGCGAAGTCCTGCAGAATCCTGGCCTGTGCTGCTGCGATGTCCTGCAGACTCCTGGCCTGTGCTGCATTGAATTGTTCCAGACTCCTGGCCTGTGCTGCACTGAATTGTTGCAGACTCCTGGCCTGTGCTGCCCCGAATTCCTGCACACACCTTGCCAGAGACTCTATGGAGTCAGGCATCCTTGCCACTGCAGCCATAAGCTCAGTGTGCCTGCGCTCAGCCTGGATGGCCATTTCCTCTAGGAGGCGCACCTCCTCTGCGCTGACCATCGCAGGACTGGAGGCCGCACTCACCCTCTGGGGAGAAGTCCGCCGAGCTTCCCCACCCCTCCCGCGTTGCTGCAGGCCGCTGGGCCCCGGAGCTTCACTCTCCTCCGACCCTTCCCCCCGGCTCCCCTCCAGGGAAGACGTGTCCCCTACATCGCCATGGGCTGGCATGGCTGAGGGTGGCACTGATGGGCCGGCTTCCTCTTCCTCCTCCTCGTCTTCCGAAGCGCTGACAGTGGCAGCTTGAGGGCCCGCCTCCTCACCTGGCGATTCACCATCTGAAAGCAGGAAGGCACAAGAGTAGCTTTAGAGCGAGGACAGGGCGGCAGCGAGGGAGGCATGAGTGGTGCCATTCACCGCATTGGTCGGACAGTGGCAAAGGATGCTGATCTGATGCGCAAGTGGAACGAGAGAGGTCCAAAAGGTGATGCCCTTACAATTGGTGCCCAGAACAGGGTCGGCATCTCCACTGGCGACGGGGCCAATCAGCCGGCCTCCCATAATGCACTCCACACGCTGGTCGAGGTCGGAGAGCTCTTTGAGGTCAGGACGGCCTCCGTCGGTGTCAGTTCAGTTGCGCCGGTTGTGCGCAACCTTGGCCTGCAAGAGAAAGGACCGCCTCTAAGTACAGTGTGTAGCCCTGATCTTGCCTGCAATGCCTCCCATGGTCGAATAGCTTGGACAGTGTGTAGCCCTGATCTTGTCTGCAATGCCTCCCATGGTCGAATAGTTTGGACAGTGTGTCGCCCTGATCTTGTCTGCACTGCCTCCCATGGTCGAATAGCTTGGACAGTGTGTAAAGTGCTGAATGTGCAATTGATTTTCATGCCAGTCCCATAGCTGCTGGATGAGTGCTGGCCATTAGGGCTTTCAGGTCCCTTTGCCCATAATGTGAGGTGCACATGCAAGGATGAGGAGGACACTGGAAAGGGTACTCACCCTGACAACCCGAGTGAGGTCGTTGAACTTCTTCCGGCATTGCACAGGAGTCCTGGCAACCACGCTGTTGGAAGACACCCTGTTGGATACCTCCCTCCAGGTTTTCCGGTAGGTGCTGGGCAGCGGCCTCTTGCCACCTTCTGGGAACAAAACATGGCGCCTGCGCTCCACTCCGCCAACCAGCACCCTCAGGTCTCCGTCGCTGAAGCGCTGCGCTCTCTCCCTGGCCTCCTCCATAGTCCTGGGCGTTGTGCAGGTGTAGCTGAAGTGGTCAGGCCTAGGTTGAGGGCTGCAGTGTGCAGGGCATGGCAGGCAAACAAATCCACCCTCCCCCTTTAAGAGATGACCGGCGCCAGAGTGTCTGCTGTCGATCAAGAACTCGCCGCACCTGCGCTGCGCCCGGCCTCAGGGGTATCGCTCAGCACCGCCGGCTTAGCACCTAAAGATAGTCGTGCATCGCCTGTTTTAGCGCAGCAGCAACCTCTTGGGGTGATGCGACTGAATATCGGCGAAGGGGGCGCGACTTTGCGCCGGGCGCAAAATTTAGCGGCCGCCCGACTTTACCGCCCCAAAAGTGGCTATACTGAATTTCTAGGCCATGTGTTTAGGTGCTGTGTGTCAGTGACTGTGGTGTAATGTGTTTGGGTGATGTTTGTCAGTGAGTGTGGAGCGAAGTGTTTGGGTGAAGTGTGTCAGTGAGTGTGGTCCTATGTGTTTGGGTGAAGTGTGTCAGTGAGTGTGGTGCAATGTGTTTGAGTGATGTGTTTGTGAGTGAGTGTGGTGCAGTGTTTTTGAGTGATGTGTGTCAATGAGTGTGGTGCAATGTGTTTGGGTGAAATATGTCAGTGAGTGTGGTGCAATGTGTTTGGGTGAAGTGTGTCAGTGAGTCTGGTGCAGTGTGTTTGGGTGAAGTGTGTTAGTGAGTGTGGTGCAATGTGTTTGAGTGATGTGTGTCAGTGAGTGTGGTGCAATGTGTTTGAGTGATGTGTGTCAGTGAGTGTGGTGCAATGTGTTTGGGTGATGTGTGTCAGTGAGTTCTGTGCAATGTGTTTGGGTGATGTGTGACAGTGAGTGTGGAGCAATGTGTTTAGTTGATGTGTGTCAGTGAATGTGGTGCAATGTGTTTGGCTGATGTTGTAATGATATCAGCAAATAGTGATGGTATTTGCCTGTTTGATTATGATGCCTTACCAGCATATTTGCAGGTATTGATTATTTATGCCTAACCAGCAGAGGGCATGTGAGAGACAAGCAGTTTAGTTTGGTTTTGGTTTCGTTTTAGAGGGATCTCTAAGATGGTGTCTCCTGTAAATGCTGTTAACTGAGTTGAACATACTTTAGATAAAAAGTCATTCTCTTTCATAAATGTCTCGTCATTGAACTCACAAAGAAATCAATACATGGTGTCAGAAGTGATTGAAAGAGATGAAGAGGAAAAATCTGAAGTTAAATCAGCTCTCCACATATTAGCAAGCCAAAAGAGAACATCGTTACTTACCATTGGAGAATAGCTAACAAAGTGAAAAAATGGAAGGTTTACACCCACCGGCGAAGCTTCAGTTGACAGGTAATGTGGCTGAAAATTGGAGGAGGTTCAAACAACGTTTGGAGTTGTATTTATCAGCAATCGGAGCTGACGAGAAAAGTGATAAAATGAAAGCGTCAGTGTTCTTACATGTCATGGGTGATGAAGCGCTGGAGGTGCATAATAACTTCACATTCGCTGCTGATGGAGACAATGGGCCAGAAATTCAGATCGGGGGCTTGCTGCGCGTGCAAGCCCCTGATATGCACTTACCCGACACACTGGCCGTTGACCTCCAGGGACGCTTGGAATTCGATTTTGAAAAAGAAGAATCCCGGGCAGCGTATGACGTCACGCCGCCCAGGAGTGCAGCCAGCGCGAAGCCTGTAGCGCGCTGTGCAACTGAGACACGCCCCTTGAGGTCTCAGTTTAACAGGACACGCCCCCAATGTTTCTGCCAAGCTGCTAAGCATTTTTACATGCAAAGCAGCAGTTTAAATAGGTTTTTGGAAGTTTTTTGAAGATTTTGGTAACTTTTATAAACTTTTAAAAACGTTTACATTATTTTGAAGAATCTGAAGTAGTTTTAAACAGAATTAAAGCAATTTAAAGACTTTTAAAAGCCCTAAAAGAATTTTTTAAATTCCATTTATTTATTTAGCAATGTCGTCGTCATACGTGTCTTCACACTGTTCCCTTTGGGGAACTGTATGAAGTGGTGGAAGGATTTATGGCCATGATTAACGCTCATTCCGTGACCGTAACCATCTTTGAACCAGCCATTAGGGCGGTTAGTCCTATGGCGGGAGGGTTTTACGGGCTCCCACAAGCTATACAAGGAGGGGGGGCCACCCACACCCACGGGCGCAAATATCCCACTGGATGTCAACCCAGAATTTAGAGCCGGAGCTCCGACTCCACTTACCGGGACTGTCTGGAGCGGGGTTACGAAACCCTACCCTGATCTGGCCCAGCGGCGGGGTTCCTACCGCTATGCCAAAGGCCCAATCCGATTAGCAACGTGAAATGGCTGGAATGAGCACAATTCACGGCATTAAAAGAACTCACAATTGAACTGATGATGACCTCAGCAATCTCCTCAAGGAGGTGGAGGCGCAGCGCCTGCTCATCATTGGTAATGAGAAGTCAAAGGCGCCGCAAAAAGGGCAGATGGTAGCTTGGTCTTTCAAGTGGCAGCATAGGGCTCCAGTCACGGGGAGGGAAAAGGCGCAGGAAACGTATGGGTGTCACCTTTTGTGCGGAGTGGGCCTTTTGCATAGCAGTAAGCATCCCCGCCGCTGGGCCAGAAGGAGTAGGGTTTCGAACCCCACTCCAGACAGTCCCGGCAAGTGGAGTCGGAGCTCCAACTATAAATTCTGGGTGGACATCCAGCGGGATACTTGCGTCCGTGGGTGTGGGTGGCCCCCCCCCCTCAAATGGGTTGTGGGAGCCCGTAAAACCCTCACGCCATAGGACTAACCACCCTAATGGCTGGTTCAAAGATGGTTACGGTCACGGAATGAGCGTTAATCACGGCCATAAATCCTTCCACCACTTCATACAGTTCCCGAAAGGGAACAGTGTGAAGATACGTACGACGATGACATCTTGCGCAATGCACCTCCTTGGACCCTCAGTCGCAGATGCGAGGGGGCAAATCGTGCAATTGTTAAATTTTTCATTTTATTGACATGTAAAATGTTGGCCCAGTAATTCCCTTCCAAATGCGCGAGTACGGTCGGGGTACTTACGCGTCTGGCCGGAGGAAATGCCGGTTTTCAGCATGAACAGCGCATGCGGGGAAAACCGGCATTTCCTGTCCTCTGAACGAAGGGGTTCAGAGGCAGAACGCGTGCGCAGTAAAATTCGCCGCTTTCATTCATGCTTTCAGTGAGGTCAAGTCCTTACAACTTACACATGAAAAAAGCATGGGTACAGTTGCTCCAGAGGCTGCGGAGGAAGATATTTCTTATCGTGGAGCTTCTGAAAGTATGTATGTCTGTATATATTCCTTTGGGTGTTATGTATATATTCCTTTACTTATGTGTATGAATGTATTATTGAATTATGACTTTCAGAGAAAGTAACTTATTGGAAAATCATAATTAAAAACATACATTCATACACATAAGTAAAGGAATATAAAACATACATACATATACGTAAAGGAATATATGCGGACATACATACATAATTACTTATTACTGATGAAAAGTTTCTTTCTTAAAAGTGCTGGAAATGTTACATTACTCATTTTAGAACACTCATTTTCACATTCAATTCACACAGCCACAATTGCTCCTTCTACCTACCGTTCTGAAAACCCGTTTAAAAAAAAAAAAATTTAAACTTTAAAACTTACTTAAAATTTCTAAAAATAACTTCCCTCCCTTTCCCAAACAAAAATATTGCCTTTCAGAAGCTCCACGATAAAATATATCTTCCTCCGCAGCCTTGGAACAACTTTACACATGCTTTTTTCAAGTGTAACTTGTAAAGACTTACCCTCACTGAATCCATGAATGAAATCGACGAAGTTCACTGCGCAAGCGCTGCCTGTGCAGTCGCACGCGCTGTGCCTCTGAACCCCTTCGTTCAGAGGACTGGAAATGCCGGCGTTCCCCGCATGCGCTGTGCATGCTGAACGCCGGCATTTCCACCGGCCAGACGCGTGAGTACCCCGACCGTACTCACGCATTTGGACACGAATTTCTGGCCCAATATGAAGTTGGATAAAATAATGGGACAGTTTGAGGCCTACTGTATACCTAAACGTAACGTGACGTATGAGAGGCACAGATTTTTCACGTGTACAGAAAACGGGAGAGACTATTGATCAGTATGTGACTGAACTGAGAAACCGAAGCAAAACGTGTGAATTTGGGGGACTGACAGACTCACTGATAAAAGACAGACTGGTGTGTGGTATTCCAGATAATGGTCTAAGGGAAAGACTGCTAAGAGAGCAAGATCTAGACCTGGGAAAAGCCTTAGCACTGTGTAGGGCTACAGAGACTGTGAAGTCGCAGGCAAAGGAGCTGCCCAGTGACAGTAGCTGCAACGTGGATGCAGTGAGTAAGAACGGACACAAACCGTTTAACAAAAAGAGCGCCAATGTGAAAAAAGAGGCGTGGCCAGTGAACAAAAATGAAAGGGGCAATCGAAAGTCATGTAGTCGATGCGGTACACAGCATACACCAAAAAAGTGTCCAGCATATGGTAAAACATGCAATAGTTGCAACAAAAACAACCATTATGCCCATTGCTGTAAGAACCAAGCGCAACAAAGCAAGGTCCATATAGATGAAAGCGAGATAGAGGAGTTCTATGTGGATGTTGTGTCTGAAAACAAAAAAGGAAAAAGAGACTGGATGTTGACACTAAAAGTGAATGACAAACACATTCCATTTAAATTGGATACTGGAGCACAAGTTAATGTGATATCAGAGACTGATTTTAAGAAAATTAGACCCAGACCAAAGATACATGGAATAAAAGTGAAAGTGACAGGATACTCAGGTACTGATATACCAGTGAAAGGAAGATGCATTGTCAAAGTGACACACAAGGACAGAGAGCACACATTAGCATTAATCATGGTGCCAAAGGATGTGCAAGCCATACTAGGTTTAATAGCCTGTGAGAGACTGAACCTGGTAAAGAGAGTCCTCGTTGTGGAAAGCGAAGGAGAGACAGTCTATGATGAACTCATGAAAGAGTACAACGACCTATTTAAGGGTCTAGGCTGCCTTCCAGGAGAACACACGATCAGAGTAGATAAAAGTATGCCAACGGTCATACATCCATGCAGAAAAGTTCCGTTTGCTCTTCAAAAGCGACTGAAGGCAGAGTTGGACAGGATGGAAAGTCTGAACATGATTCAGAAGATAGATGAGCCAACTGAGTGGGTGGGTTCCCTCGTCGTCGTGGACAAAAAGAATGGAAAGCTCAGAATTTGCCTGGATCCAAGAGATCTAAACAGCGCAATAAAGAGAGAGCACTTCAAGCTTCCTACACGTGAGGAAATCATGTCACAGTTTGCAAATGCAAAGTATTTCAGCAAGTTAGATGCATCATCAGGATTTTGGCAGATGAAACTGGACAAAGCAAGTTCAAGACTGTGCACGTTCAACAGTCCATTTGGCAGATACAGATTCCTAAGGTTACCATTTGGCATTGCCTCAGCTCCTGAAGTGTATCACAAAACTATCCATATGATCTATGAGCACCTGGAAGGAGTTGATACCTCAATGGATGACATCATAGTACAGGGAACCACGAGAACTGAGCACGATGAGAGACTGAAAAAAGTGCTGGAAGCAACAAGGAAAACAAACCTGAAGCTGAATAGAGAGAAATGCCAGCTCGGGGTGACAGAACTGACATTCGTGGGAGATATCCTTAGCAGTGAGGGCATCAGACCAGATCCCAGAAAGGTGTCCGCCATTGAGAATATGCCAAAGCCACAATGCAAAAAGGACGTGCAGAGGTTTAATGGAATGATCAACTATATGGGTAAATTCATATCCAACCTCTCAGAAAAGATGGCGCCACTGAGACAACTAACTGAAAAGAACATAGAATGGGAATGGAATCATGAGCATGAGAAGTCATGGAGTGATCTAAAGAAACTGCTCACAGAGGAACCAGTTCTGAGGTTTTATGACCCAGCGAGACCCATCAAGATATCATCAGATGCATCACAGAGTGGGCTCGGTGCCGTTCTTCTGCAAAAATATGACTACTGGCAACCTATTGCATATGCATCGCGCTCAATGACAGACGCGGAGACGTGATATGCTCAAATAGAAAAGGAGCTGCTCAGCATCACATACGCCTGTGAAAGATTTCACCAGTTTGTGGCAGGACAAGCAATCAGTGTAGAGACTGACCATAAGCCCTTGATTGCATTGTTCCAAAAGCCACTAAATAGCTGTCTGCTTAGAATACAAAGAATGATGATCAGGCTGCAATGCTATACACTGAATGTTGCGTACACACCGGGTAAGCTGATGTATACAGCAGACACGTTGTCCAGAGCTGTTGACCCAGGAGAGCCCGCAAACACCAAAATGGATGAAAAAGTGAACGCCTACGTGGACATGATCACAAGTGCACTGCCCATAGCAGATGCAAAAATGGAGCTCATAAAGACAAACAAAGATGAAACACTGAGACGGCTGAGGAAAAGCATCTTGGATGGATGGCCCAACATGAAGCAAGACTGCTCACCTGACATAGCAGAGTACTGGAACTCCAGGGCGGAACTATCAGAGGTCGAAGACATCATCTACAAAGGAAGTAAAATAGTTATCCCAAAGAGTCTGAGAAAAGAGATGCTAAAAAGGATCCATGGAGGACATCTGGGAATCGAAAAGTGTAAGAAAAGAGCACGAGAGGTGATGTACTGGCCACGAATCAACCAAGATGTGACAAATGAGGTGTCAAATTGCACAATATGCCTGAAATATCGAGCAAGCAATCCGGTAGAACCACTAAAGCCACACCCAGCGCCAGACAGACCTTACCAGAAGGTAGGCGCTGACTTATTCGTATGTCAAGGGAGGGACTATCTTGTAGTCACAGACTATTACTCCCTGTATCCAGAGGTTTGTAGACTGTACAGCACCACTGCAGATGCTGTGATAACATGTATGAAAGCCATATTCTCCAGACATGGCGTGGCAAGCGAAGTCTTCACAGACAACGGATCCCAGTTTTACAATGCAAGTTTCCAACACTTTGCCAGAGTGGGACTTTGTCCACACAACGTCAAGTCCTCACTTTCCACAGTCCAATGGACTGGTGGAATAATCGGTCCAGACAGTGAAAAGACTGATGTACAAGGCAAAAGACAGTGGAACTGACTTCTACCAGAGCATGCTTGTATACCGCACAACGCCGCTCGAGTGTGGTAAGTCACCAGCCCAACTCCTTATGGGACGTCGGCTAAGGTCAAACCTACCCATCCCGGAGAACCTCCTGAAAACAAAAGAGGGGGAGAAAGTGAGGAAGTTCAAAAGAACAACAGAAAGAAAAGCAAAAGTACTACTATGACAGAGGAACACAAAACCTACCTGAACTCCACACTGGTGACCAAGTAAGGTTCAAAGACAAAACAAACATATGGACTCAGAAGGGAACTGTCCTGAATGAAGTTCAACCAAGATCATACACCATTCAGACAGATGAGGGTGCTGTTCTGAGAAGAAATCGTCGGGATCTTCTCATGAGACCAGCCACAGCAAGTCAAAAGTCTGAGACTGTTGAACAACCTGATCACACAGCAGGTCAAAAGACTGATACTGTTGAACAACCTGATCACACAGCTGAGAAACCATCATCTGAGGCAACAACTCAGATTCAAGGACAATCAATCAGAAAATCCTCAAGACGTGTGAAGCCTCCTGAGAGACTCATTGAGCATATTTAAGGACTATTGTTATAGAAGGAAGTAATGTTATCTTATTCTTTCTTCCATTTCTAGTGTATTTACATATTTCATGTGAACACACAAAACAAGGTTAAAAAACCTTGATCGTGATAATGATAATGTAAGTTCATTAAGTGTTACAGTTAAAATGCAGATTAATACAAAGAAAACATGTTGTTAGATAAAAGTAAAATACTTTTGTTTTAAGAAAGGGAGATGTAATGATATCAGCAAATAGTGATGGTATTTGCCTGTTTGATTATGATGCCTTACCAGCATATTTGCAGGTATTGATTATTTATGCCTGACCAGCAGAGGGCATGTGAGAGACAAGCAGTTTAGTTTGGTTTTGGTTTCGTTTTAGAGGGATCTCTAAGATGGTGTCTCCTGTAAATGTTGTTAACTGAGTTGAACATACTTTAGATAAAAAGTCATTCTCTTTCATAAATGTCTCGTCATTGAACCCACAAAGAAATCAATACAGATGTGTGTCAATGAGTGTGGTGCAATGTGTTTGGATGAAGTGTGTCAGTGAGTGTGGTGCAATGTGTTTGGGTGAAGTGTGTCAGTGAGTGTGTTGCAATGTGTTTGGGTGATGTGTGTCAGTGAGTGTGGTGCAATGTGTTTGGGTGAAGTGTGTCAGTGAGTGTGTTGCAATGTGTTTGGGTGAAGTATGTCAGTGAGTGTGGTGCAATGTGTTTGGGTGATGTGTGTCAGTGAGTGTGGTGCAATGTGTTTGGATGATGTGTGTCAGTGAGTGCGGTGCAATGTGTTTGGGTGAAGTGCGTCAATGAGTGTGGTGCAATGTTTTTGGGTGAAGTGCGTCAGTCAGTGTGGTGCAGTGTGTTTGGGTGAAGTGTGTCAGTGAGTCTGGTGCAGTGTGTTTGAGTGATGTGTGTCAGTGAGTGTGGTGCAATGTGTTTGGGTGATGTGTGTCAGTGAGTTCTGTGCAATGTATTTGAGTGATGTGTGACAGTGAGTGTGGTGCAATGTGTTTTGGTGAAGTGTGTCAGTGAGTGTGGAGCAATGTGTTTGGGTGAAGTGTGTCAGTGAGTGTGTTGCAATGTGTTTGGGTGAAGTGTGTCAGTGAGTGTGTTGCAATGTGTTTGGGTGAAGTATGTCAGTGAGTGTGGTATAGTGTGTTTGGGTGATGTGTGTCAGTGAGTGTGTTGCAATGTGTTTGGGTGAAGTATGTCAGTGAGTGTGGTATAGTGTGTTTAGGTGATGTGTGTCAGTGAGTGTGGAGCGAAGTGTTTGGGTGATTTGTGTCAGTGAGTGTGGTGCAATGTGTTTGGGTGATGTGTGTCAGTGAGTGTGGGGCAATGTGTTTAGGTGATGTGTGTCAGTGAGTGTGGAGCGAAGTGTTTGGGTGATTTGTGTCGGTGAGTGTGGTGCAATGTGTTTGGATGATGTGTGTCAGTTAGTGTGGTGCAATGTGTTTGGGTGAAGTGTGTCAGTGAGTCTGGTGCAGTGTGTTTGGGTGAAGTGTGTCAGTGAGTGTGGTGCAGTGTGTTTGGGTGAAGTGCGTCAGTCAGTGTGTAGCAATGTGGTTGGGTGATGTTTGTCAGTGAGTGCGGTGCAATGTGTTTGGGTGAAGTGCGTCAATGAGTGTGGTGCAATGTTTTTGGGTGAAGTGCGTCAGTCAGTGTGGTGCAGTGTGTTTGGGTGAAGTGTGTCAGTGAGTCTGGTGCAATGTGTTTGGGTGAAGTGTGTCAGTGAGTGTGGTGCAGTGTGTTTGAGTGATGTGTGTCAGTGAGTGTGGTGCAATGTGTTTGGGTGATGTGTGTCAGTGAGTTCTGTGCAATGTATTTGGGTGATGTGTGACAGTGAGTGTGGTGCAATGTGTTTAGGTGATGTGTGTCAGTGAGTGTGGTGCAATGTGTTTGGGTGAAGTGTGTCAGTGAGTGTGGTGCAATGTGTTTGGGTGATGTGTGTCAGTGAGTTCTGTGCAATGTATTTGGGTGATGTGTGTCAGTGAGTGTGGTGCAATGTGTTTGGGTGAAGTGTGTCAGTGAGTGTGGTGCAATGTGTTTGGGTGATGTGTGTCAGTGAGTTCTGTGCAATGTATTTGGGTGATGTGTGACAGTGAGTGTGGTGCAATGTGTTTTGGTGATGTGTGTCAGTGAGTGTGGTGCAATGTGTTTAGGTGATGTGTGTCAGTGAGTGTGGTGCAATGTGTTTGGGTGAAGTGTGTCAATGAGTGTGATGTGATCAGTTTGGGTGATGTGTGTCAGTGAGTGTGGTCCTATGTGTTTGGGTGAAGTGTGTCAGTGAGTGTGGAGAAATGTGTTTGGGTGATGTGTGTCAGTGAGTGTGTAGCAATGTGGTTGTGTGATGTTTGTCAGTGAGTGCGGTGCAATGTGTTTGGGTGAAGTGTGTCAGTCAGTGTGGTGCAGTGTGTTTGGGTGAAGTGTGTCAGTGAGTCTGGTGCAGTGTGTATGGGTGAAGTGTGTCAGTGAGTGTGGTGCAGTGTGTTTGGGTGAAGTGTGTCAGTGAGTCTGGTGCAATGTGTATGGGTGAAGTGTGTCAGTGAGTGTGGTGCAGTGTGGTTGGGTGAAGTGTGTCAGTGAGTGTGGTGCAATGTGTTTGGGTGAAGTGTGTCAGTGAGTGTGGTGCAGTGTGTTTGGGTGAAGTGTGTCAGTGAGTCTGGTGCAATGTGTATGGGTGAAGTGTGTCAGTGAGTGTGGTGCAGTGTGGTTGGGTGAAGTGTGTCAGTGAGTGTGGTGCAATGTGTTTGGATGAAGTGCGTCAGTGAGTGTGGTACAATGTGTTTGGGTGTAGTGCCTCAGTGAGTGTGGTACAATGTGTTTGGGTGATGTTTGTCAGTGAGTGTGGCACAATCTGTTTGGGTCATGTGCCCATAACGGTTCAATAGCTGTCAGTGTGTGCAAAGTGTCAGATGTGTGTATGTTCGTCTTGCAGCAGCGGTAAGTGTGTGAGGGTGAGGTGAACCTATGAATGTGAGGTATGAGTGGTGTTTGGTAGAGATTGTTGGTAGGTGAGTGATGTGGTTGTGATGCATTGAGCAGTGTTTGAGGCTTCTGGATGGTGGGATTTGACATTTGAAGATTAATTCACTGACCATGACCACTCGTGATGTTATTAAACTTCTTCCTGCAGTGCAACCAGGTCCTCGGGGTGACACAGCTGTGGCTATCAGCTCCCATTGCCGTTTTCAATTTTGCCTGGAGAGCCTCCTGGTCCCTTGTGGAAATAGGGCCTGTCTTCCACCTCTGCACCAAGGCCCCCAGTGTCTCAGAGAACCTTGTGCACATTCTCTCCCCTGTTGTGACATCAGTAGTTGTTTTGCACTTGTTTTCCAGCCCGTTGAATGAGCTGCTGCAGGCAGATGCACCTTCACTTTAAGAAGAGCAGAGTGCTTTTTAAAAGTGGAGGCTAGCTTACATTGGTGCTAGGGTCGCATGAACTTGGGCACCGTGCTGAGTGTTCAGCCATTCGCTCGTTCAGCGCTGGGCTGAGCGCTACAATCATAATTAGCAGGCAGCATGAAGGCCACGTGCTGCCCACATTCCTTTCAATGGGCGTCGGGTAATCGCGCATCGCAATCTCCACATCCGTTTTCGAGGGCAATTCTATTTTTAGCCCTTAATCTACGAGTTAGTGGTTTATGCCTCAGAGTTCGACAAATATTTAACTCTTCTTGATGAGATGGAGGGGATAATAGACCTATGAGCCCTGTTGCTTAAGTGGGTGGAAGAAAAGTGACACATTTTATTACCCTTTATGTGCCCTGTATAATTGCCATTTATACAACATGTTCACAGATTAACGACATAATGCTTTGTTTGTTTGTATTTCAAAACACAAAATTTTATAAAAATATAGGGGGATAAATTCGGTATCGCCCCGTTTGGGGCGCTAGTATTGGCGGTGCGCAAAGTTTAGCGCCAGGCGCAAATTCTCGCCACCTTGAGCGATATTGGGTTGCAGCGCCCCTGAAGGTGATTGCGGCGCCAAATCAGGTGCTGCACGATAGTCTTAAGGCGCTAACCCGGCGGCACGACGCAATTTCTCCGCGGGCGGGCGCAGCGCAGGTGCTGTCAATTATCGATTTCACCCAGACACGCTGGCGCCGGCCAGCTCTTAAAGGGGCGGATCGATTATCATCTGCAGCCACACTCTGCGCCTTGTAGGCCTCAAAATCGGCGGCAACCTACCTGTGGTGGGCAAAACTTCAACCACATGGAGAGGGCCAGGGAGAGAGTGCAGCGCTTCAGCGAGGGGGCATTGGATGCTCTGGTTGATGCGGTGGAGCGCCGGCGATCTGTGCTGTACCCGGAGAATGGCAGGAGGCCTCAACACACCGAATACCGCAGAGCTTGGAGGGAGGTTTCCCAAAGAGTCACCTCCAGCAGCATGGTTCCGAGGACTCCTGTGCAATGCAGGAAGAAGTTCAACGACCTCACTCGGGTCGTCGGGGTGAGTGCCTTTTTCAGAATCATCTTCATCCCTCCATCTGCACCTCACTTTATGGGCAGAGGGTGTGCAAAGCCCCAATGGCCAGCTGTCATCCAACACCCATGGCCCTTTCTGGAAACACACACGCACATTCAGCTCAGTGCATAATGTAAGGGCTATTCGACCATGGGAGGCATGTGATGACAGATCAGGGCAGCATAATGTAAGGGCTATTCGACCATGGGAGGCATGTGATGCCAGATCAGGGCAGCATAATGTAGGGGCTATTCGACCATGGGAGGCATGTGATGCCAGATCAGGGCAGCATAATGTAAGGGCTATTTGACCATGGGAGGCATGTGATGCCAGATCAGGGCAGCATAATGTAAGGGCTATTCGACCATGGGAGGCATGTGATGCCAGATCAGGGCAGCATAATATAAGGGTTATTTGACCATGGGAGGCATGTGATACCAGATCAGGGCAGCATGTTTCATCACACCCCGTCCTTTCTCTTGCAGGCCAAGCTGGTGAGTAACCGCAGGCAACAGCTTCGGACCGGAGGAGGCCGGCCTCACCTGCAGACCCTTACAGACCTGGAGGGGCGAGTCCACCAGATCGTTGCAAGCCGGATGATTGGCCCCGTCACCTCGGGAGATGCCGACCCCATTGTGGACAGCGATGGTAAGGTCATCACCTTTTTGACCTCTCTCCTTCCACTTGTTCCCCACACCAGCATGCTTTTTCGCTCTCGACCCAATTCAGAGCATTGCAGCACTCATGCATCCCTTGCTGCCACCCTGTCCTTTCACTAAAGCCACTCTTGAACCTCCCTGCTTTCAGATGCTGCATCACCAGCTCAGGAGGCGGGCCCTCAAGCTGCCACTGTGACTGCGTCCAGAGGCGATGAGGAGGAGGAAGCCGGACCATCCGTTCAACCCTCAGGTGAGCCAGCCCATCTCCAGACTGGGGAGACTCCTTCCCTGGAGGGGAGCGGGGGGGGAATGCTCTGAGGAGGATCCAGCTCCAGGACTCAGTGGCCTGCAGCAATGCGAGGGGGTTAGGGAAGCTCGGGGGCCGTCTCCCCGGAGGGCGAGTTGGGCCGCAAGTGCTGCAGCACAGAGTGCAGAAGAGGTGCGTGCCCTTGCTGAAATGAGCGCCCAGGTTGGGCTGAGGCACACTGAGCTCAAGGCTGCAGTGGGAAGGATGCCTGAATCCATTGAGACACTGGCAAGGAGTGTCCAAGACTTCAGAGCAGCACAGGCAAGGAGTGTGCAGGACTTCGGCGCAGCACAGGCAAGGAGTGTGCAGGACTTTGGCACAGCACTGGCAAGGATTGTCCAGGGCTTCAGCGAAGCAATGGCACCTGCTATGCAAGTGCTGAGTTCTGCCACGCAGCCACTCGCTGGTCTCATGCAGATGCAGATTGAGGCCACGCGAGCACTGACTGCTGCCACCCTCGCTGGATCGGGCAGGATTCCCCGGGGCCCTAGCCGCACCACAGCAGGCCAGCAATCTGTGCACCAGCCGATTGCTGCGCATGCTGCGTTGCTGCCCCGTCAGAGTGACAGTGTGTCGGCCGACCAGGGAGCTGCTGTCCGCTCTCAGGATGACAGCATTCCTGATGCCACCACTGGCACTTCTCCACTGCAGCTGCCACCACCTGTAGGACAGACTGCTTCCGCCCATGCAGAGTTGGAGCAGTCAGCAGCCGGGCCCTCCAGGCCCAGAGCTCGTCCAGGCCGTCCCTCGGGGGCATCTGCGGTTTCGGACAGTCAGCAGGCCTCCCCCAGCCTTGCTGCAGCCACTGGGGTCCCATTATGGAGGAGCTGCAGGGCGGGAAGGGGCCAATGCCGAAAGGGAAGCAGATCACCATCGAGGGGAAAAAAGTAGAAGGTGCTGCTGATTCCTGTTATTTGTTTCTTTTAAGGCCGAGGATGCTGGTCTGAATGTTAGTTATGTTTTGGACAGTCTCCCAGGTGTGAGAGTGACTTATGTTTTGGACAGTCTCCCGGGTGTGAGAGTCTTATGTGGCTGTCTGTTTGTTTTGCTTTTTGTTGCCATTGCTTTGTCATGCGGGAAGGAAGCACATTTTGTTAAATAAACAACTTTCTTTGTTCACAATGGCCATGTCTGTTCTTTGCACAAATTTTGCCCTTGACCGGCTTAGGGGTAGCATAATGGTGCCATTCATGTTCTTGGAATTGCAGCAAGCATTCCCTGAGAGGGGCCTAGAAGCGACTTGCTATAAGCCTCTGACGGACGGCCCTTGCAGTTTGTGCCTCCCTCCCATCTTGGTGCTGCTGCTCCTCCTCCTCCTCCTCCGCTGGTGTTTCAATGTCTGGTGGCATTGGCTGGGTCCTGAGCATTGCCAGGTTATGCAGCATGCAGCACACAGCCACGAAGTGGGAGACTCACTCAGGTGAGTACTGAAGGGCTCCTCCGGAATGGTCCAGACAGCGGAACCATTGCTTCAGCATGCCGATTGTGTGCTCAATGATGTTCCTGGTCGCTTGATGGCTCTCATTGTAACGTTCTTCAGCAGGGGTGCTGGGTGAACGGAGCAGGGTCATCAGCCAGGGGCACAGAGGATAGCCCTTTTCCCCGAGAAGCCAGCCTCCTGGGTGAGCCGGGGCCTCGAAAAGGTCTGCCACAGAAGTCTGGCGCAGGATGAAGGCGTCATGGCTGCTGCCTGGAAAGTGGGCATTCACAGCGAGTATCAGCTGTCGGTGGTCACACACCAGCTGCACATTCAAAGAATGGAACCCCTTTCGGTTGCGGAAATCCTCCGCATTCTCTAGAGGCACCCACAAAGCCACATGCGTGCAGTCAATGGCGCCCTGCACCATGGGGAAGCCCGCAATCTTTGCGAAGCCCTCTGCGCGCTCTCGCTGCTTGTCCGGGGTCGTCGGGAAGGAGATGTACTGCCGTCTCCTTTTAAAGAGGGCATTAGTCACTTGACGGATGCAGCAATGCACCGCGAACTGTGAGATGCTGGCAATGTCCCCAGTAGCAACCTGAAAGGAGCCGCTTGCATAGAAGTTTAGAGCCACAGTGATCCTCACAGCCACCGACAGAGATGTCCTGCACCTTAGTTGAGGCTGCAGATCTGGCTGAAGCAGGTGGCAGAGCTCAGTGACCACCTCCTTACTGTAGCGCAGCCTTCGGAAACACTGCTCCTCCGACATGTTGATATATGAAAACTGCTGGCGGAAAACCCTGGCAGTGTAAGGTCTCGTGGGGCGATGTCTGTAGGCCCTCCTCCATCTGGCCATGCCTGCCACTCTATCCCTGCATCTCTGTGCCCTGTCAATATGATTGAGAAACACGACGTTCCCATCCAATGCAGCCCCCATAGTAAGTGCGCACTGAAAGTTATGCCGTTTGAGAAGCTCACCAACTGCAAAGTGATGTTCAGAAGGCTAAAGTTCCTCTGCCAGCACTGGCTCACTGCAGAAATGGCTCTCAGTGTGTAGCTGAGCAACCCTCTCTCTCTCTCTCTCAAAGAAGTTGTGGTCCAAAAATGGCTGCCACTAATAATCCAGAACAGTCCCCTTTAAAGAGCGCCCCCCGAGCCCGACAGTGACCGGGAAACATTCCAGGTATCCTGTCCTTGTTAGCGCCAGGCGGAACGGAGGGGGGCGCCACTGAATTTCCTGTCCGGGGCGCTCCAAAGGTGTTGCACACTGAAATTACATCATGATCTGCGTGCGCCGGTGAGCGGGCACTACGGTTTAGCGCCAGCGCTAAATGTCCGCTCAATATGGGAAGAGGCGCAGGGTTCACAGCGCCCGGGCGCTAGTTGGTTAGCGCCCCACTTCTCGACCTCTTTAGGCGCTAATGGGTGGCACAACCAACCAAATTTTTCCCCCATAGTATTTATAAGCATGTAAACTAAATTACATTGTGGGATTGCTAAACCTGGGTTTTGGTTAAACACATATGTTAAAAAAGATGTTGATATTGGAATTTAATGCTGGACCAAAGCAATTATTGTCAGAACCTTTGTTCCCTTAACAACCCATTCATTGATATTGTTTGCCATTAACCTTATGTTTAATTGACATTTTCGATGTAAAGGGCATTGTCAAAACACCATTTGTACAGAGCAATTCGCAGTATAGGCAATAATGGCTAACTATTTGCTTTAAGTAAATATTTGAGAAGGGTTCACAATGTATTGTCCATAAATAGAAGAGGATGTTTGCTAATGACCAGTCCTGGATATTGAGCCGGTTGTTTGTCCCTTGAATGGAGAACTTTAATTGCTTGGTTTGTTTTAAGTCCCAATCTTACAGTGGCTGTGACCAAGGTCTGATTCGCAGAACAGATTGGTTTGAAGAAAGACCCACACCATACTATATAAACAATTTCTGATTTTAAAGAAGCAGGGACTGATAATGACAGGAGACAGTGAGGCAGGAAGTACCTGTGGTAAGTGTCCAGCTTTTTTTTTCAGACCCATGAGGTTTACCAAGTTTTATGTTATACATATTTAATTTTTCTCAAAAATATACACAAACTAAGCTGAAGAACAATTATTATATTAATATTTGAAGATGCCATAATTTTCCTCTTCTGATATGTAAAAAGGTATGCATATCATCTGTACTATAAGCAATGATGTTGTACACAGTATAGTTTTAGAGAAAAATTAAGCAGGAAGTATTTGTTTCTTATAAATGGTAACAGTGAGTTTCAGTTACATTACCATTTTTAGTTATTAATTTCATGTAGGTTGAAATGATGATGTGCAAAATCAAGAATGAATGTGTTAATGCATTTGTATAAATTTATTTTCTAATTTTAGCATAAGTATTAACACTTCATTAAATTAGGTTTCATAAAAATGTATTAATGCATTGACATCATATGTTGCAATTTCAATCCACATCAGCTGGCTCTATCATTCGATCAAAATTGAAACATGTAGCAGCAGATGTGGGGTAATGTATGTATGTGGTGTATGTGTGTGTGTGTGTGTGTGTGTGTGTGTGTGTGTGTGGTGTACGTGTGTATATGGTGTATGTGTGTAGGGTGTGTGTGTACGGTGTGGTGTATGTGTGTGTGTGCGCGCATGCATGTATGTGAAGTCTCCCAGGTTCAGCTATTCAGAAATGACAGCCCCGATTTTAATCCCTTCCAACCCCGCCCGCACACGGCAAGAATGGAGCACGCGGGGAGTTCAAATTAGCCTACTGATGCACACTATCTGGGACCGTGAATGATTAATAACCACTTCGACTAAGGTATCAGGGGGCATCCTATGGA
Source organism: Somniosus microcephalus (assembly GCF_052327205.1). NCBI lineage: Eukaryota > Metazoa > Chordata > Chondrichthyes > Squaliformes > Somniosidae > Somniosus > Somniosus microcephalus. The sequence continues at coordinate 122,887,204 of NC_140995.1, forward strand.
ACCATACCCTATAATGAGTCAGGGTCTTCAGGAACAGAGAAGAGAGGAGAGGACAGGACAGGAGAGGAGTGGAGAAAATTTATATCACTTTTGAGCTGAAGTCTTCGACTCCAGTACTAAAGCAGTGCAATACTGCAACTGTGATTCCAGTGTGAATACATATGCCGTGAGTATTTGTGAGAAAATGAAATGATTGCCTAGCAACATTTTGTTACAATGTAATTTTGGCAACTCTAATGAATGTCAGGTAAACATTATATAGATTAGATCCGATCCTCTATTATCACTGAATCTTACTATTCAACGTTTTAACTGCCTTTAGCTATTTAAAAGGTGGCAGAAAATTGTTCATGTGATACAAAAATAAATTAAGAAATGTCACAATTTTATGTAAGTGAAACAATCATTTTATGAGTGATTAAGCAAAATTGGACATGCTAGAAATACTAGTCTTTTTACCATGTATGTTACTTTTTCCAAAATACTCTTATTCCAACTTTTTTTAATTTGCTGTGATTTTATTCCAAACATCAAATTATCTCATGACATTATGAGTGAAGTCTACCCAATCCAGTAACAAGATTACTGATTCCTACACAACAGAAATAGATCAGTATCAGGTTTGATCAAGATCTTTGTATAGAAACAGTATAATTTAATATTTTAGGTAAATACTTGCTTAATATCAGTCTCTTGAATTCAAAAGTCACCTCCGTACTAACTGTCATTTATGCAAAATTTCAACAGCAAAGTTTGCATGTTAAACTGATTTTAGGGTTTAATAGATAACTTTGCCAATGAAGGGGGAACGCTAAGTGTGAGATGTACAAATGCCCTTTAAAATAAAATGGACTGTTCAACTTCAAAAGTAGAGGCTCCAAAATGTTTGTTGGCTGAGAAAATCAATAGCTGCAATTTCTGTTACAACTTAAATATTGTAGTGCATTAACTATCATTCTATGAAGTAAACCTCATTATAGAAAAATAAAACAAATAATACAGCTAAAAATAGACATCTATTTTGTTTACTTAAATGTTGTATCATTTATTGTTGTGTGATAAATACTGACATATCTAACTATTTGAACTCAACTTGCTCCACAGAGTATCACCATCAGACATTGGGATGAATGAGAATTAAACCATTGTGGATATGTACCTCCGACAAAAGAGGATTTCCATAAATATGTTTATAAAATAAAGGTAAGTTAATCTATATATATATAATATATATATACATATATATTGCTATATCTATACTTTATATACTATTATAAAATATTGTAGGATGTTAAAGCACAATTTGTCTACTTGGATGATGTAATTTATTCAGGCAAACCTTTTTCTATGTCGCAAATAAAATCCATTACAGAGTCTGTTATTTTGGATATAAAACTGATATTAAGCAATATATCAGAAGAACATAAACTAGGAGCAGGAGTAGGCCATACGGCCCCTCGAGCCTGCTGCACCATTCAATAAGCTCCTGGTTGAACTTTTACACCAACTCCACTTTCCCGCCTATTCCCCATATCCCTTGGTTCCCTTAGTGCCCAACAATCTAGCGATCTTAGTTTTGAGCCTCCACAGCCCTCTGAGGTAGAGACTTCCAAAGATTCGCCACCCTCTGAGTGAAGAAATTCCTCCTCCTCATCTGAGCCCTAAGTGGCTGGTCCCTAAGAAGCAACTAAGAATATTTAATTATGCTGTTTCTATAAAAGATCTTGTTGATCAAACTCGATACTCATCTATTTATGCTGTCTAGAAATCAATAACATTGCTATTGGATTGGGTATACATCACCAATAATGTCATGAGAATGTTCTGAGGTTTGAAATAAAATCAAACATATTTTGGAAAAAGTAACATGCTTTGGTAAAAAGACTAGTATTTCTAGTATGTCAGATTTTACTGAATAATCATAAAAGATTGTTTAATTTACATAAACTTGTGATACTTCAAACATTTTAGTTTGATAGAGTATACAGTGGAATTGAAGTATATATATTATTTGTTGTTGTTTTGCACCTCTTCTAGTGCATGTTGATGTGATGAAGAGAAGCAGCAAAGAATAGACTTCAATAAAGGCTTAGGACTAGGCTGAGAAATCAAAAACCAACGAGCCTTTGAAAGGAAGCACAATGGACACAAATCTCTTTGAGACAACAGAAACTGTTCAATACTGTTATGAATTTGTAAATGGATCTTGCCCTAAAGCAACCCGATCAAACATCCTTCGGTCTTCAATGTATATAGTTTTGCTGCTATTAATTCTCTTTACTGTCATTGGTAACATGTTAATCATTATTTCAATTTCCCATTTCAAATACCTTCACACGCCCACCAATTATCTGATTCTTTCTTTGGCCACCGCTGACTTTCTGCTGGGATTCTTGGTTATGCCTTACAGCATGGTGAGATCTGTAGAAACGTGTTGGTATTTAGGGCAGTTGTTTTGCAAGATTCACTCCAGCTGTGATGTTATGCTCAGCACAGCTTCGATATTGCATCTGTGTTTCATCTCTATTGACCGTTACTATGCAGTGTGTGACCCACTGAGATACAAAATAAGAATGACTTTCTTCTCAGTACAGATGATGATCTTCATGAGTTGGGCTGTTTCAGCTGTATTTGCTTTTGGCTTAATCTTTTTAGAATTAAATATAAAAGGAATTGAGGAATTTTACTACAATAATATTGCTTGCTATGGGAGCTGCATGCTTATATTTAGTGAAATATCAGGGGTGGTTGCCTCAATGATTTCCTTTTGCATCCCTGGAGTCACCATGTTGTGTATTTATTGTAAGATATATTTTGTGGCTATAAAACATGTCAGAAGCATAAACGGAATAACAATTCAAGTTCAAAATATCACAGAAAACAGAAGTAGACTTTCACGAAACAATGAAAGAAAAGCTACCAAAACTCTAGGAATAGTGATGGGTGTCTTCCTGATGTGTTGGTCTCCATTTTTCATTTGCAACACAATGGAGGCTCTTGTTAATTATTCAACCCCGCCTGTGTTGTTTGATGCTCTTGTTTGGTTTGGTTACTTGAATTCTACTTTCAATCCCATAATCTATGGCTTCTTCTTTTCCTGGTTTAGAAAAGCTGTTAGAATCATTTGGACGTGCAAAATATTTCAACCTGTTTCTTCTAAAATGGACTTGTCCTGTGAGTAAAATATACAGAAATAGTAAACAGCGTGTAAAAGTGGACACTAAACAAGCTATTTGTCACTTTGACTAGTTTGCTCCCTGTGAGCAACTTGAGCCCATCATGTGCCGTGAGAATACAGTTTAGGTTGCATCATCCAGAATTAACCCCTAATTATCCTATTATATAATAACACTATTTTTGGTATTTATGCAGGATTCCCATTGTGTCCCCTATCAGTTTGAACATGCAAACATTACACACCAGATAAGACTAGTATAAGCTAAAATCACTACAATATTTACAATTTAAACAAAGAAGTATCAGAACCAGGCAAGTACCTCACAAAACAAGGTAACATTGTTATGTACACAGGCCCCGAAAATCCACAGCCATCAACATAAGAGGGGTGAGACCAGGGGCCGTGATCCTAAATGTAAGAATTCCCAAATCCTGGCCTTACACTGAGCCCCATTGAATCATCAGTGAAGGTATGTCTTTATTGCATTTTAAGCATACTATCCCCAATCACACTTTGATCAAAGAAAGCCCCTATCACAATTAATCTTTGGTCAGAGGAGCCTTCTAATACAGGTCCCAAAAATCCACAGTCATCTCTGATCTTCCACTTTAAACTTGGGAAAGGAACAGCATCAATTTTAATTTTACATCAGAGGGTTCTGACTGAAGGTCATCGACCTGAAACATTGGGGTTGATTTTCATTCAGAAGTCGGGAAGGAGGCGGGGCTACAACTTTCGGGGTTGTAGTCCCGGCTCCATCGAGATGCGGCCAATCCACACGATTTTCACTTGATTGACCTTGTTGAGCACGCCCAGCGGGCTCAGCAGGCCAATTAAGGGCCACCCGGCAACAGGTGACGTCACAGACTGAAATTTCATCTGTCAAGACGTTTTGACAGATGAAATATCAGTGTTTCACAGCTGTTTGAAGCTGTCAAACACTGACAGTCTTACTTCTAACCTGAGTCCTTCTACACAGACTCAGTTAGAAATCTCACCGGCACAGAAAGCTGCAGGCTGTCACTTTTGACAGTTTGCAACCATTCTGCTTTCTGTGCCTAGATGATGGACTCCCGAAACCTAGAGGAAGGAAGGCTGAAAAGGTAAGTACAGGTAATTCAAACTTCTTTACACACTTTACACACACCAAACACACTTACCTTTGCACTCATGCACACATTACTCACCTGAACACCGGCATCTCGACCCCAAGTCCTTCAACCCGACGGCCCGACTCCTCTAACTTGCCGTGGTTTGGAGCCATCGGGAATCCCACACTTCCAGCTTTAAAATAGGGATTAGGCTAAAAACTGCCTGTTAACTACCTGCTAACCGGCAGTTAATTGGCACTAATCCCTTCCCGCCTCGTGTAGGCAGGTCCCAGTGCAGGCCGGATACCCACCTCCTTTGAAACTTACATGGAGGCGGGTTGAGCCGGGATGGTGTCGGGACCCCCGAATTTGGGACTTTAACACCCCGCACGCCTCCAATCCCGACTCCACGGGTCAATTAATATCGACCCCATTAACTTTGTTTCTCTCCCCACAGATACTGCCTGACCTGCTGAGTGTATCCAGCATTTTATATTTTTCTATTAGCATCAATTTTAATCTGGGTAACTACAGCTTACTTCCCCCCACCCCTCCCCCCCTCCCCCACCACCACCCCTGCTCCCCAATTTTATGTAATGATTTTACTGTGACTACTAGTTTCGATTCTGTGGCACTGCACGTGGATATCTTTTAAAATATATTTTTGGAATTCTTTGCGGCGTACTGTGTTATTTATGGACATCTCTTTGTCGCTGTCTCTCTTTTATCCACATCTCTGGTTTTTTGTCCGGTGCTGTTTTGACTCACAATTCAGGGGCAGGATGCTGTTGGCTTCAACATTACACATAATAGGACTATCATGGCATTACTCTTAAGGGTATTACCTTTTGGTTATTCATTTATCTAAAGATCACTGCAGGCAGATGAATTGCTTGCAAGAGGAAACTGCACTAAAGTCTCAGCACCGGCTATGGACACGACAATGGCACACCCAGCCCAGTCGACCCTGCAAAGTCCTCCTCATCAATATCTGGGGAATTCTGCCAAAATTGGGAGAGCTGTCGCACAGATTGGTCAAGCAACAGCCTGACTGTCCCAGTCTCCTCGATCATCATCCCTGGATATGTCCTGTCCCACCGGCAGCACAGGCCCACCAGGGGTGGCGGCACAGCGATATGCAGTTGGCAAGGAGTGGCCCTGGGAGTCCTCAACATTGACTCCGGACTGTAGGTGGTTTTTTATACTCCTTTAACCCAGATCCTGCCGCTGGTCACCAGGACATGTGAACGGTTTTTGATCCGAGCCCAATTGCTAGACGGACGGTTCGAATCGCCCCCGCCTTACGAAAGTTCTATACCCGGGAATTATTATTCAGAGTGTAAATGAAATAAGTCACGGACAGGAATGCTTCGGTGAAAAATCAAACTTGTATTTATTTGGTCTAACATACACTGGCTAAAACATGCACTACTAAATGAAATTACTATCCCTGTGGAGAATAAAATCCAGATTACAATCAACATACATACAGTACAAAACTGGGGCCTATAACAAGCAGTAATTCCCTTAAAAACAGCTATGGTGGACTATATTTCCACCCCTACCAACGAATTACCCAGTCGCATAAACCCCTTTCACTTGGCTGAACCAAACGAAGCTCCCACCCTCGGAATAGCCCAAAAACTTCACTTCTGAGAGACTATGCTTACCCCGCTTTCGATCACTCTGCTCTTCGACTTTCTCTGGTACTTCTTGTCTTGTTGGAGCAGGAGCGAGAGAGAGAGAATGGTGGAAAAGAATCTGGCCTAGAAATTCAGTTGGTTGCGCCAGCAGTTAGCGCCTTAAGAGAAGTGAATTTCGGGCGCTATGCGTGTAGCGCCCGGGCGCAGCGCAGTTTGCGCCTCGCCCCAAATTAAGTTGACCCTTAGCGCCGGCGCAAAGTTTAGCGCCCGCCCGGCTGCGCGCGCAGAAAATGACGTCGCATCCTCGTGCAACGCCCTTTGCGCGCCCCGATTCCAAACTTCAGTCGGACCGCCCCATTGTGCGGCTGGCGGCCAGAGCGTTTGTAAAATGGAATGCAACACAGCCGACGCGGGCCCCGGGGAGCGCAAATTAAAGGGCACGTACCCTGCAGTATAAAGGGCAGCCATTTTGCAGCAAACACTCTTGTGCAACGGATTTCTGGACACACAAGGAGGAGAGCTAACTGGTTTCGTGCAGCAATAGCTCAGGTATTTTTGGACTCAGGCCAAAGCGCTGCAAGTGCCCTGTTGGAAATTTGACTGTTTGCCAGCATTTGATGGGGGCTGCATGGGGTGCCAACGCGGAGTTTCAGCGCCGTGTGCGTAGGGCTCGCAGACGCGGGGTCAGAGGGGCAGCCCTGGCTAGAGGCAGAGGGGGCAACAGGCGTCGGCAACATAGGCCTTACCCAGTCAGGCTATACCGCCAGCAGCGCTCCTACCTCACCATGAGTGGCGCGCGATGTGTAAGAAGGCTGAGATTCCGAAAGGAGGTGGTTGCAGAGATCTGCCACCTGCTTCGCAGAGATCTGCGTCCAAAGCTCAGGTGCAGGACGTCTCTGTCGGTGGAAGTGAAGGTGACGGTGGCATTGAACTTCTATGCCACTGGCTCCTTCCAATCCGCTGTTGGGGACATAGCTAACATATCCCAGTTCGGCGTGCATCGCTGCATCCACCAGGTGACCGATGCCCTTTTCAGAAGGAGACGCCAATTCCTCTCCTTCCCCATGGCCCTGGGGAGCCAGCATCAGCGTGCAGTGGGATTTGCTAGACTCGCGGCCTTCCCCTTGGTGCAGGGCGCCATTGACTGTACGCATGTGACTTTGCGGGCACCTCTGGAGCATGGCGAGCAGTATCGCAACCGGAAGGGCTACCATTCTCTCAATGTGCAGCTGGTGTGTGACCACAAGCAGCGCATCCTGTCTGTCAATGCCTGCTTTCCAGGCAGCTGCCACAATGCCTTTATCGTGCGGCAGAGTACTGTGCATGACATGTTCGACGCACAGCCTCCCCCAAGAGGATGGCTACTCGGGGACAAAGGCTATCCTTTGTGTACCTGGCTCATGCCCCCGCTCCGCGCGCCCAGGACCGCTGCTGAAGAGGCATACAACGAGAGCCATCAAAAGAGCAGAAACATCATCGAGCAAACTATTGGGGTCCTCAAGCAGCGGTTCCGCTGCCTTGATCGTTCAGGTGGATCTCTGCAGTATTCGCCGCACCGGGTCTCCCAATTTGTCATAGTTTGCTGCATGCTACACAACCTGGCTCTCCGCAGGATTCAGGCACTGCCACCTGACGTTGGACCACCACCTCAGGAGGAGGAGCAGGAGGAGGAGGAGGAGGAGTACGTTCCCAGGAGGGAGTGACAAGGTCCAAGGGCCGTCCGTCGCCAGCTTATTGAACGTAACTTCTAAGCCCCCTGTCAGGGAATGCCTTGTGGCCATGAAGCAAGATGAATGCAGCCGCTCCACAAGCCCTCAGCCGGCGAAGACAACAAAGACTAACAAGAACAAACATGGACACTGTCTGAATAAAGATAAATTTATATTTGACAAAAATGAAACCCCTTCCCACATGAATCCCAAAAACAATCAACGGCCCCCACAAAAAGTGCAACAAACGACTCACTCCTACAACCTGGGGAGGAGTAACTCCACATTTGAACAAACCAGGCCTCAACCTCGGCCTTAACGCAAAAAACATACCCATAAACAAAACAACCATGGGCAAAATAAAGATGTCCACCCCCATATAAAATTAAAGCTGGCCACACCCTCTACTTAGTGGCCCGCGAGGGCGAGACCTTGTCCAGCCTTTTGGCGCCCCTGCCCGGCCTGCTGCTCCTCCGCAAGCTCTGCCCAGTGGCTGCTGCGAGGCTGGGGGAAGGCGCCTGAGGGCCAGATGTCCTTCCGCCAGATGGCCTTGGGGGGCGGCCTACACAGGCTTTGGGCCTCGAGGGGCCGGCTGTTGATTGGCGCACATGTGCATGCCCACCATCAGCTCCAGCCGCTTGCCGTTGACGCTCCACTGGGGGAGTGGCGGCGACGGATGGCGCAATGTGGGCAAGCTGGCGTATTGGAGGCGCTGGCTGGTGATGTCGCACGCTGGCACTTGCCCAGGCACGCACTGCACGATCCGCACCAATCAGCCGAAGGGCGGATCGCTGTGCTGCTGCAGTGCGGCGGGTGTCCTGGCGATGCCTGGCTGAGGCAGCGCGTGTGGCAGCAGTGAGTGCCCCTGTTGCCCTGGTCTGCGCCCGCATCACATCCGCCACTGACTTGACGGCATCAGCCAGCGACTCCATCGCCGGAGGCATCCGTTCCACTACCTCCATCATCATCCGGCCACTCTCGGCATTTGATGCCCCAAACTCCCGCACACTGGTCGCCAGCGACTCGATGACCTCAGGCATCCGTCCCACCACCTGCATGAGCTCTGTGTGGCGGCGGTCCGAATCCTCAGCCATTTGGTCCAGCTGGCGCACCTCCTCCGAGGTGAAGGTGGCCGGACTGGAGGTGGGACTCTCCCGCTGGGGAGCAGGAGTCCGAGCTAGGCGACCCTTGGCACGTTGCTGGCGCTGAATGTCCGCAGCAACTGCACTCCCCTCCAATCCTTCCCCCCTCTGGGGGGAAGGCCGCGGCCCACCCGCAGCCCTCCTGGGTGGCTGGACGCCACTGGTCCCAGCAGCTGCACTCCCCTCCAAAAGTTGCTCCAGGCTCTCGTCCAGGGAAGACGTGTCCAACACTTCGCCCTCTGCTGCGGGACCTGAGTCCTCCCCTGATGGTCCGGGTTGCTCTTCCTCCTCCTCCTCCTCCTCCTCCTCCTCCTGTTCGGAGGGGCTGTCACTGGCAGCTTCAGGGAGCTCTTCGTCACCAGCTGAAAGCAGGAAGGCACAAGAGTAGCTTCAGAGTGAGGAGAGGGCGTCAGCGAGGGAGTCATGACTGGTGGCATTCAGCGCATTGGTGGCACAGTGGCAAAGGAGGTAGCTCGGATGCGCAAGTGCGACGAGAGAGGGCCAAAAGGCGAGGTCCTTACCATTGCCGGGCAGCGGAGGATCGGCTTCTCCGCACGCTCTGGGCACAATCACGCGGCCTCCCATGAGGCCACTCACGCACTCCTCCAGGGGAGTGAGCTTCTGGAACTTGGTGCGGCCTCCCCCGGTGATGTCGCGGCGCTTGCGATTATTCGCAAGTTTAGCCTGCAAGAGAAAGGACGGGCTCTAAGTACGGTGTGTAGCCGTGACGTAGTGTGCACTGCCTCCCATGGTGGAATAGCTTGGCCAGAGTGTAGCCCTGATCTAGTGTGCACTGCCTCTCATGGTGGAATAGCTTGGCCAGTGTGTAAAGTGCAGAATGTGCAATTGATGCTCATGACTGTCCCAAAGCTGCTGGCTGAGGGCTGCCCATTAGGCCTTTCAGGTCCCTTTGCCCATCATGTCAGGTGTACATGCAAGAATGAGGAGGAGAGTGGAAAGGGTACTCACCCTGACAATCCTGGTCAGGTCATTGTATTTCTTCCGACATTGCACCTTGTCCCTGGGGGCATCGCCGTAGGACGACACCCTGGTGGCGATCTCCCTCCAGGCTTTGGTGTAGACGCGGTGGGTGGGATTCCTGCCATTGTCTGGGAACAAGATCCTGCGCCTCTTCTCCAATGCTGTCAGCATGATATCCAGATCACGCTCTGAGAAGCGCAGGGCACGCTCACGGGCCTTCTCATGCGTTGCCATGGCTCCTTGGGCTCAGCAGCAGTGTTGAGGCCTAGTTTGAAAGCTGCAGTGTGCAGGGCGTGGCAGCAGACCAAATCGTCCCTTCCCCCTTTAAGAGCTGGCCGGCGCCACGGGGTCTGCTGTCAATCAAAAAATGACCGCACCCGCGCTGCGCCCCGCCTCGGCGCTATCCCTCTGCACCGCCGGCTTAGCGCCTAAAGATAGTCGTGTAACGCCTCTTTTAGCGCTCCAGCAACCTCTTAGGGCGACGCAACTGAATTTCGGCGAAGGGGGCGCAACTTTGGGGCGGGTGCTAAAGTCGGGCGGGCGCTAACGTTAGCGCCCCAAAACTGGCAAAACTGAATTTCTAGGCCTCTGTCTTTATAGATAGTCTGCCTGTCTTTTCCCACCAATCTTAAAAATCCATTTGCTTCTGAGCACTCCGGTGCTAAATCTGTGATGAATCATCCTCAGACCCATGCACATTGGGTTAATGGCCCTAAGTCTGGGACATATCTTTTGGTCTTTGCTGGGTGAGCCCCGAGCTTCCGGTCGCCTGTCATTTTAATTCACTGCTCCATTCCCACTCGGACCTCACCGTCCTTGGCCTCTTGTATTGTTCCACGGAAGCTCAACACAAACTCGAGGAACAGCACCTCATCTTCCGATTAGGCACTTTGCAGCCTTCCGGATTCAATATCGAGTTCAACAATTCCAGATCATAACCTCGGCCCCCATTACTTTTTTACTTATAATTTTTTCCACCCCTTTGTTTTGGGTCTTCCTTTCCCCCCCCCACCCACCCCCCACCTTTCCTTTTGTTTCTCTCTCCCACCTGGCAGCTGTCTCTTACCTGCCAGTACACTTCACACCTAATCTCAGCTGTCTTTTGTCTCCACTGGCCCATTACCATCTCGTCTGGTTTCGAATACCTTTTATTGTCTCTTTTACTTCTTTTGTTCGATCGCAGTCCTGCCTTCGATTTATTTTATTTTCTTTCCAGTTGTGAAGAAGGGTTTCGACCCGAAATGTCAACTCAAATTTCTCTCCACGGATGTTGCCTGACCTGCTGAGTTTTTCCAGCATTCTCTGTTGTTATTATAGTGGGTTCATTGTTCTGCTTCTCTTCTGAGATGGAGGTGAGAAGTGCTTTGCATGTTGGAGTGGTTTTTCTAATCAATTTCAATGGCCCACTTCTTTTTCCAGACCCATACGTACTGGATGAGTTCTTTTGTCACAGCCAACTGCCATGTGTTCTCTGGAGTTTTAACAAAACCAGTCTTTCACGTATCTGCACAGGGCGATCCCATAACAGGGAAAATACGCTCAGAAAAATCCCATAAAGTCCACAAAAAAAAATTCTTGACTGAATCCATTCTTCAGAGACTTTGCGATCTCTTCAGTCCCCCGTTTAATGCTTTTCTTTCCACAAAGCATCACTCGATGAGAGAACAAAGGCCAAAGTCTCCCACAAGTGAAGCTGTTTCCCTGATTTTACATTTTAAACCCCGGAACTGTACCCCTTACTGCGTGTCATAGTTCCCTTTTACCGGGTCAAAACTTCAGCAAAACGGCTTCTTAGAAAATACAGAACATTAATAAGATCCACAGGACGTTACCAAAAAGTCACCGCGCACATCACACAGTACAGCATTGACAGGTGGTAACACATTATAAAAAAACAACAGTGCACATTGCGCAATACAGGGTGCAAAACTATAACCAGAATATAATACACTTGCTTACAGAACTTCGGTACATTACAGGTTTTGCAGGGAGAAAACCATCTTCAACACAAATCGAATTACACCTTTCCGGATCGATCTAACACCCCTTACCACCGCGCTTGGAGCATCTGGCTCCGTTGCCTGCAGCTGGTGTAAAAGAAGTAGCTTACAAGCAACAATTGTAAACATCACTTTTAACAGAGCTTCATGAAGCTTCTCCGTCTTCCTTGGACACCACACATGTAGATAGACTTCAGTCAGGTTCAGGATCACGGATGCCATGGCGTAGTGCACGTTCTGAAACAACACTTTGTCTGTAGGGATTAACACCAACCCATTCGCTGGACCCCTGGTTGTGGTGGGACACCCATCTACAGTCGTCTGTACCGTCAGGGCTCTGGGCGGGGGCTTCCTGGTGTATGGAATGAGCTCTGTGGCGTTGATGGTGTTCGGGGGTTTTGGGATTACACAGGAGTCCACACGCCAATCCCAACCGATTCCATTCCCGGCGTCCTGCCATCGCCTGCTAAACGCGATCGACACACCTGCTGGGCAGATCTTTTCCAACACCACATACACACATAAATCCCTTCCTCGGATTCCCACCACTTATCCCAACACACATTCACTCCTCCCTGAGAACCCGTGATCGTCCGGTACATGTCATTACTTAGTCTTTCCCAGTCAGCTGTCTGGTCCCCTGTATCCACGCTCAGTTTCCTGAGCCACCACCACATTCCCAGTGGAATGTGTCCCCTACAGCTAAGGCACACCCGTTTACCCTCTGTTACCCTAACCCGGGAGGTGGTAACCCCCATTCTCGGGCATGGGATGGACACTTCACCTTAGGTGAACTCGTCATGGCTGGAATACCGGGTGGAATTCGACCCCAGCCATCCAGGCCATCTTCCCTCGTGGAGATAGATGCTCGCCCCCTCCTTCAAGCCACCTCCTGTGGTCACGGTCGGTCTGTCTCCACCGGTGCAGCCGACGATAACCGATTCCTCGGTGTCACCTGTAGTGTATGTAACTGTTCTACCTTTAAGAGAACTATTGTATGTAACCGTTCACCTTTAAGAGAACTATTTTAGGTGTGGCAGTACTTTATCTTGGCTGCTGTATACTGTAATACCGACAGTGACCACACCAGTATATAAGTGCTGTGTCAGGATTTATGGGGCAGATTCGTCCTGACCTTCGAATAGTAAAGTCCTGTTAAAGTCACTCTTGTAGTCTGTGTATTACTTCGCTATACAACCCACAGACTTTACAGTGGCGACGAGTTCGATCTTACCCTGCGTGCAGCAATACGTCCGAAGCAGTTAACGAAGCATCGAGAAGAGGCAACCGCCCTCGTCGTTCTGCTGAGAGAAAACTCGAGTCTGCACAGCAAGAAAGAAGGAAGACTTCAGACACGCAGCCTTCCATCAGCAACAGGCACGGACTGTCCCTTCTGCCACGGTGGTGCTTGAGCCGAGCAGCACGAGAGGCAAGTCGGCCACGGTGACTGTGAGTAAAGGGAAAATAGAAACAAATAAACGGAGGATAAGGGCGGTGCACTCGACCACGGTCGAGGGGGAAAGGAGCCGGACAGAAGTCGGGCCCAGAGGCACTGAGACTGGGGCAGCGTGGAGCAGAAGCCGCGGTACAAGCGGGCTGGGGAGTGTCGTGAGACGGCTAGACCGTGACGGCGAAAAAGGCCAGATAACTACCGCGACCACGAGGCGCTGCGACCGGGATTGTAAGGCGCGGGAAGATATAAAAATAAAGAAGCCACGGAGAACTCAGCCGCAGCCGGGGAGGAAAGCACCGGACTGCGAGAAGCTGGGAGGCGCGATTGGGGTGAAAAAGGCCAGACAGTGATTGAGGCCACGAAGCGCTGCGACCGGATCGTAAGGCGCGGGACGATATAAAATAAATAAACCGCGGAGAACGTAGCCGCAGCCGGGGAGGAAAGGACCGGACTGCGGGAGGTCTGGGAGAGGCGTTTAAAGCCGCTGAGGGAGAGCCGCGCGAGCGGGAGAGACAGAGCCCGAGAGAGAGCGAGCGAGAGCCGCGCGAGCGGGAGAGACAGAGCCCGAGAGAGAGACCAAGCGAGGTTCCGGCCAGCGGCTCACAGCAGCTGCCGTGAAGGACCAGGAGCTGGATCTGTCCGACGCCAACTGGTTGTCCCCAGCGCCGGTTGCCCCTGCCAAAAAGAAGAAGGGGGGGGGAACAAGGAACGCGATCGGCTTTTCTAGCGCGCGCTTCAGAATAAACTGAAGCCGGTGCACAGACCGCAAACCCCGTAAACCAGCGGTCGGCACCCGAGGGCAAAGCTTACCCTCCCACCAGAAGAAGACAAGCGCGGGAAACCGCCATTTTCGGAGGCGGGGAAGAAGACAAGCGCGGGAAACCGCCATTTTGCCAGTAGGCGGGGAAGAAGACAAGCGCGGGAAACTGCCATTTTTGAAAAAAAAAAGAGGAAAAGTTAAAAAGTTAAAGAGAAATTCTGTTGTTTCGCAGAAAGATAGTGAGAGATAGTGAAGATGCCTAAGCATGGTAACATCAACAACTTCGATGCCGAGGTGGAAGATTGGGCCACGTACGTAGAACGTATCGAGATATATTGTGAGGCCAATAAAATAGATGATGATGATAAAGCCCTCACCTTATTAAACGCAATGGGGGCGAAGACATACGGGCTATTGAGGCATCTTCTATCACCAGCTAAACCGGCAGATCAGACCTTCGCTAATATTGTTGCTGTTCTGAAGGATCACTTGAACCCCACACCGCTGATGTTGGCGGAACGATTCAAATTTTATGCGAGAACGCAACGGAAAGAGGAAAGCAACGTGGAATACTTGGTCGAACTGCGTAGATTAGCGAAATACTGCCAGTTTGGAGGACATCTGACAGAGGCATTGCGAGACAAGTTCGTGTGCGGGTTGTCGAAGGAAGGAACGCAAAAGCGACTGCTCGAAGAGAACGACCTTACACTTGAGAGGGCTGTTCTTGCTGTGGCATCACACAAAGCCGCAGCGAAAGGAACTGCGGAAATGCAGCTAAAGGCAACGGTACTCAGTGTGGATCAAATTACTTCGGGTACAACGAAATGTTATCGTTGTGGGAAGACAACACACGATCAGAACCAATGCTGGTTTAAAAACCAGGAATGTAGAAAATGTGGCAAACTGGGTCACATAGCTAAAGTATGCCGGTCAGGGAAGAAGACCAACAACCAAAGAAAACCATCACAGGAAAAGTACAACAAAGTACACAAGGTGGCTGAGAAGAGTTCAGATGAACCGAATTCGGATTCAGACCCAAACGGCCAGGAACTGGGTAGTCTGAGAATTCACAATGTGAGTAAGGAAGCTGACCTACAAACTACCTGGGTCATGCTAAAAATAGCCGGAGTCCAAGTAAAAATGGAGTTGGACACTGGATCAGCCCTATCAGTCATAAATCGAAGGGATTACAACCGGCTATTCTCACATATACCCTTGAGAGATACCAAGTTCGTATTGCAGACATACATGGGGCATAAAGTATACCCCATGGGAAAGATAAGAGTCAAGGTGAGAGACAGGGGCAAAGAACACCCAGGAATGGACTTATATGTACTACCTGAGGGAGGACCACCACTTCTAGGACGGGAGTGGATCAAGAAAATAGACATGGAATGGCACTACCTAAAAGCAATAACGAGTGAGGACTCGGTGCGGACAATCAGCTCAGACCCTGAAACGGATGACGATAAGTCCAGCCCAAGTATGAAAGACAAGGCTAAAATGGACTTGCTGACTAAGGTTGGAAAAACAAAGGCGTGCATAAAGGCTTATGCTCCAGAGGAGAACAAAGTTTCAGAACAGAACTCCACTGAACAACAACAACATAGTTTGACAGAGAATTCTGAGTCTGTTCAGTTTACAGACATATACATTACTGAGGAACACCAAGCTCGAACTCAAACTTATTTCAAATTACGACAGCAATTAGAGCAATTGAGTTGCCGTCTCGAACAAGAGATGAAAGCAATGAAAAAGTTCTATGACACCGAATGGGAGAATCTGGAAAGACAACAGAAGCAGCTGAGGGAGAAAAGGGAGCAGGAGCACACAAACCGTCTGCGAGAGGAGGCCAACCGAATCAAAGCTGATTCGGTTTCTGAAGGTGCGTGCTCTAATCTGGTGGAACAAGATGTGCAGCAACTGAAGGCGCTTGTTAGCAGGTTGCAGGCAGAAAAGGCAGATTTGGTCGACACGACTTCCGAGCTCCTACTGAAGTTGGGTGCAGCATCACCGGACGATTCATTTGTGGAAATTCGAATGGTGGAGGCTGCAGATGATGGCAAAGTAGAAACCGCAAAGGAGCCCCAGGGCAAGTTTATAAACAGCCCTGCAGCTAATGGGAAATGGATGATGGCAGAAGAGTTAACAGTCAGCCAACTTCTTCATATGCTGAGGGACAAGACCCTGAAATGGGAAAAACTTGAACACGAGCCTCAATCTTCAAAGAAAAGGGGTTCGGAACTCTCAAAGGTTATTGAAATAGCTGAGGTGGCAACACAGACTGAGAAGACTGCAGCAGAGCCGCTCTTGGATGCCGAAAGTACGCTGCCTCACGTCAATGCAGAACAACAGAATGCTGAAACAGCTACTTCAGTAGAGGGATTGAATGGTCCGATCAATCAATCTCCGAATGAAGTTGAAGTATTGAAATCACAAATGAGGTCATTAGTAAAAGACTTGCAGGAAGCCCAGAAAAAGCGGAATGAAGCTGAACGCATGATGAAGTCTCTTCAGGACAGATGTCGGGATTTAGAACAAAAGTCGGCTAACGTTCAGCTGGGCAAGGAGGAAATAGAAGACCCTCCCGCTGGCTTAGCTCAGGACGACACCGAATATTACCATGACCTGTTGAGCGACACCGAATATTACGAGGACCTGTTCTGCCCAGCTTGTGATGAAAACTCCCAAAGTGCAGAAACCTTGATGAATCACAAAAAGTCTAAGGAACATCGGGAGATGGTGGCGCTACTACGGGAGGAACTGTGCAGGCAGCTGGCAGCTGACAATGGAGCCCCGAGAGTCTCCAAGAACCACAGAAAAGGAAAAGATGAAGCAGAAGATGATGATCATCTGGACCATCATCATCACTATTAGATCACGCATGGGGTTCCTGCGAACGGAGCCAAATCAGTTTGGAAGTAGAAAACTTCCCAAGGTACTCAAGTTTTACAAGCCAACAATGCTGGTTCAGAAGGATGGAAGTTCAAGCTGTTAAGTCCAGTGAAGGACTATTGGATGAGTCACTCCAGCAACGTGAACCGACTACACCACGGGGAACTGCTGCACCACTGAGGCATTGTCAGGACCGAGTCAAGAAGCACGGAAGGCGCATCCACCGAGATTGAATCTGTGAACTGTTTCCCGCAGAGACTAAATCTATGAACTGTTTCCCGCAGAGACTGAATCTGTGAGTTGTTTCCGCAGAGATTACATCTGTGAACTGTTTTAACATAAAGTTGGATATATGTTAGGAGGTTATGTTTAATGGGGAATAAGTATGTTGTAAGCTAAAAAGGGAGGATTGTAGTGTATGTAACTGTTCTACCTTTAAGAGAACTATTGTATGTAACCGTTCACCTTTAAGAGAACTATTTTAGGTGTGGCACTACTTTATCTTGGCTGCTGTATACTGTAATACCGACGGTGACCACACCAGTATATAAGTGCTGTGTCAGGATTTATGGGGCAGATTCGCCCTGACCTTCGAATAGTAAAGTCCTGTTAAAGTTACTCTTGTAGTCTGTGTATTACTTCGCTATACAACCCACAGACTTTACATCACCCCTGTGACTCGTGCTGGCTTAGGCATTCCCTGAAAACACACAGAATGCAACGTTGTCCTTGGGTGATGCCTCACCTTTCCAGACGCAGCTACACACAATTAAAATATAAACTATACAGGCAAGCTAAGGCAACAGACAGGAGAGAACGAAGTTATGTACAGCGCCACCCGTCTCCGGGTGGCCACACTAGGGCCTAGAAATTCAGTTGGTTGCGCCAGCTAGTTGCGCCTTAAGAGGGCGAGAAGTGGGGCGCTAAGCGGCTAGCGACCGGGCGCGGTGCGATCTGCGCCTCTCGCGAAATTCAGTTACGATTTAGCGGCGGCGCAAGACATTTGCGCGCGCTCAGCTGCGTGCGCAGATCCTGACGTCATTTCATGGTGCAACGCCCTTTGTGTGCCCCGAACCGGAAATTCAGTGGCGCCAGCCTATTGTGCGTCTGACGCCCCCAGCGACTGGTAAAGGGGAATGGTTCCCAGTCGCTGTGGGGCACGGGGGGCGCTAATTAAAGGGGACTCCTCCTGCAGTATAAATGTCAGCCATTTTGCTCCACTCCTTCTTTGTGAGACACTGATATTTGGAGAGAGACAAAAGGAGAGAGCTTTCTGGTTTGAATCAGCACTCGCTCAGGTACTTCTGGCTTCAGGCCAGAGCTTTGCACTTGTAATTAACTTTCAGTGCCATAGCATTAATTCGATACATCTAATGAGGGCTGCAATGGGTGCAAACGTTGGCTTACTGCATTGCATTCAGAGGGCTCAGAGACGCCGTGAGAGACTGCCAGTCATGGCCAGATGGAGAAGGGCCAACAGGCGTCGGCACAGGAGGCCTTACCCAGTCAGGGTATGCCGCCAGCAGTTCTCATATCTGAACATGTCTGAGGAGCAGTTTGTTCGGAGGCTGCGATTCAGAAGGGAGGTGGTCACAGAGACCTGCCACCTGCTTCAGAGAGATCTGCAGCCACAGCTGAGGAGCAGGACGTCTCTGTCGGTGGCAGTGAAGGTGACGGTGGCTCTCAACTTCTATGCCACCGGCTGCTTCCAATCCGCTACTGGGGACATTTCCAACATCTCCCAGTTCGCGGTACATTGCTGCATCCGCCAGGTGACCAATGCCCTTTTCAGAAGGAGACGTCAGTTCATCTCCTTCCCCATGACCCTCGAGAAGCAGCAAGAGCATGCAATGGGATTTGCAGCATTAGCGGACTTCCCCATGGTGCAGGGCGCCATTGACTGCACACATGTGGCTTTGCAGGCACCTCTGGAGAATGCCGAGGATTACCGCAACCAGAAGGGCTACCATTCGCTCAACGTGCAGTTGGTGTGTGACCACTGGCAGCTCATACTAGCTGTCAATGCCCGCTTTCCAGGCAGCAGCCACGATGCCTTCATCCTGCGCCAGACTTCTGTGGCAGACCTTTTTGAGGCCCAGCCTCACTCACGAGGATGGCTTCTCGGGGACAAAGGCTATCCTTTGTGCACCTGCCTGATGACCCCGCTCCGTGCGCCCAGCACCCCTGCAGAACAGTGATACAATGACAGCCATCAAGCAACCAGGAACATCATTGAGCACACAATCGGCGTGCTCAAGCAACGATTCCGCTGTCTGGATCGGTCCGGGCGAGCCCTACAGTACTCGCCTGAGCGAGTCTCCCATTTCGTTGTCGTGCGCTGCATGCTGCACAACCTGGCTATCCGCAGGACTCAGCCACTGCCAGCAGACATTGGAGGACCACCAGAGGAGGAGGAGGAGGAGGACCAGGATGGGAGGGAGGCAGAAAGTGCAAGGGCCGTCCGTCTGTGGCTTATTGCAACTCGGTTCTAGGCCCCCTCTCAGGGAATGGCTTGCGCCAATGAAGGAAGATGAATGTAGCCGCTCCGCAAGCCCTCAGCGGATCAAGGCAACCAATACTTCCAAAAGCAAACATGGACAGTGCGATTAAAGAAAATGTTTTACTCTTATAACTCTGTGCCCTTCCCGCATGACAAACTAATTCAGAAAAAACCCCCAAACAAAAATACACCAGTCTCGGCCTTTATATAAAAAACAAACACAACTGTCTCGGCCTTTATATAAAAAACAAATACACCAGTCTCGGCCTTCATATAAAAAACAAAAACGCCAGATTGAAGAACATCATGGCTGGAGTTTGGTTGGTAACCGCATGTGTCGCATTCCGGTAGGCAAACAAGAAGTTGTCCACCTTGTGTTTTGGGGTATATCTTCATTACACATTGCCTTGATAACCTTCTTGAATGTTTGAACAAACCTCTCGGCCAATCCATTAGTGGCTGGATGATATGGGGCAGATGTGTAATGCTTAACACCATTGTTCTTTAAGAACCTCCGGAACTCTTCAGACACAAACTGTGGTCCATTGTCAGAGCGAATATGGTTCGTAAAACTGTGATAGTTTATTCCGTGGTGGTTGAGGACATTTTTATTACCTCTGGCCACTTTGAATGTGCATCCACCGCAATTAAAAACATCGAGTCCATGAAGGGACCAGCAAAATCAATGTGCACCCTTTGCCATGGAGATGAGGGCCACTCCCATGGATGTAGAGGAGCTTGTGGTGGGGCGTTTTAGACCTTCTGGCATCCTGCACAGATCTTGGTCATCTCTTCGATTTCTCTATCGATTCCCGGCCACCACACAAACGCTCTGGCTAAGTTCTTCATTTTTACCCCACCCAGATGACCCTCATGAAGCTCATTGAGCACTCTATCCATCAACTTAGGTGGAATTACTACTCTGGATCCACACATCAAGGTTCCTCTGCACACTGACAGCTGTTCTCTTCTCGGCGAGAATGCTGGCAGCAGTGGTTCACCATGTGCTGGCCATCCCTTCACCGTTAAATCATAGACCCAGGAGAGTGTTGGGTCATTCCGTGTTTCCTTTTCTATGTTTGCATTCGTCACAGGGAGACATTCGACTATGGTCGAGTGGAATAACTCCAAGGTCTTCTTCTTCCACCGTCGGCAACGGTAGGCGTGACAATCCATCAGCATTCCCATGCTGTTTAGTTCCCCTGTACTCGATGTCATATTGGTGTGCCCCTAGGAAAAGGGACCACCGCTGCAGCCGTTGCGCTGTCATTATCGGTACGCCCTTCTGAGGGTTGAAAATGGAGACAAGAGGTTGATGATCGGTTAGTAGAGTAAATTTTTGACCGTGCAGGTAGTGATTGAACTTCTTCACCCCCCACACTAGGCTGAGGGCCTCTCTGTCAATCTGGGCGTAGTTACGCTCGGGAGAAGTTAACGAGCGTGATGCAAAAGCTATCGGCCTCTCTAAACCATCAAGGAATTTATGTGACAGTACCGCCCCAATTCCGTAGGGAGACGCATCACACGCCAGTCTGATCGGCAGTGCTGGGTTGTAGTGAGCCAATACTTCTCTTGAAGTGATTAAGTCCTTACTCTTCTGAAAGGCCCGCTTACAGTCATTGCTCCATTTCCATGCCACTCCCGTTCATAGCAGTGCGTTCAGTGGGTGCAGAATTGTCGACAAATTCGGCAAAAACTTATGGTAGTAATTCACCAATCCGAGGAATGACCTCAGTTGCAACACATTTTCAGGCGCTGGGGCCTTAACGACCGCTTCAATTTTGTCAGGGGACTTATGTACCCCTCTTCATCAATCACGTGGCCACAATACGATATCTGTTTCTTAAAAAACTCGCACTTGGGGCAGTTGGCTCGTAGCCCATGTTCCCGTAGTCTAGTGAGCACCTGTTCTAGGTTGTTAAGGGGTTCACTGTCATCTTCACCTGTCACAAGGATGTCGTCCAAGTAACACTGAGTCCCCGGAATCCCTTGCAGGACTTGTTCCATCGCTCTTTGCCATATTGCCGGAGCCGATGCTACTCCGAATATCAATCGATGATACTGGTAAAGACCTTTGTGAGTGTTTATCGTGAGATACTTCCTAGAGGATTCTTCAACCTCCATCTGCAAATATGCTTGTGCTAGGTCAATTTTTATAAAACGCTTCCCTCCAGACAGTGAGGCGAAGATGTCTTCTATCCTTGGAAGAGGATATTGTACTGTGTGAAGGATTGGGTTCACCGTCACCTTGAAATCCCCACGGATGCGAACCTTCCTTGGCTCCTCAGACTTATTGCTTAACGTTTTCTTCATGACATGAACGATGGGTGTCGCCCACTCGCTCCAGTCGACCTTAGACAACATGCCTGCCTTCTCCAGATTCTCCAGCTCTGCCTCGACGGCTGGGCGAATTGCATATGGTACCGGTCTTGCTTTGAAAAACTTGGGAATTGCATTCTCTTCTATTTTTATCGAGGCAGTTACGCCTTTAAGAGTGCCCAGTTCTTGTTGAAATACCTCTTTGGCGTTAGCTAAGATTGTTGACAATCGTCCAGGAGTGACGTCTTCATCTTTTTTACCGTCCACCGTCATTGCATGAATGGAGTGCCAATCTAAGCTTATCTTCCTGATCCATTCACGTCCCAATAACGGTGGTCCACCATTTTGCAGTATGTAGAGATACAATTTCCGTATTTTCTTGCCGTTGTATTCGACAGGCACCCTTACTTTTCCTCTGGGGTATACTTTTTGCCCCGTATACGTCGTCAAGACGATGGATGTCTCTCTCAAGGGTATGTGTGAGAATAACCGCTCGTAGTCTCATTGATTCATGACGGTTAGCGCTGATCCTGTATCCAATTCCATTTTAACTTGGGACCCTGCTATCGTGAGGGTGACCCAAATGGTTCGGTGATCCTCTTTTGCAATTACATTGTGAAGTTTGAGACAGCTTAGTCTCCTGTTCCCGGATTCACTATCGCTCATCTGGTCTTCGGAACTACTGTCCGTCATCTTTTGTACTTTCTTGTACGGTTCCTTAGTAGCCTTTTTGTTGTCGCTGGTCTTCTTCCCAGACCAGCAAACTCGTGCAATGTGTCCCATCTTTCCGCATTGCCTGCATATTTTGTCTTTGGACCAGCAGTCCTTCTGGTCATGGTTAGTTCTGCCACAGCGATAACATTTTGCAAATCCCCGTGTCATTTCGTGGGTGTCGTATTCCTGTGGCTTTTGTTGAATTTCCGCAGCTCCCCTGGCTGCTGCTTCATACGATACTGCCACGCTGAAAGCCTTATCTAGCGTCAGCTCTTTCTCTGACAGTAACTTCTTCTGTGTTCCTTCACTCAGGAGTCCACAGACAAATTTGTCCCGTAGGGTGTCTGCCAGTCCTGCTCCGAACTGGCAGTGCTTTGATAGCTTGCGTAATTCCGTAAGGTACTCAGCATTGCTCTCGTTTTTATGCTGAGTTCTCCTGTGGAATTTAAATCTTTCTGCTATCAACAGCGGTGCAGGGTTTAGGTGTTCCTGTAGGACAGCAACAATTTCATTAAAACTCTTCGTCTTCGGTTTGGCTGGAGTAATCAGGTCCCACAATAGGCCGTACGTTCTAGCGCCCATTAAGTTTAGCAATACCGATGCCTTTTTCTCATCGGCTATTTCGTTTGCCTCGCAATATACCTCGACTCTTTCCACATACGTGGTCCAGTCCTCTATTGTATTATCAAAGGCAGTGATACAGCCAGTCTTCGGCATCTTGAAAGTCTAAAATGGCGCCTCCCGCGCTTTCCCTTCTTCCCTGATTTAACAAAATGGCGCCTCCCGCGCTTTGCCTTCTTCCCCGCTGATTAAGATGGCACCTCCCGCGCTTTGCCTTCTTCCCCGCTGTTGCTAGCGCTGCTTTCAGCTGTTTCCGTTGCAACCTGCAGCTCCTCGCAGTTTCCTGCGCGTTTAATACTTCTTTTTTTAAATTAGTTTCCCGTCGTGGAACAACCCTGTGGGACTCTTGCCTCCCTCTTCTCGGGCCTATACGCAGCCCGGCTTCGTAGCACTGGCCGCGCCCTGTGTGCTCCACCCTCTCTCCTCTTCCCGACAACACTGCTCAGCCCCGTTGCAAGCCACCCGCTCGAGTTCGCGAACGCCGCAGCCCAGGAAGGATCAGTGTACTACCTGCCACCAGCCCGATTAGCTGAAGCACCGTCGACAGGAACCAGGCCCCGCTTTCGACAGCTTCTCCAGCAATCTTCAACTCCGCTAACACAGGGGCGGATGCCCACGGTCGACGCCCATTTCTACTGCTTCTTTCTTCCTTCTGGCCTCGACCTCTGCTCACTTCGCTGCAGGAATGAATCCCAGGAGGTGGTGCAGACTGTAGGTAAGTTCGTATCTGCTCGTCGCCAGTATTATTTCTGTGAATGATTGAGACACGGACAGCAGGAGTTGAACAAAACAAGTCTTTACTGATTGAAGTCAATCGGGAAACTGAAACTACAGAGGCTCACTAGCGCCTTTTATACAGGGGTGGTCACTGCCGGTACTGCAGTCTGAGACCAGTTATTCTCTTAAAGGTACATACACAACAGCCAGGATGGCACAAGTCAGTACGAAGATCCGTAAGAGTCGAAGTTGACATGGAAGAGCAGAATGCACGAGTGAGGGTATCAGGGGCCACATTCTCTTTGCCGGGTCAATAATGTATGGTGTAGTCAAAGGCAGCCAATTCCATCCTCCAGAGCTGTATTTTGTTATTCTTGACCTTAGTGCGTTTCTGGTTATCCAGCATAAAGGCCACAGAGTGCTGATCAGTTATGAGCGTGAAATGGCGACGAGCGAGAAAATGACTCCATTTACGTACTGCTTTGATGATAGCCGTAGCCTCCTTCTCGACAGGGGATAATGGAGCTCGCTACCCTGCAAAGCTCTGGACAGAAATGCAACGGGTCGACCGCCTTGATTCAAGGTAGCAGAGATCGCCACCTCTGATGCATCGCACTCGAACACGAAAGGGAGATTTTCATCGATGGAATGAAGCGTGGCTT
The DNA here is from genome assembly GCF_052327205.1 of Somniosus microcephalus. Classification (NCBI taxonomy): domain Eukaryota; kingdom Metazoa; phylum Chordata; class Chondrichthyes; order Squaliformes; family Somniosidae; genus Somniosus; species Somniosus microcephalus. The sequence continues at coordinate 122,911,589 of NC_140995.1, forward strand.
TTTCCAGTTGTTGCTTGAGGAGGTTGAAAACTGAAATAGCCATTGCCTCCAACGGAAATGACATCGCATGAAGCAGGGGCTGGATCTTGTTGGAAAAGTGGGGTATTCACTTCACATAATAGGCAAACATGCCGAGGGCCTGACGAAGAGAGCCGAGATTTGTAGGAGGAGAGAGCTCCTGAAGCGGACGAAGTCGCTTCGGATCCGATTTGATGACACCATTGCCCACCCAGTAGCCAAGGAAGTTGACTGATGGTGCTGATTTCACAGATTTCGACTCATTTAAGGTTAAGTTGCGATGACGGAGAACGTCAAGAAATTTCTGGAGGTTGGCATCATGCTCCTTCTGGTCATGACCAGCAATGGTGATATTATCCTGATATGGAAAAGTGTCCATTAAGTTCTCTTGTTTGACTAGGCTGTCCATTGCCCATTGAAAGACAGCCACCCCAAATGGAAGGCGACAAAACTGGTAAGGCCGACCATTGGTCTCAAAGGCCGTATACTTTTTGTCAGAGTCCTTTAATGGTACTTGATGGTATGCGCTCTTTAAGTCAAAAGTTGAAAATACCCTGTTGTTGGCAAGGTTATTGACCATGTCTTCGATGTGTGGTAGTGGGTAGGCATCCAGGTTAATAGTTTAATCGAGTAATCGATGCAAAGATGTTTCTTCTGTTGCTTCAGAGGATTTTTAACAATGATGTCTTGAGCCCGCCAGGAAGATGAACATGGCTCAACGATACCGTCAGCTAGAAGGTTAGAGATTTCTGTCTCGATAAAGGATAGATCATCTTGGCTGAAACATCGTGATTTAGTGACTATGGGCTTACATCGGGGGGAAAGAATGGCAAACAAGGAGGGCTTGTCGAGCCAAGCCACCGAAAGCGCACAAAACAGTACTTTGGAACTAGTAAGCTCCGGCTTTGACCCTCCAAACTCGAAAGTGAGTCTTTTGTGTTTTTGGAAATCCTGTCCCAGGAGCACATCACTGGCTTTTGAGCACCCCGAGCCGGGTGGAGAAATAAGTGCGGCCATTGAGAATAAGGTCGACAAGACAAAAGCCGGAAGAGTTGGTGGTCAGTGTCGTCAGAGCCATTGCATTTTCCCTGTCCGAGGGGTAAATACACAGTTGCAACTTACTGACAGCTCGCTCACTGATGAAGCTGTCAGAGCTACATGAGTCGATTAATGCTCTCAAAATGTGTCCATTTACCGAAACCCTCGTGGCTGCATGGGACAGGCATTGGGGAACAACAGCTGTAACACTGATAGTGGCACTTGGGGGAGGAGCAGTTTAATAGATAGCAGCTGTAACACTAGTAGTGGCTCTTGAGGGAGGAGCAGTTTTATAGATAGCAGCTGCAACACGAGTAGAGGCTCTTGACCGGCATACTTTAGAAAATTGACCTTTCTTACTGCAATGATTGCAGGTTGCATTACGAGCAGGACACTATTTCCTACAATGGAATGCACCTCCACAGAAGAAGCACTTCTTTTTAGATTGCCAAGATGCAGCTAGGTTAGGGTCGTCATCAGTGAGGACTTCCGCCTGAGGCTTACCAGGGGAGTCACTAAAAGTGGTAGTAGCAGTCAATGCATATGGTAAGAAATAGGCAATCTTAATTTTTTTGAGCTAAGTCCAGATAATATGCCTGGCAGCTTGTAACCCAAGGGTTTTATTCTCCAACAGATGCTGGCGTATGAGGGGAGAAGCAATTCCGTTAATAAAATAGTCACGAATTAATTCCTCTCGGTACTACTCAGCTGAGACACCTTTAAGGTTACAATCTTTGCTGAGCCTGCAAAGCTCTTGAAGGAATTCGTCAAGTGATACCATTGGTTGTTGTCAAGTTGTGGCCAGTAGGTGCCAAGCAAAAATTTCGTATGGGGCCTTAACATATAGTTGCTGTAGTGTTTGGATAGTGGAGTCATAGTCTACACATTCTTCGATAAAGCCAAACACATGAGGGGATACATAACTGGCAAGCATTCGTAACTTATTAGGAACATTCTCACCACACTCCTGGAGGAAGTTGCTGAAGGTACGATACCAGTGTTTCCAGTGTTAGCAGCTGTAAGTGAATTCGGGTCCAGGTTGAGACGGTCCGGTCTGAGTAGTTTCTCCATGATGGATTGATTACTACGTCCGAGTTCCCTTCTACAGTTTGAATCGTAGCTGTCTGTTCCCAAATCACTCAGAGCATGGAGCGGGTTGCAGTTGATTAAATTGACGTAAGAAAACTACTAGGCACTTGGTCTAAGTATTAAACAAGGCTTTAATCAACTGTTTTTCAACATGGAGATCGAGTTGTGTCCTTCACTAGTTCCTGTTAAAGGATGTCCTGAGCAAGCTGGGCCCATGCCCAAGTATTTATACTCTCCCTGGACAGCGCCACCAGCAGGCCGCCCAGTATAATTTCATAAGTCATTTCCACATGAATGACAAGTTTCATGTCAAAGTGTGTCAGTGAGTGCGGTGCAATGTGTTTGGGTGAAGTGTGTCAGTGAGTGTGGTGCAATGTGTTTGGGTGATGTGTGTCAGTGAGTGTGGTGCAATGTATTTGGGTGATGTGTGTCAGTGAGTGTGGTGCAATGTGTTTGGGTGATGTGTGTCAGTGAGTGTGGTGCAATGTATTTGGGTGATGTGTTTGGGTGAAGTGTGTCAGTGAGTGTGGTGCAATGTGTTTGGGTGATGTGTGTCAGTGAGTGTGGTGCAATGTATTTGGGTGATGTGTGTCAGTGACTGTGGTGCAATGTGTTTGGTGATGGAGGCGGCGGCGGTGATATAAAGAGCGAGGCGGCAGAGCAGGTAGGCCCCACAGCGGCGGCGGCAGACCTGCGTGGAGCGGCGAGGTAGCGGCGGTGATATAAAGAGCGAGGTGGCAGAGCAGGTAGGCCCCACAGCGGTGGCAGTGGCAGACCTGTGTGGATTGGCGAGGCGGCGGCGATGATATAAAGAGCGATGCGGCAGAGCAGGTAGGACCTACAACGGCAGCAGTGGTGGACTTGTGTGGAGCGGTGAGGCGGCGGCGGTGATATAAAGAGCGAGGTGGCAGAGCAGGTAGGCTTACCAATCTCCGAGCTCAGAGGGAGGGAGAGAGAGAAGTAAAAAGTAATCGAAGTGTGACGTCAACAGAAAGCAGGTAAGTAATTGGTTGGTGAGTATTTCTCTCTTTCTCCTTTTTTCCAAACTTAGATTTTTTGGTTTATAGTTTATAGGGTGTCTGTGGTGTAGCGGGGACTGCTGGTAAACCAGGGCCCTTCAGTACATCATTTAATTGTAGTGTAATTGGTGGGATTGATTTGATTTAATTTAATTTGAATTAATTAAAGGGTAAGTCATGGCAGGACAGCTCGGCCCCATGGTATGCTCCTCCTGCGCTATGTGGGAAATCAGGGACACTTCCTGTGTCCCTGACGACCACGTGTACGGGAAGTGTATGCAGCTGCAGCTACTGACAGACCGCATTGCGACGCTGGAGCTGCGAGTGGATACATACTGGAGCATTCGCGATGCTGAGGACGTCGTGGATAACACGTTTAGGGAGTTGGTCACTGTTGAATCCGTGATTTTTAAAGTATGGTGTTTTCCAATAACTAGACGGAGGCTGTAAATTAACAATCAACAGGTGTTTACTGGAGGAGGGTAGTCTAAAGACTAACAGTACAGATGCCTGCTCAAGGCTTATATACAGGTGTGGTCACTGCCGGTACTACAGTATACAGGAGCTGTAAAAGTTGTTCTCTCTTAAACGTACATACACTACAATTCCTCCCCTTTTAGATTAACAGTACCCATAACATCCAAATAACAGTTAACAGTTTAACATGCACATTTAACTGAAATAGTCCATTTATAGATTCAGTCTTTGGGGCGGCTTCCTGATCCTTTCTGGATAGCGCCTTTCCTGAGTGTCTTGTTCTTGGTGCGGAGGCGATTCTGGCCCCCTTTCGTCGGTTAGTTCATCAGTTTCCACTGCTACTGTTTCTGGGGTAGATGCTACCGGTATGTCGGGTTCATCCCCAGGTACGCAAGACGTGGGGTTGACTCGTTCCTGTGACGCTAGGATCTGGTCGACGTGGCGTCTCACAAAGTTCTCCCTGACATCCACTGTGTACATTAGTGGCCCCTGCCGTGTGCATATCGTTCCGGGTTGCCATTTCTCTGTTCGGTAGTCGCGGGCCAAGACTGGTTGTCCTACATTGAAGCTCCTTGTTGGCTTTGTAATGATCAATAACATGTCATTCTATAGTGGACACTAGGTGGAGCCGTAGAGCTGTATATAGCTGTATGTATATAATAAGACTACACTACCCAGCTGTATGTATATTAAGACTACATTACCCATGAGGCACTAGGCTACCCACAAGACAGCAGTCAAGATGGAAGCCTCTACAGATACAGTACCTAGTCCACATGTGCTCAATAAAAGTGTCTAGCAAAAGCTAGCTGTGTTCATAATAAGAATGTCTATTTATTAATGAACATAAGATGGTACCAGGATGGTGAAGATCTGCTGAAAATTGTGAAAAGCGAAATGGAGAATTTGAAGCCACCAGAGCGTTTGTAACTCACAGAAAAAATTGACTACAATTGGCAGACTTTTAAACGGCAATTCGAACTCTACATTGCAGCCATCGGATTCGGTACGAAGCCAGACGCAAGGAAGATAGCGTTGCTGCTTACGGTTGCAGGCCCACAGGCGATAGAGGTATTTAATACATTTGTATTTAATCCAGAGGAGAACATAGTAAAATTAGAAGATGTGCTAAAAAAATTTGATGCACATTGCTCTCCCAAAAAGAATGAGACCTATGAAAGATACATCTTCTGTTCTCGGACACAGCAGCAAAATGAGACTTTTGATAGCTTTATAACTGATCTGAAACTGAAAGCACAGACATGTAATTTCTCTGAGCTCAAAGCATCCATGATTCGTGATCAGATTGTGTTTGGTATTCATGATTAAAAAGTCAGGGAATGTCTGTTGAGAGAAACCGAACTAAATTTGGAAAATGCGGAGAAAATATGCCAAGCCAGCGAGCTAGCTCGAAAGCACGCGAAGACTTTCAGTGAAATCAATAATGATGCGATTGTAATGAGTAGGGTTGCAAAATTCTGGGAATTTTTAAAAGAGGAAACTTTCCATGGGAATTTTCGGGAATTTATGGGAATTTTGGGAATTTATGGGAATTTATGGGAATTTTGAGTTTTTTTGCACACTGATGGTTTTTGTCTCTGGCCCTTATATTATCTTTGTCGTCAAAATAGACATACTGTTCCATACAAATAAAAACAGGCTTTCAAAACTTTATTTAGATTATAATTTTGAACTTTATTGAACCCCCACAAAAAAGACCCATCTAAAATAAAATAAAAAGAGCGTCAGCTTATTTAGCCTGTAATTTGTCCTTATTTTGTCCCTTTGAGTCTTCTACTCATGAGTCTTCTGAGTCTTCTACTCCTCATTGCTCCTCCTGATTCTCTGACTCTGGCTCTGACGTGTCCATTTCCTCCTCTGTGTCAGTGTCTAGCTGTGTGGTGGACACTTCTGTATCTGGCTCAATAAGTTGTAGGTTCGCCCGGATAGCCACCAGTTTCTCCACTCTCTTGTTAGTCAGCCTGTTGTGCACCTTTGTATGCGTATTCCCAAAAAGTGACCAGTTTCGTTCAGAGGCCGCTGATGAAGGTGGGATTTGGAGTATCACCGATGCAATAGGTGACAGGGCCTCAGATGCACAAAGTCCCTTCCACCAGGTATGTGCACTGATATGCTTGCATGATTCCCATATCCCATCCCCATTCCAAAGACCTTGCTTGGTAGAGAACTTTGCCAGACTTCCCAGAACTTTGCCCACATCCAGATTGAGATGGTGTGAGAGGGTAGAAATCACACTGTAAGCGCTGTTGACCTGTTCTCCAGAAAGTATTGGTCTCCCAACATGCTTTGGGTCCAGCATGTATGCTGCAGCATGAATCGGCTTGACACAAAATTCTTGACGCGTCTGTATGAATTGAACAATTGCCTTCTCCTCTGCTTTGAGCAGCAGGGATGTGGGTAGGGCAATGCTGATTTGTTCTTTTAAATCAGTAAAAAGCCTGAGAACATCTGACAAGACAGCGTCATCTCCTTCAATCTGAGCAATTGCAGATGCTACTGGTGAGAGTAGTTTAAGGCTGCTAACCACTCTCTCCCAAAACACATCATCCAGCAGTATTTTCTTGATGGTGGTTTCCATATCCCCAGACTGGGATATTGCCATTTCTTGCAGCGACTCCTTACCCTCCAGAAGGCTGTTGTACATTATGACAACACCACCCCATCTAGTGTTGTTGGGCAGCTTCAGTGTGGTGCTCTTGTTCTTTGTCATTTGCTTGGAGTTGTAGGTTGCTGCAACTACCTGTTTTCCCCGACATACTTAACAACTTGCTTGGCTCTCTTGTACAGTGCTTCCATGGTTCTCAAACCCATGATGTCCTTGAGGAGCAGGTTAAGCCCATGAGCTGCGCACCCAATAGACGTAATATGAGGGTAGGCCTCCTCCACTTGAGCCCAAGCAGCCTTCATATTCGCAGCATTGTCAGTAACTACTGCAAAGACCTTTTGTGATCCAAGATCGTTGATGACCGCTTTCAGCTCATCAGCAATGTGTGTGCCTGTTGTCCTTCACGTCTGTGCTCTTGAAGAACACTGGGAGAGGAGTGGAGACGATGTAGTTTATGATGCCCTCCCCTCGTACATTTGACCACCCATCTGAGATAACTGCAACACAGTCTGCCATCGCTATCATTTCTTTGAGCTTTCCTTGGACTCTGTTATACTCAGCCTCCAGCAAATAAGTAGACAAAGCATGTCTGGTGGGAGGACAGTATGCAGGGCGAATAACATTGAAAAATCTCTTCCAGTACACATTGGCTGTGAGCATGAGGGGTGAGCCTGTTGCATATACAGCTCGAGCAAGGCACTCATCTGCATTCTTCTGGCTATGGTTATCCATTGTATCAAAGAACCTTCCAAGTGGGCCAGGAGTTGCTGATGATAAGGAGCCTGATGCTGAATGAGAACCATCATCTTCTTGAATGGAAGCAGAGGAACTCTGGGCTGACTGCTGTGAGCTTTGAGTGAAGTTGTTGCATTTGGATAAATGCTGCTGCATCTTTGTGGCATTCTTTACATATGGCTTTCTACAGTGTTTGCACATGTACACAGTCTTTCCATCTTTAATGCCTGGGGTAAAATGCTTCCACACATCCGACGGTAAACGTGGCATTGTTCTATGCAGAGAAATAAAGGGCATTCATCTCTGTGTCGAACTGCGGTCGATCAGCACGATTGCATCAGGGTGAGTACATTTTTGCTGATGCTCCATGTGATGGAAGCATGACCTGTACACACACGACGCTACATCACCAATAGTGTATTATTTTGTATATTTTAAATTGAAGGACAACAGAGTTCAACAAGTAACTGGTTTATTTGGTATAAAGTCTGATTTACTTACTGCATCATCACAACATCAGCAGAAAACAAAATGACTTCCCTCAGGACCCCTAACCTGGATCTTAAAAAAACTATAGCAGTCTTACAGATGCCTGCAGGCCAATCACAATTCGATATGCAAATATTACAAATAGAGGGAGCTAATCGCTCATCCACTCATCCAACCAATCAGGACACATTTGTTCACAGTCACACACAAAACTTGTAATTATTAAAACAAGCCAAGTAAGAAGATAAACATATATTGATTAAGAAATTCCTTAATAATTAAGATTCTATCTCTGTTAGTAATTTTAAGAGAGGACCTGTGGAAAAAAAAGAAAGAAATACAAAAAAAACAATATTATGCTAGCATGTGCTTTTTTGGGCAAAATTCCCCAAATTCCCAAGCTAAACTTCCCGTGGAAAATTTCCGGAAATTTACCAGAAACTTTCCACCCCTTTGCAACCCTAGTAATGAGTAATAATGCTGCTGTCAGTGCTGTGTCCTACAAGGTGAAGAAACATGGGCAGAACAGAAATGAAAAGCAATCGGAGGATGAAATTTTTAATTGTAAACGCTGTGGTTACAAACACCAGTTAAGACAATGCCCAGCATTTGGAAAAATGTGCACAAAGTGTAATGGAAAGAATCACTTTGCCAAACAATGCTTTTCAAAAGTAAAAACAACGAAAGGGCAACAAGTTAATGTGATTGAGGACACTGATTTAAGTGAGACATTTTTTGTAGGAATGGTGTCATGTGACGATATCAAAAAAGATACAGAAAATTTGCAGCCCTCAGAAATGGACAATGCTGAGCATAAAGTCAATGCAGTAAAAGTGGACAAATGGATGATCCCACTGCAGATAAATGGAGCATTAGTTACATTGAAACTGGACACTGGGGCAAAAGCAAACTTAATCAGTATGAGTGACATAAAAAATATGAAAGAAAAGCCCAAAATACAGAAAAGGTCAGTACTACTGAAGGACTATAATGGACAGAAAATAGATAGCTTAGGTGTATGCAGACTTAAAGTGACATTCAAAGACAAAGTGCATCATCTCATGTTTTCTGTTGTGGCTGAAAGACTTGATTTGATACTAGGTGACAAAGCTTGTGAAGACTTAGAACTGGTCAAGAGAGTCTACCGTATAAACTGTGCCATAAGCAGACCAGATGACTCAGGTGATGAAGCAGAGAGCCCATCAAGGATGAAAAGGCCAAATGGTATCCATGTCTTCAAAAAGCTCCAAGAAGAAAGAAAAAGACTTTAAGGTCAAAGAGAAGCCAAAGGGAGAAAAGCACAAAGAGGAAAAACACAAGGAGAAAGAGTCCAAAGATATAACCGAAGCAGTGGAAAGAGAAAAAGAAAAAGAAAAAGCCTGCACCAGAGCAGGAAGCAGTTCCGGTGGATACTCCTTCTTCCCTCAGGCCAATCTTTGGTGTTCCATTAGCCGAGGCTGCTGAGAGGACTATGCTGTATGATGGGATCCAGCTGCCAGCAGTTTTTCGAGAGTGCATTGATTACATTGAGAGTTATGGCATGAAGAGTGAAGGAAACACTGAAACCCTCTCCAAGCAAAGATCGCAAGGAGCCGCAACTGCATCTTGTCATTCACCGCCAGAACAATCTCATGAAGACACATCAGACTTACCCGTGTTGAGAAGATCCACACGTGAAGTAAAAAAGCCTGATAGACTTAATCTTTGAGTACAATGTAAAGCTTTGAAAATGTGTTGACTGTTTTGAAAATGTTTATGTTTATAGAGGACTAACAAAAGTGTTACTGATATTATCTTAATTGTTTTCTTGAAAGTTGATTGATATTGATTGTGTTAAACATCAAAGAAAGGAGGATGTAATGATCAATAACATGTCATTCTATAGTGGACACTAGGTGGAGCCGTAGAGCTGTATATAGCTGTATGTATATAATAAGACTACACTACCCAGCTGTATGTATATTAAGACTACATTACCCATGAGGCACTAGGCTACCCACAACGCAGCAGTCAAGATGGAAGCCTCTACAGATACTGTACCTAGTCCACATGTGCTCAATAAAAGTGTCTAGCAAAAGCTAGCTGTGTTCATAATAAGAATGTCTATTTATTAATGAACATAAGAGGCTTCTCATTGATGTGCTGGAATTGCTTATCCTCAACATTTCTTCGCACATTTGGTCTGAGCAAATCCAGACGAGATCTCAACCTTGGGTTAAAGAACATCATGGCCGGGGTCTGGTTGGTAACTGCATGTGTCGCATTTCTGTAGGCTAACAGGAAATTGTCCACCTTATGCTGCAGTGGAATGTCATCGTCGCACATGGCCCTTATTGCCTTCTTAAAGGTTTGTACAAACCTCTCAGCCAATCCATTTGTGGCTGGATGATACGGGGCGGATGTATAATGCCTTACCCCATTCCTTCTCATAAATTTCCGAAACTCTTCGGACACAAACTGTGGTCCGTTATCAGAGCAAATCTGCTCTGGCAAGCCGTTCCTGGCAAATATGGTCCGTAGGACTGCAATCGTTTTCTCTGTAGTGGTGGAGGACATTTTGATCACCTCAGGCCATTTCGAGTGTGCATCCACTGCTATTATGAACATTGAGTCCATGAATGGACCAGCAAAATCAATATGTACCCGTTGCCATGGAGAGGAGGGCCACTCCCATGGGTGTAGAGTGACATGTGGTGGTGCGTTTTGGACCTTCTGGCATCCTGAGCAGCTCTTTGTTAGGTCCTCGATTTGTTGATCGATCCCCGGCCACCACACATAAGCCCTAGCAAGGCTTTTCATTTTCACCCTCCCAGATGGCCTTCGTGAAGCTCATTGAGCACTCTCTCCCTTAACTTGGGTGGAATTACCACTCGGGATCCACACATCAAGGTCCCCTGGCATACTGACAGCTGTTCTCTTCTGGATGAGAATGCTGGCAACAGTGCGTCGCCATGTGCTGGCCATCCCTTCACCGACAAATCATATACCTGAGACAGTGTCGGATCATTTGTGGTCTCCTTCTCTATATCTGCGTTCATTACTGGCAAGCGTTCAATTATCGACGAATAAAATATTCGATAGGGTCCACTGCTGGTGCTTCCTCCACAGTAGGCAGTGGCAGGCGTGATAGCCCATCAGCGTTTCCATGCTGTTTCGTGGCCTTATACTCTATTTTATATTGGTTCGCCCCTAGAGAAAGGGACCATCTTTGTAGCCGTTGTGCAGTCATCACCGGAACGCCCTTCTTTGGATTAAAGATGGAGACAAGTGGTTGGTGGTCAGTCAGCAAGGTGGACTTCTGCCCATGCAGATAGTGGTTGAATTTTTTTACTCCCCATACTAGGCTGAGGGCCTCCCTGTCAATCTGGGCGCAGTTGCGCTCGGCTGAGATTAGTGACCGAGACGCAAAAGCTACTGGTCTCTCCAACCCATCTGGGAGTTTGTGCGATAGCACAGCTCCAATACCATAGGGTGATGCATCACACGCCAACCGAATTGGTAGTGCTGGGTTGAAATGGGCCAACACCTCTTTTGATGTGATCAACTCTTTGCACTTCTGGAAAGCTCATTTACATTCGCCATTCCACTTCCATGGTACCCCCGTTTGCCGTAGGGTGTTCAGTGGGTGTAATACTGTAGACAAATTTTGTAAGAACTTATGGTAGTAGTTCACCAGCCCGAGGAACGACCTCAGTTGTGACACATTTTCCGGTGCTGGAGCCTTGACTACTGCCTCAATCTTTTCAGGGGACTTATGTAACCCCTCTTCATCAATGACGTGGCCACAATACGAGATCTGCTCCTGGAAAAACTCGCACTTGTGGCGATTAGCTCGGAGCCCATATTCCTTCAATCTAGTGAGCACCTGCTCCAGGTTGGCGAGGTGATCACTGTCATTTTCGCCCATGACCAGGATGTCGTCCAAATAACACTGGGTCCCTGGAATCCCTTGCAGGACTTGATCCATTGCCCTTTGCCAAATAGCCGGAGCCGATGCTACCCCGAACACCAGCCGGTTGTTTTGGTAGAGACCTTTATGAGTGTTGATCGTGAGGTATTGTTTCGAGGCTTCTTCTACCTCCATTTGCAGGTATGCCTGGGCCAGATCCATCTTACTGAAGCGTTTACCTCCAGATAATGAGGCGAAAATATCCTCAATCCGTGGAAGCGGATATTGTACCGTGTGAAGGACTGGGTTCACTGTCACCTTAAAATCCCCACAGATGCGGACCTTCTTTGGTTCCCCAGGCGTATTACTCAACGACCTCTTCATTACAGGAATGATGGGTGTAGCCCACTCGCTCCAGTCCACTTTGGACAGTACTCCTGAACGTTCCAAACCTTCCAGCTCTGCTTCGACGGCTGGTCGGATCGCATAAGGCACCGGTCTGGCCTTAAAAAACTTTGGGCTTGCATTTCCCTCTATTTTAATCATCGCTGTTATGCCTTTTAGTGTTTCGAGTCCCTCCTGGAACACTTCTTGTGCGTCAGTTAGCATTTTTGACAGTCGTCCAGGTGTGACGTCATCATCCTTTTTGGCCTCAACCTTCAGTGCCTGTATGGAATGCCAATCTAATTGTATCTTCCGGATCCATTCACGTCCTAGTAGTGGTGGTCCTCCATCTGGCAATACATATAGGTCCATTTTGGGTATTTCCTGGCCTTTGTATATCACGTTCACCCTTATTTTTCCTTTGGGATAGACTTTTTGCCCCGTGTACGTCTTCAAGACAATCTCTGTAGCTTTCAAGGGTATATGTGAAAATAGCCGCTTGTAGTCCCTTCGGTTTGTGACTGTTAGGGCTGATCCTGTGTCCAATTCCATTTTCACTTGGACTCCGTCTATCTTGAGCGTGACCCAGATAATCTGGTGATCCTCCATTTTGATTACCTTATGTAGTTTCAGACAACCCAGCTCCTTGCTTCCGGAGTCTGTATCACTTTTCTGTTCATCTGAACTACTGTCCATCACCTTATGTACCTTTTTGTACTTCTCCTGTGGAGATTTCTTGCTGCTGGTTTTCTTCCCTGACCTGCAGACTCTTGCTATGTGTCCTGCTTTTCCACACTGTCTGCACACTTGGTCCTTGAACCAACAATCCTTCTGGTCATGTGTTGTTCTGCCACAGCGATAACACTTTCCTGCTCCATATGACATTTCATTGGTGCCATATTCTTGCGGTCTCCGTTGTATCTCTGCAGCGCCCCGTGCTGCTGCTTCGTGTGATACTGCCATGCTGAAAGCTTTGTCCAGCGTAAGATCCTTTTCTGATAGAATCCATTTCTGGGTTCCTTCACTTTGAAGCCCACACACAAACTTGTCCCTTAACGTATCTGCTAGTCCCATTCCAAACTGGCAGTGTTTCGATAGCTTGCGCAGTTCCGTTAAATACTCAGCATTACTTTCGTCTTTATGCTGGTTCCTTTTGTGGAACTTAAATCTTTCTGCTATCAGCAGCAGTGTGGGGTTTAAGTGGTCCTGTAGGATTTCCACTATGCATTCGAAATCCTTATCCACTGGCTTCTCTGGGGTTATTAGGTTTCGCAGTAACCCATAAGTTTTTGCACCCATGGAATTCAACAAAACCAGTGCTTTCCTAGCATCTGGCACTTCATTCGCCTTGCAGTACACCTCAATGCGTTCCACATATGGCGCCCAATCTTCGTCTTCATTGTCGAATGCAGTGACACAGCCACTCTTCGGCATCCCTGGGTGTGGTTAAACTGTCTAAAATGGCGTCTCCCGCACTCTCCCTTCTTCTCCGCAGGCTCAAAATGGCATCTCCCGCGCTTTCCTTTCTTCCCGCGCTCGCCCTTCTTCTCCGCTGCGGCTTCTAAAATGGCGTTTCCCGCGCTCTCCCTTCTTCTCCGTGTCTCAAATGGCATCTCCCGCGCTTCCTTTCTTTCCCCGCGGATGCTGCTCAGCCCTTGAGCCCTGGCTGCGCTCTGCGTGTTCTCCTGTGCGCTTCTCTCGTTGCTGCCGCTCGGTCCTGAACCCCGGCTGTGCTTTACCCTCTCTCTCTTTTTGTTTTCCGTCGACGCCGCTCGGTCTTCAACACCCAGCTGCGCCCTGTGCGCTTCACCCTCTCTCTTACCCCGTCGAAGCTGCTCGGCCTTTTCTGTGCCGTCGGTCGGCTCCAGCCGCCGCTGTCCGGGAAGGGTCTGCGCTGTACCTGTTGCCAGTCTGTTGCTGGATTGTCGTGGCTGGAGAACCAAGCCCAGCTCTCAACAGCCTCCCCTGCGATGTTCACTTTCTGCCGGATGACTGGGCGGTTGCTCGTGGTCGACGCCCGTGCTTCTGGCCTCGACTTTCTTCCACCGTCCTCCCGGAGCGAATCCTTGAAAGGAAATGCAGAGTTGCAGGTAGATTCAAATCGACCTCGTCGCCACTGTTGAATCCGTGATTCTTAAAGTAAGGTGTTTTCCAATAACTAGACGGAGGCTGTAAATTAACAATCAACAGGTGTTTACTGGAGGAGGGTAGTCTAAAGACTAACAGTACAGATGCCTGCTCAAGGCATACAGGTGTGGTCACTGCCGGTTCTACAGTATACAGGAGCTGTAAAAGTAGTTCTCTCTTAAAGGTACACACACTACAGTCACACCGCAGGTAAAGGCTGCACAGGCAGGAAGAGAATGGGTGACCACCAGGCAGAGTAGTAGGTGCAGGCAGGTAGTGCAGGGGTCCCCTGTGACCATCCCCCTCTTAAACAGATATACAACTTTGGATATTGTTGGGGAGGAAGGCTTATCAGAGGAAGGCAGCAGCAGTCAACTTTCTGGTACTGTGGGTGGTTCTGCTGCACAGGACGAGAGGAAAAAGAGTGGGAGTGCTACAGTAATAGGGGATTCTATTGTAAGGGGAATAGATAGGCATTTCTGCGGCCACAAACGTGACTCCAGGATGGTATGTTGCCTCCCTGGTGCAAGGGTCAAGGATGTCTCAGAATGGCTGCATAACATTTTGGAAGGGGAGGGTGAACAGCCAGTTGTCGTGGTGCATATAGGTACCAACGATATAGGTAAAAAACGGGATGACGTCCTAAAAGCTGAAAATAGGGAGATAGGAGGTAAATTAAAAAATAGGACCTCAAAGGTAATAATCTCAGGATTGCTACCAGTGCCATGTGCTAGTCAGAGCAGAAATAGAAGGATATTTCAGATGAATACGTGGCTAGAGGAATGGTGCAAGGGGGAGGGATTCAAATTCCTGGGACATTGGAACCGGTTCTGAGGGAGGTGGGACCAGTACAAACCAAACGGTTTGCACCTGGGCAGGACCGGGACTGATGTCCTAGGGGGAGTGTTTGCTAGTGCTCTGGGGGAGGGTTTAAACTAAAATGGCAGGGGGTTGGGAACCTGAGCAGGGAGACAGAGGAAAAGGAAACAAGGATAGAAGCAAAAGACAGGAAGGAGAAAAACAAAGGTGGCAGTCAGAGAAATCAGGGGCTAGATTTTCAGTTGCTTGCGCCAACAGTTAGCGCCTTAAGAGAAGTGATTTCCGGGCGCTATGCGTGTAGCGCCCGGGCGCAGCGCAGTTTGCGCCCCGCCCCAAATTAAGTTGCCCGTTAGCGCCGGCGCAAAGTTTAGCGCCCGCCCGGATGCGCGCGCAGAAAATGACGTCACATCCTCGTGCAACGCCCTTTGGCCGCCCCGATTGCAAACTTCAGTCGGACCGCCCCATTGTGCGGCGGGCGGCCGGAGCGTTTGGAAAAAGGAACGCAACACAACCAGCGCGGGCCCCGGGGGGCGCTAATTAAAGGGAACGTCCTCTCCAGTATAAAGGCCATCCTTTTTTCAGAAAACAGTCTTGTGCAACGCATTTCTGGAGACACAACAAGGAGGATAGCTAACTGGTTTCAAGCAGCAAGAGCCAGGTATTTTTGGACTCAGGCAACAGCGCTGCAAGTGGCCATTTGGAAATTAGAGTGTTTGCCAGGATTTGATGGGGGTTGCATGGGGTGCCAACGCGGAGCTGCAGCTCCATGTCCGTAGGGCTCGCAGACGCATTGTGAGAGGGGCAGCCCTGGCTAGAGGCAGAGGGGGCTACAGGCGTCGGCCACGTAGGCCTTACCCAGTCAGTCTATACCGCCAGCAGCGCTCCTACCTAAACATGAGTGCCGCGCGATGTGTTAAAAGGCTCCGATTCCGAAAGGGGGTGATTGCAGAGATCTGCCACCTGCTTCGCCGAGATCTGCGGCCAAAGCTCAGGTGCAGGACGTCTCTGTCGGTGGAAGTGAAGGTGATGGTGGCATTGAACTTCTATGCCACCGGCTCCTTCCAATACGCTGCTGGGGACATAGCAAACATCTCCCAGTACGGCGCGCATCGCTGCATCCGCCAGGTGACCGAAGCACTGTTCAGAAGGAGAAGCCAATTCATCTCCTTCCCCATGGCCCTGGAGAGCCAGCATCAGCGCGCATTTGGATTTTCCAGACTCGGGGAATTCCCCTTGGTGCAGGGCGCCATTGACTGTACGCATGTGGCTTTGCGGGCCCCTCTGGAGCATGGCGAGCAGTATCGCAACAGGAAGGGCTACCATTCTCTGAATGTGCAGCTGGTCTGTGACCACAAGCAGCGCATCATGGCAGTCAATGCCAGCTTCCCAGGCAGCAGCCACGATGCCTTTATCCTGCGGCAGAGTACTGTGCATGACATGTTCCAGGCACAGCCTCCCCCAAGAGGATGGCTACTCGGGGACAAAGGCTATCCTTTGTGCACCTGGCTCATGACCCCGCTCCGCGCGCCCAGGACCGCTGCTGAAGAGGCCTACAACGAGAGCCATCAAACCACCCGCAACATCATCGAGCTAACTATTGGGGTCCTCAAGCAGCGGTTCCGCTGCCTTGATCGCTCCGGAGGAGCTCTCCAGTATTCGCCGGACCGGGTCTCCCAATTTGTGGTGGTTTGCTGCATGCTACACAACCTGGCTATCCGCAGGACTCAGGCACTGCCACCTGACGTTGGACCAGCACCTCAGGAGGAGGAGCAGGAGGAGCATGAGGAGGAGGAGGAGGAGGAGGAGGAGGAGCAGGAGTACGTTCCCAGGAGGGAGCGACCAGGGCCAAGGGCCGCACGACGCCACCTTATTACACGGTACTTCTAAGCCCCCTGTCAGGGAATGGCCAGGGGCCATGAGGGAAGATGAATGCAGCCGCTCCGCAAGCCCTCAGCCGGCGAAGCCAACAAACACTAAGAAGAACAACCATGGAGACTGCATGAATAAAGATAATTTTTTATTAAACAAAAATGAAAAGCCCTTCCCACATGAATCCCCAAAAACAATAAACGGGCCCCACAAAAAGCCCAACAAACGACTCACTCCCACAAACTGGGGAGGAGCCACTCCACCTTTATTGAAACCGGGCCTCAACGTCGGCCTAACGCAAAAAAAAAGCCCTCCAAAAGCACAACCATGGGCAAAATAAAGATGGCCACCGCCATATTAAAGGAAAGCTGGCCACACCCTCTACTGAGTGGCCCGCGAGGGCGAGACCTTGGCCAGCATTTTGCCTCCCCTGCCCTGCCTGCTGCTCCTTCGCAAGCTCTGCCCAGTGGCTGCTGCGAGGCTGGGGGAAGGCGCCTGAGGCTCAGATGCCCTTCCGCCAGATGCCGCTGGGGGGCGGCCTACACGGCGTTTGGGCCTCGAGGGGCCGTCTCCTGTGTGGCGCACCTGAGCCTGGCCACCATCAGCTGCAGCCGCTTGCCCTTGACGCCCCAGAGGGGGAATGGCGGCGACGGATGGCGCAATGTGGGCCAGCTGGCGTCTGGGATGCGCTGGCTGGTGCTGTGGCGCGGTGGCACTCGGCCGGGCCCGCACTGCAGGATCCGCAGCAATCAGCCGACGGCCGGCTTGCTGGGATGGTCCAGCGCGGCGCCTGCCCTGGCGATGCCTGCCTGAGACAGCGCGTGTGGCAGCAGTGAGTGGCCCTGTGGTCCTGGTGTGCGCGCGCATCACATCCGCCAGGGTCTTGATGGCATCAGTTAGCATGCGGCCAGTCGCGGCAGTTGCTGCCCCGAACTCGCGCACACTGGTCGCCAGCGACTCGATGGCCTCAGGCATGCGCCCCACCACGCTCATGAGCTCCGTGTGGCGCCGGTCCGAGTCGTCGGCCATCTGATCGAGCTTCCGCACCTCCTCCGAAGTGAAGGTGTCCGGACTGGAGTCGCGACTCTCCCGCTGGGGAGGAGGGGGCCGAACTAGGGGACCCTTGCCGCGTTGGTGACGGCGAGTGTGCCGAGCAGCAGCACTCCCCTCTGATCCTTCCCCCCTTTGGGGGGAAGGCCGCGGGCCACGCGCACGGCTGCTGGGTGGCTGGACGCCACTGGTCCCAGAAGCTGCATTGCCCTGCGACAGTTCCTCCAGGCACTCGTCCAGTGAGGAGGTGTCGAGCATTTCCTCCTCTCCTGCGGGACGTGACTGTTCCCCCGAAGGTCCGGCTTGCTCCTCCTCCTCCTCCTGGTTGGAGGTGCTGTCACTGGCAGCCTCAGGGTCCTGGTCGTCACCAGCTGAAAGCAGGAATGCACAAGAGTAGCTTCAGAGTGAGGAGACGGCGTCAGCGAGGGAGTTAGGACTGGTGGGATTCAGCGCATTGGTGGGACAGTGGCAAAGGAGGTAGCTCGGATGGGCCAGTGCGACGCGAGAGGGCCAAAAGGCGAGGTCCTTACCATTGCCGGGCAGTGGAGGGTCGGATACACCGCACGCTGTGGGGACAATCACACGGGCTCCCATGAGCACACACACGCGCTCCTCCAGCCGAGTGAGCTTCTGCAGCTTGGCGCGGCCACCCCTGGCACGGGCCTGGCGATTAAACGCTACTTTAGCCTGCAAGAGAAAGGACGGGCTGTAAGTGCGCAGTGAAGCCCTGATGTAGTGTGCACTGCCTCCCATGGTGGAATAGCTTGGACAGAGTGAAGCCCTGATGTACTGTCCACTGCCTCCCATGGTGGAATGGCTTGGCCAAAGTGTAGAGTGCCGAATGGCCATTTGATGCTCATGACTGTCCCAATGCTGCTGGCTGAGGGCTGGCCAGAAGGACTTTCAGGTCCCTTTGCCCATCATGTCAGGTGTACATGCAAGAATGAGGAGGAGACTGGAAAGGCTACTCACCCTCACAATCCTGGTCAGATCGTTGTATTTCTTACGGCATTGTGTGTGGGTCCTGGGGGCCTCGCCGGTGAACGTCACCCTCTGGGCGATCTGCTTCCAGGCTTTGGTGTAGTCGTGGTGGGTTGGATTCCTCCCACTCTCTGGAAACAAGATCTTGCGCCTCACCTCCAGAGCTGTGACCATTATGTCCAGATCACCCTCTGAGAAGCGCAGGGCACGCTGACGGGCCTTCTCTGGCGTTGCCATGACTCCCTGGGGCTGAGCAGTAGTGTTGAGGCCTCTTTGCAAGGCTGCAGTGTGCAGGGCGTGGCAGCAGACCAATTCGTCCCTTCCCCCTTTAAGAGCTGGTCGGCACCACGGGGTCTGCTGTCAGTGCAAAAATGACCGCACCCGTGCTGCGCCCCGCCTGGGCGCTATCCCTCTGGACCGCCGGCTTAGCGCCTAAAGAGAGTAGTGGAACGCCTCTTTTAGCGCTCCACCAACCTCTTAGGGCGAAGCCACTGAATTCCCGGCAACGGGGCGCTACTTTGGGGCGGGCGCTAACTTCGGGCGGGCGCTAAGGTTAGCGCCCCAAAACTGCCTATACTGAAAATCTAGCCCCAAGGGTTTAAATCAAACATGGCCACAGTAAGTAACAATTCTAAAAGGTGTAAGAGTGTTAAAAAACAAGCCTGAAGGCCTTATGTCTTAATGCAAGGAGCGTTCGTAATAAGGTGGATGAATTAGCTGCGCAAATAGAGGTAAACGGATATGATATGATTGGGATTACGGAAACATGGGTGACCAAGGCTGGGAACACAACGTCCAGGGGTATTTAATATTCAGGAAAGATAGGCAAAAAGGAAAAGGAGGTGGGGTAGCATTGCTGGTTAAAGAGGGGATTAACACAATTGAAAGGAAGGATATTAGCTCTGATGATGTAGGATCTGTATGGGTGGAACTGAGAAATTCCAAGGGGCAGAAAACGTTAGTGAGAGTGGTATACAGACTTCCAAACAGTAATGCGAAGGTTGGGGTTGGCATTAAATGGGAAATTAGAGACGCGTGCAATAAGGGCACAGCAGTTATCATGGGTGACTTTAATCTACATATCGATTGGGCTAACCAAATTAGTAATAATACTGTGGAGGAGGAATTCCTGGAGTGTATATGGGATGGTTTCCTGGACCAATATGTCGAGGAACCAACTAGAGATCAGGCCATCTTAGACTGGGTATTATGTAATGAGAAAGGATTAATTAGCAATCTTGTTGTGCGAGGCCCCTTGGGTCGGAGCGATCATAATATGATAGAATTCTTCATTAAGATGGAGAGTGAAGTAGTTGACTCAGAGACTAGGGTCCTGAATTTAAATAAAGGAAACTACGATGGTATGGGTGCGAGTTGGTAGGATTGATTGGGGAATGTTACTAAAAGGGTTGATGGTGGATAGGCAATGACAAACATTCAAAGATCACATGGATGAGCTACAGAATTTGCTCATCCCTGTTTGGCATAAATATAAAACAAAAAAGGTGACTCAACCGTGGCTAACAATGGAAATAAGATCCAAGGAGAAGGCATATAAATTGGCCAGAAAAAGCCGTAAACCTGAGGATTGGGAGCAGTTTAGGATTCAGCAAAGGAGGACAAAGGGATTAATTAAGAGGGGGAAAATAGAGTATGAGAGTAAGCTTGCAGGGAACATAAAAACTGACTGTTAAAGCTTCTATAGATATGTGAAGAGAAAAAGATTGGTGAAGTCAAGCGTAGGTCCCTTGCAGTCAGAATCAGGGGAATTTATAATGGGGAACAAAGAAATGGCAGACCAATTTAATACATACTTTAGTTCTGTCTTCACAATGGAGGACACAAAAGACCTCCCAGAGATGTCAAGGAACTATGGGCTAGATTTTCAGTTGCTTGCGCCAGCAGTTAGCGCCTTAAGAGAAGTGATTTTCGGGCGCTATGCGTGTAGCGCCTGGGCGCAGCGCAGTTTGCGCCCCGCCCTAAATTAAGTTGCCCGTTAGCGCCGGCGCAAAGTTTAGCGGCCGCCCGGATGCGCGCGCAGAAAATGACGTCACATCCTCGTGCAACGCCCTTTGGCCGCCCCGAATCCAAACTTCAGTCGGACCGCCCCATTGTGCGGCTGGCGTCCAGAGCGTTTGTAAAATGGAACGCAACACACCCTGGAGAGCGCAAATTAAAGGGCACTCATACAAAAGGCACTTTGCATGTGTTGTGTGGAAGTAAGCAGTGTGTTGTTGTGAACGGCCTCTTTATGTTTCCGGGCACCAATTCCTCCTCCTCCTCCTCCTCCTCCTCCTCCTCCTCCTCCTCCTCCTCCTCCTCCTCCTCCTCCTCCTCCTCCTCCTCCTCCTCCTCGTTTCCCCCCAGACTTTGCATTTGAAAAAAATACATGCACCCTTCCCCTTTAAGAGCTCACTGGCACCAGAGTGTCTGCCGTGCGCTGCGCCCGAGCTCGGGTGTTGCGCTCTCCACCGCTGGCTTAGCGCCTAAAGATACTAGTGGAACGCCTCTTTTAGCGCTCCACCAACCTCTTAGGGCGAAGCCACTGAATTTCCGGCAACGGGGCGCTACTTTGGGGCGGGCGATAACTTCGGGCGGGCGCTAAGCTTAGCGCCCCAAAACTGTCTATACTGAAAATCTAGCCCATAGGGTCTAATGAGAGGGAGGAACTGAAAGAAATCAGTATTTGTAGGGAAATGGTGTTAGTGAAATTGACGGGATTGAAGGCCGATAAATCCCCAGGGCCTGATAATCTACACCCTAGGGTACTTAAGGAAGTGACCCTAGAAATAATAGATGCATTGCTGGTCATCTTCCAAATTTCAATAGACTCTGGAAAAGTTCCCTTGGATTGGAGGGTAGCTAATGTTACCCCACTTTTCAAAAAACGGTAGTAGAGACAAAACGGGGAATTATAGACTGGTAAGCCTGACATCAGTAGTGGGGCAAATGCTAGAGTCCATTATAAACGATGTAATAGCAGAGCAATTGGAAAACAGTGACAGGATCGGACAAAGTCAACATGGATTCACAAAAGGTAAATCGTGCTTGACTAATCGACTGGAATTTGTTGAGGATGTAACTGGTAGAATAGATAAGGGAGAACCAGTGGATGTGGTATATTTGGACTTTCGATAAGGTCCCGCATAAGAGATTAGCGTGTAAAGTTAAGGCACATGGGATTGGGGGCAAGGTACTGACTTGGATAAAGAACTGGTTGGCAGACAGGAAGCAAAGAGTTGGAATAAATGGCTCTTTTCCCGAGTGGCAGGCAGTGACTAGTGGGGTACCACAGGGATCGGTCCTAGGACCCCAGCTACTCTCAATATATATAAATGATCTAGATGAGGGAACTAGATGTAATATCTCCAAGTTTGCAGACCACACAAAGCTGGGTGGGCATGTGTGCTGTGAGGAGGATGCCGAGGAACTCCAGTATGCTTTGGAGAAGTTGGCTGATTGGGCAGAAGCATGGCAGATGCAGTATAATGTGGATAAATGCAAGGTTATCCACTTTGGTGGCAAAAACAGGAAGGCAGATTATTATCTGAATGGCAATAGATTGGGAGAAGGGGAAGTGCAACGACACCTGGGTGTCCTTGTGCACCAGTCGCTGAAGGTAAGCATGCAGGTGCAGTAGGTGGTTAAGAAGACAAATGGTATGTTGGCCTTCGTAGCAAGAGGGTTCGAGTACAAGAACAAGGATGTCTTGCTGCAGTTGTACAGGGCCTTGTTGAGACCACACCTTGAGTATTGTGTCCAGTTTTGGTCACCTTATCTGAGGAATGATGTTCTTGCCATGGAGGGAGTGCAGCGGAGATTCACCAGACTGAAACCTGGGATGGCAGGAATGACCTATGAGGAGAGATTGGGTCGATTGGGTTTATAACCGCTGGAGTTTAGAAGAATGAGAGGGGGTTGTAAGGATATCAGCAAATAGTGATGATATTTGTCTGTGTTTGAGTACTTATGCCTTACAGCATATTTGTCTGTGTTTTTGATTACTTGTGCCTGACCAGCAGAGGTCATGTGAGAGACAAGCAGTCCAGAGGAGTTTTACTTTCAGTTTCATTCTAACTGCATCACAGCATAGTGTGCTCTGTAAAAAGCTGTAGAAAGTCTTGAACAAGACTTTAGATTAAACAACATTCTCTTTCAGAAATGAGTCTTTATTGAACCCAAAAAGAAATCAAAACAGGGGTCTCATTAAAACTTATAAAATTCTAACAGGACTAGACAGACTGGATGCAGGAAGGATGTTTATGATGGCCGGGGAGTCCAGAACCAGGGGTCATAGACTAAGGAGAGGGGTAAGTCATTTAGGACAGAAATGAGGAGGTATTTCTTCACCCAGAGAGTGGTGAACCTGTGGAATTCTCTACCACAGAAGGCAGTGGAGGCCAATTCATTCATTAAATATATTCAAGAAGGAGTTGCATTAATTTCTTAAGGCTAAAGGGATCAAGGGATATGGGGAGAAGGCAGGGACAGGGTACTGAATTTGGATGATCAGGCATGATCTCATTGAATGGCGGAGCAGGCTTGAGGGGCCGAATGGCCTACTCCTGCTCCTATCTTCTATGTTTCTATGTGTGTCAGTGAGTGTGATGCAATGTGTTTGGGTGAAGTTCGTCAATGAGTGTGGAACAATGTGTTTGGGTGAAGTGGGTCAGTGAGTGTGGTGCAATGTGTTTGGGTGATGTGTGTCAGTGAGTGTGGTGCAATGTGTTTGGTGATGTGTGTCAGTGAGTGTGGTGCAATGTGTTTGAATGAAGTGTGTCAGTGAATGTGGTGCAGTGTGTTTGGGTGAAGTGTTTCAGTGAGTGTGGTGCAATTTTTTCGGGTGATGTGTGTCAGTGAGTGTGGTGCAATGTGTTTGGTGATGTGTGTCAGTGAGTGTGGTGCAATGTGTTTGAATGAAGTGTGTCAGTGAATGTGGTGCAGTGTGTTTGGGTGAAGTGTGTCAGTGAGTGTGGGGCAATAAGTTTGGGTGAAGTGTGTCAGTGAGTGTGGTGCAATGTGTTTGGGTGATGTGTGTCAGTGAGTGTGGTGCAATGTGTTTGGGTGAAGTGTGTCAGTGAGTGTGGAGCAATATGTTTGGGTGAAGAGTGTCAGTGAGTGTGATGAAATGTGTTTGGGTGAAGTGCGTCAGGTGCAGTGTGTTTGGGTGAAGTGCGTCAGTGCGTGTGGTGCAATGTGTTTGGGTGAAGTGCGTCAGTGAGTGTGGTGCAGTGTGTTTGGGTGAAGTGTGTCAGTGACTGTGGTGCAGTGTATTTTGGTGAAGTATATCAGTGAGCATGGAGCAATGTGTTTGGGTGACGTGCCTGTCATGGTTGAATAGCTGACCGTGTGTGCAAGCTGTGAGATGTGTGTATGTGCGTCTTGCAGCAGCGGTAAGTGTGTGAGGGTGAGGTGAACCTATGAATGTGAGGTATGAGTGGTGTTTGGTATAGATTGTTGGTAGGTTAGTGATATGGTTGTGGTGCATTGAGCAGTGTTTGAGGCTTCTGGATGGTGGGATTTGGCATTTGAAGATTCATTCACTGACCTTGACCACTCATGTGATATTATTAAACTTCTTCCTGCCGTGCAACCAGGTCCTCGGGGTAACACAGCTGTGGGTACCAGCTCCCATTGCCGTTTTCGATTTTGCCTGGAGAGCCTCCTGGCCCCTTGTGGAAATAGGGCCTCTCTTCCACCTCTGCACCAAGGCCCCCAGTGCCTCAGAGAACCTTTTGCACGTTCTCTCCCCTGTTGTAACATCAGTAGTTGTTTTGCAATTGTTTTCCAGCCCGTTGAATTAGCTGCTGCAGGCAGATACACCTCCGCTTTAAGAAGTGCTGAGTGCTTTTTAAAAGTGGAGGCTAGCTTTCATTGGTGCTAGGGTCGCACGGACTTGGGCCCCCTGCTGAGTGTTCAGCCATTCGCTCGTTCAGCGTTGGGCTGAACGCTACAATCATAATTAGCAGGCAGCATGAAGGCCACATGCTGCCCACATTCCTTTCAATGGGCGTCGGGTAATCGCCCATCGCAATCTCCGCATCCGTTTTTGGGGGCAATTCTATTTTTAGCCCTTAATCTACGAGGTAGTGGTTTATGCCTCAGAGTTCGACAAATGTTTAACTCTTCTTGATGAGATGGAGGTGATAATAGACCGATGAGCCCTGTTGCTTAAGTGGGTGGAAGAAAAGTGACACATTTTATTACCCTTTATGTGCCCTGTATAATTGCCATTTATACAACATGTTCACAGATTAATGACATAATGCATTGTTTGTTTTTATTTCAAAACACAAAGGCCTAGAAATTGGGTTTTGGCTTAGCCAGGGCTTTAGCGCCGGAAGTTAGTGCCGGCGCTAAGTCCCCCTGCGCGCGCCAAAAATTCAGTAGCGCCGCGCCCAAACGGCTGCCAGCGCTACTGAAGGGTCTTAGCGCCTGGAAAAGGGCGCTAACAGCCGTTTAGCGCTGCCATTCCGGCGCTGCGGCACCCGATGCGGTGCGGCAGGCTGGGGAAGTGCAGGCCTCCTCCTTCCGTTAAGGAGGAGCTGCCTGCACCCGGCCGCGGCCCGCGCAAATCTGTTTAAAAATGAGCCCGGCACCTCGGACAAGTGCCGGGCTTGCATCTGTTCCGGGGGGGGGGGGGGGAGAAGTCCGGGGAGGGAGCTGCGGGCAGGCGGCCGGCGGGAAAGCGGCCGGCCGCCGCGGGGCCTTTATTGCGCCGGCGCAAACACATGTTGGACTCTGTTGCCAGAGTCTTAGTTGCGGCTGCCACGGGCGAGGCGGCCGCAACTGAATTTCGGCGCTGGGGCCCGTCGGCATGGCAACCGGGACGCTGCGCACACCGATGACGTCATCGGTGCCGGCGCAGCGCTACCGGTGCAACGCCGCTTTAGGGCCCCAGGGAATTTTTCAACTGGCCATAACTCTGGCGCTAGTCCCTCTAGCGCCTCAAAAGCGGCGCTAAGGCTAGTGAATTTCGAGGCCTAAATTTTATAAAAATATAGGCCTAGAAATTCACTAGCCTTAGCGCCGCTTTTGAGGCGCTAGAGGGACTAGCGCCAGAGTTATGGCCAGTTGAAAAATTTCCTGGGGCCGTAATGCGGCGTTGCACCGGTAGCGCTGCGCCGGCACCGATGACATCATCGGTGTGCGCAGCGTCCCGTTTGCCATGCCGACGGGCCCCAGCGCCGAAATTCAGTTGCGGCCGCCTCGCCCGTGGCAGCCGCAACTAAGACTCTGGCAACAGAGTCCAACATGTGTTTGCGCCGGCGCATTAAAGGCCCCGCGGCGGCCGGCCGCTTTCCCGCCAGCCGCCTGCCCGCAGCTCCCTCCCCGGACTTCTCCCCCCCCACCCACCCCCGGAACAGATGCAAGCCCGGCACTTGTCCGAGGTGCCAGGCTCATTTTTAAACAGATTTGCGCGGGCCGCGGCCAGGTGCAGGCAGCTCCTCCTTAACGGAAGGAGGAGGCCTGCACCTCCCCAGCCTGCCGCACCGCATCGGGTGCCGCAGCGCCGGAATTGCGGCGCTAAACGGCAGTTAGCGCCCTTTTCCAGGCGCTAAGACCCTTCAGTAGCGCCGGCAGCCGTTTGGGCGCGGCGCTACTGAATTTTTGGCGCGCGCAGGGGGACTTAGCGCCAGCACTAACTTCCGGCGCTAAAGCCCTGGCTAAGCCAAAACCCAATTTCTAGGCCATAGGCCTAGAAATTGAGTGGGGTTAGCGCCCAATTAGAGGCACTAGAGGGCCTTGCGCCGGAATTATAGCCGCTTCGGAAATTGATTTGGGCCCTACCATCGGCATTAGCCGGTAGCGCTGCGCCGGCACCGATGACGTCATCAGTGTGCGCAGCGTCCCGGTTGCCGTGGTAACGCAGCCGGACGCCAAAATTCAGTTGCGGCCGCCTCGCCCGTGGCAGCCGCAACCAACGATTTTTCAAAAGTTTCTTGCTGGACTTAGCGCCGGCGCATTAAGGTGGCGCGGCGGCCGGCCGCTTTCCCGGCAGCCGCCTGCCTGTACCTCCCTCCCCGGACTCCTCCACCACCCCCCCGCGGCACAGATGTGTGTGGGCCTCGAGCCCGGCACTTCTTCGAGGTGCCGGGCTCATTTTTTGTGCGATTCCACCGGCCAGCGGTCGACTGCAGGCAGCTCCTCCTTAACAGAAGGAGGAGGCCTGCAGTACCCCAGCCTGCCGCACCGCATCGGGTGCCGCAGCGGGGGATTAGCGCCGCTATCCTGCATTCAGCGCCCATTGCGAGGCGCTGACACCCTCCATTAGCGCCCGCAGCCGTCTGGGCACGGCGCAGCTGAATTTTTGGCGGGCGCAGCGGCAATTAACGCTGGCGCTAAATTTCGGGCGCTACAGCCCTGGCGGAGGCAAACTCAATTTCTAGGCCATAGTATTTATAAGCAAGTAAAATAAATTACATTGTGGGATTGCTAAATCTGGGTTTTGGTTAAACACATATGTTAAAAAAGATGTTGATATTGGCATTTAATACTGGACCAAAGCAATTATTGTCAGAACCTTTGTTCCCTTAACAACCCATTCATTGATATTGTTTGCCATTAGTCTTATGTTTAATTGACATTTTGGATGTAAAACGCATTGTCAAAAAAGCATTTGTACAGAGCAATTCATAGTATAGGCAATAATGGCTTACTATTTGCTTTAAGTAATTATTTGAGAAGGGCTCACAATGTATTGTCCATAAATAGAAGAGGATGTTTGCTAATGACCAGTCCTGGATGTTGAGCCGGTTGTTTGTCCCTTGAATGGAGAACTTTAATTGCTTGGTTTGCTTTAAGTCCCAATCTTACAGTGGCTGTGACCAAGGTCTGATTCACAGAACAGATTGGTTTGAAGAAAGACCCACACCATACTATATAAACAATTTCTGATTTTAAAGAGGCAGGGACTGATAATGACAGGAGACAGTGAGGCAGGAAGTACCTGTGGTAAGTGTCCAGCTTTTTTTTTCAGACCCATGAGGTTTACCAAGTTTTATGTTATACATAATTAATTTTCCTTAAAAATATACACAAAGTAAGCTGAAGAACAATTTTATTAATATTTGAAGATGCCATAATTTTCCTCTTGTGATATGTAAAAAGGTATGGATATCATCTGTACTATAAGCAATGTTGTTGTACACAGTATAGTTTAGAGAAAAATTAAGCAGGAAGTATTTGTTTCTTATAAATGGTAACAGTGAGTTTCAGTTACATTACCATTTTTAGTTATTAATTTCATGTAGGTTGAAATGATGATGTGCAAAATCAAGAATGAATGTTTTAATGCATTTGTATAAATTTATTTTCCAATTTTAGAAAAAGTATCAACCCTTCATTAAATTAGGTTTCATAAAAATGTATTAATGCATTGACATCATATGTTGCAATTTCAATCCACATCAGCTAGCTCTATCATTCGATCAAAATTGAAACATTTAGCAGCAGATGTGGGGTAATGTATGTGTGTGTGTGTGTGATGTAGTGTGTGTGTGTGTATGTGTGGTGGTGTATTGTATGTGTGTGTGTGTGTCTGTGTGTATGTGTGGTGGTGAGGTGTATGTGCGCGTGTATGTGTGTGTATATGTGGTGTATGTGTGTGTATGTGATGTATATGTGTGTGTGGGGTGTATGTGTGTATATGGTGTATGTGTGTAGGGTGTGTGTGTGTGCGTGTGGTGTATGTGTGTGTGTGTGTGCGTGTGGTGTATGTGTGTGTGTGTGTGTGTGTGTGTGTTTATGCGTGTGGTGTATGTGTGTGTGTGTGTGTGTGTGTGTGTTTATGCGTGTGGTGTATGTGTGTGTGTGTGTGTATGCGTGTGGCATATGTGTGTGTGTGTATGCGTGTGATGTATGTGTGTGTGTGCACATGTATGTGAAGTCTCCCAGGTTCAGCTATTCAGAAATGACAGCCCCGATTTTAATCCCTTCCAACCCCGCCCGCACACGACAAGAATGAAGCACGCGGGGAGTTCAAATTAGCCTACTGATGCACACTATCTGGGACCGTGAATGATTAATAGCCACTTCGACTGAGGTATCAGGGGGCATCCTATGGAACCATACCCTATAATGAGTCAGGGTCTTCAGGAACAGAGAAGAGAGGAGAGGACAGGACAGGAGAGGAGTGGAGAAAATTTATATCACTTTTGAGCTGAAGTCTTCGACTCCAGTACTAAAGCAGTGCAATACTGCAACTGTGATTCCAGTGTGAATACATATGCAGTGAGTATTTGTGAGAAAATTAAATGATTGCCTAGCAACATTTTGTTACAATGTAATTTTGGCAACTCTAATGAATGTCAGGTAAACATTATATAGATTAGATCCGATCCTCTATTATCACTGAATCTTACTATTCAACGTTTTAACTGCCTTTAGCTATTTAAGAGGTGACAGAAAATTGTTCATGTGTTACAAAGTAAATTAAGAAATGTCACAATTTTATGTAAGTGAAACAATCATTTTATGAGTTATTAAGCAAAATTGGACATGCTAGAAATACTAGTCTTTTTACCATGTATGTTACTTTTTCCAAAATACTCTTATTCCAACTTTTTTAAAATTTGCTGTGATTTTATTTCAAACATCAAATTATCTCATGACATTATGAGTGAAGTCTACCCAATCCAGTAACAAGATTACTGATTCCTACACAACATAAATAGATCAGTATCAGGTTTGATCAAGATCTTTGTATAGAAACAGTATAATTTAATATTTTAGGTAAATACTTGCTTAATATCAGTCTCTTGAATTCAAAAGTCACCTCCGTACTAACTGTCATTTATGCAAAATTTCAACAGCAAAGTTTGCATGTTAAGCTGATTTTAGGGTTTAATAGATAACTTTGCCAATGAAGGGGGAACACTAAGTCTGAGATGTACAAATGCCCTTTAAAATTAAATGGACTGTTCAACTTCAAAAGTAGAGGCTCCAAAATGTTTGTTGGCTGAGAAAATCAATAGCTGCAATTTCTGTTACAACTTAAATATTGTAGTGCATTAACTATCATTCGATGAAGTAAACCTCATTATAGAAAAATAAAACAAATAATACAGCTAAAAATAGACATCTATTTTGTTTACTTAAATGCTGTATCATTTATTGTTGTGTGATAAATACTGACATATCTAACTACTTGAACTCAACTTGCTCCACAGAGTATCGCCATCAGACATTGGAATGAATGAGAATTAAACTATTGTGGATATGTACCTCAGACAAAAGAGGATTTCCATAAATATGTTTATAAAATAAAGGTAAGTTAATCTATAATAACTATATCTATATATATAAAAGACCTCTTCTGTCTGTCTGTCTGTCTGTCTGTCCGTTCTCTATACGTTTGAAAGTTATAGAGCATACCGACGCGCGCGTCACGTCAAAAGAAAGCTTACGATTACCGACCGGTCATAGGCGTATTTACGTTTCGGCCGGACAAAGATCGCGCCCGCGGCATCCAAAAAACGTTCAACATTCCGCTCATTAGCATCTCATTAGCGACCGTGTGACATCGAGGTCGACCAATCGTACAGCGGGTTCCTGGCGCGTGCCATCCTACAGT
This sequence comes from Somniosus microcephalus, assembly GCF_052327205.1. Classification (NCBI taxonomy): domain Eukaryota; kingdom Metazoa; phylum Chordata; class Chondrichthyes; order Squaliformes; family Somniosidae; genus Somniosus; species Somniosus microcephalus. Next base: position 122,941,774 of record NC_140995.1, read on the forward strand.
TGAGTGTTGAGTGACTTGACGATTGACCAATCCTACGCTTCGGTGACCTGACGGTCGACCAATCGGTGCGTGTGTGGGCAGGCCTTATCGTTCTGAACCGAGGTGAGTGGCCGCCATCTTGATTTTTCACAATTTTTTACCCACACTTTCTGTGTGTTCGGGAACTAAGGTAAATATTTGAATTATGTGTTAGGGAATTAAATAACAATTTATTTGAGTTTTAAATTGGGCTTAGCAACAGTAGGAAATGAAGTGATCCCCTAACCGCCGCCGTCCCCCCCCCTCCTCCTCACCCTCGCGCAGGGGGGACTCGGGGCTGCTCTCCAGGCCCGTGCAGGCAGGCCTGAAGCTCAAAAAATTTCTCTCTCTCTTCCCTCTCTCGGTCTCTCCTTCTCCTCTTCCCTCTCTTTCCTTCTCCTCTTCCCTCTCTCCTTCTCCTCTTCCCTCTCTCTCCTCTTCCCTCTCTCTCTCTCTCTCTACTTCCCCCTCTCTCTCTTCCCGTGAGTGCAGGCTGCCTGAAGTTTCCCACTCGAGCCGCTCGCTAACGGCCGCCGGGCCACGGGGTTTCCCTGCCTGCTTCCCGCGGGCCGCCTCGCGCCGCTGGCACTGACGGCGCCTGCGCCGCCCACCCCGCCCACGCCTCGCACCGCCGGCACTGACCGCGCCTGCGCCGC